>NW_012147189.1:9386032-9624779 GCF_000956105.1 Propithecus coquereli | reverse complement strand
TGCATTACATTTAAATACTGGTATTCATATGTGATATAACTATGCTCAAAGTCAAAGGTGAGTTTCTCATATAAACACAGATCATTTTCTTCTTCGGAATCTTGATGTAGAGAATGAAGTCTCCTGCATTTTTCTGTGAGAGCTTTGGCATGCAGCCTGTCTTTGAGCATCTATGGTGAATATAAAATCTAAGAATTAAAAATTTTGTAGCAAAGACTTAAAGATAGCCAGACAATGTTGTTAGAGGTTCTCTCCAATATGGAGTTTTTCTTCCTTTACTTAGTTTCTTTCTGAAGTAATATAACTACAGAGGGAGAATGCCTACACTGACATTGTCACTTTTTTAATATGCATGTCTCCTCTATATACAAATTGAATTAGCTCTTGGAATTCTCCATTACTTAAATTTCTGCCCATCATTTCCATCATCTTGACTTTCTGTGGTAAGATTTCTCTCCATATTTTTGTTATCATACTTCTGCCAATAATGGGTTATTTTCAATGGAAATCTTATTATTTGTGTCACTCACATAATATGGGGTTGTATTTACTATTGAAATCAAGAAAAGAATAACCAGCTTGAGGACAGGGAAGTCATAATTGCTGTTCAGGACCAACTTATATTAATATATTATTTGGAGTAATTGTGTTATCACCTAACAACATATAGGGAAAAAATGCAACTGAACTTATCTCTGAAAAGCAAGAATATATAAAATATATACTATATTTGAACGGCATATAAACCAGTAAGTAGTTATAAATTCCATAATATCTCCTCTTCTAGGGATGGTAATATCCTTTAAAACATTCATTCTGGTTTTCCACAAGCACACTTTCCATTATGCACATTTTAAATTCTGCCCCACACTCAACTGTTATAGAAGAATGTTATTTTAAGAAGAAAGGGATTGATGTCTCCCTAATCTTGGGCAACAGAAAAATTATCCAGGTCAAAAGGCTTACAGTTATGTGACAAAATTTGCGTTTTGGCAAAGAATTGGTAATGCTTTGAGTTATTGCAATATTTTATTCTTTAGAAGAAGCTTATCAACTGATAATTTATTCTAAGGTTAAATTATTCATCAAGAAAGTTTCATGAGCTCAAAAGAGAAGATTTATGTGTGTTTTGTGAATAGATTTTGTGGGATCAAACCAAAACTGGGAAAAAAAAATGTGGTTCTATCGGATGGTAAACTGTTATAATTTTACACTATATTGTGTGCATGTGTGTGTCTGTGTTTTAACCTAAAAGAATGAGTTTATCAATGGATAAGGGTGAGATCATAAACTTAGGTGCTTTCAATAAATTATTTCAATTATATGAGAAATACTTTTGTGACAATATAAAGATATACCTTCGCAATTCGTAGCCTCAACAATAATACTTTAGAATTGTTTTCTTTAAGAAAAAAATCATCCTTTGAATAATATAATATAGACTACTGTGATGATGTCTCATTATCATATCTTCTGTTACTTGACGGCTTATATCTTTTTTTTAAATAATACATCTTTTTAATAAAGATTTTATTATAATCACTTAACATAATTTTAATGAACTATAAAACATTTTATTCATTGGTTGAATGGAGCAATTTTTAATAAGACTTTTGGCAAGGATATTGTTAATTTAAAGTAGAGAACACTTTCAACTCTGTAAGTCTGTAGGGCGTAGCAGTTAAACCTGACACCTTGGATGACACTTTAAAAATGCATCAGCGAAAACCTCTAAGTGCTTTAATTTAAGTAACAGTGGAGAAACAGATTAACACATCTTTAACACATCTCACACAGTCAGTGAGACATGATGAAAAAAAATCATTATATTTAACAATTACCAGGTCTTTCTTTCTACAAAGACTTCATATCCTTACAATAAATAGGGGATTTTTTAAAAGTTGCAAAAAATTGAAAACTTTTTTGGTCATAGACTCACAATCATGAGTGTCCAAATTGGCTTCTTTGGTGCTACGTTTCTCATTATTATGCATATGTCTTTGAAAAAATGGTATGCTTAATGTTTTTGAAGGAAACATAAAATTGCTTTAAAAAATCTTTACTTTACCATTGTCTGTACTACCAAATCTGTATTATTTGGAAATGCTATAAATCCCACCTCAGAATTAAGACTTCTGAAATTCTAAAATGCAACAATGAACAAATGGAGAACAGCAATGAGCATGTCTATTTAAAATGAGTAAATTTTGGTCCCAGCTAACAAAAGTCCTGAAATTTGTAATAAGTTTATTTAAAATGGAGATATTATAATGCCAGTAAATATTTTATTATCCCCAAAAATACATGAAACCATAATTAAATTTTATATTGAAATGATTTTTTTCTTGCTGTTTTTACAATATTTCCCCAAGGGCATGAAATAGCATACATTTTTATGTATTGTAATTCATAACTATAGGGATTTGCTGTAGAAAGCATTACATTCATTTGACCTCTCTTGTTGAATTTTTTAAATGTTGTGGGAGCAAATATGAATAAGTTGGAACAAAGTGAAAGCACAAAATGTAATCTGAAGCAAAGGATGGCTTCCATAGCGCCTGTGTTCCAGGTCGGTGGTGTTCATTGCGTGGTAGCCAATTGGCCTTCACATTGCTGGCATGTGGTACAAAGTGAGCAAACTAGTTTCCCAAGGCCCTTCCTGAGCTGATCAAAGGGGGAGAACTAATGTAACAGGATGCCAACATAATAGAACTAAGGGTTGATTTGCAGATTGCATGGCCTTTTATTTCAATGAGATAGATGCTAAGTGATACATAGATGGTAGCTGGATGGATGAATGGATAGATGGACAGACAGATGTTAAATTGAGTGCATTATGGGGGAGATTTATTGGTTTTAACCTGAATGTCCACAATGAAAACAATTCATAATTTTGTGAGGATCCTGCTTCCAAAGCTCTGGTTGACATGACTATTGTAGGCTTAGTCAATATCATAAGTCATCCTTATTGATAGGATGGAAGCATCCATGAGCCATAGCTTTGATGAGCAGTGATTACAGTCTGACCATGAAAGTTTATGTAAATGATTTATTTGTGTATTTGCTTATTTTTTAATATCTTAAATGGCCAGAAGTTATTGATAAAAGGACATTGTGCTTCTATAAAAACATACTTGTATAATCGGGAATGCTAGCTAACCTAACTCTCACATTTGCCTCTCAGGATTCACTATTTCAAATCTATTGTGAATGTTTTGAGTGTTAAAGAATTGCTGAACTATCACAACATGTATTATGTTTAAAGCCCTGTACACCGTAAGGCTAATTTTAACATCACCTTTAATAAAAGTGTAGTGGCTAATTCTTGTTCCATCTGATGAAAAAGTCTTTAAAGATTTTATGATTTATTTTATATAGATGGCTGAAAAATAGCATTATACTCATTTGTCAGAACAAAAAAATCTCTGTCATTTAGTTTCATTTCCCTGAGGAAAAAAAAATTATCTCTATATTTTTTAGTTTAAAATCTGGTTAATTTTTAGATTCATAGTTAGATTTTTTATCTTTGAGAAAAAATTTTCTTAGTGTGTGTTAGATTTTTGGAGGCTAAAATAGAAATCAATAAGATATTCCCAGTGGATCTTACTACTTTCATAAATTAGAAATCTCAGTAGATATAATTCAGCAATTCATTATTCAGAATAACTTCAATAATTTTCCTGTATCCATTTGATGTCTCTGTTTTTTTATTGTTTCCTTTTGATGTTATTTTGTAATCTTAGCACTTTTAAAATGGCACTTCTCCCCAATAATCAGTCTTTTGTCTTGATGAAGACTACCACCGTGTAACTAAATATCTGCAATTATGATCTAAGACAAATCTTCTCTGGAATTCTTCAATAGTTCATGCTGCTTTTCTTGCTCTCCATGATAAAATCACCACTTTTGTTTAAGATTCATTATTGTGATACCCGGTGTTTTATTATTAATATTGATGTTATTACCATTAGAAACTTTAGTGAAAGGAAGGTGTTGGCTGGTCTGTTGTAAATTTCATACTCATGCAGAGCAATAAATGGCACAAGGGCCCACAGAAAATTAAATTGTTTCATTTGAAATAAAGTCCTAAATTTACATGAGAATATGGGTTGTAAATGAAATATAAATTTTAGTTGATGAATGGCAGAAGTAATTAAATATGGCATGAAAAGCACAATTTAGGGACTTCAGTGGATCTAAATGTGGCTAATATTTTTGTTTCTCAAATTTTAATAGAGAAATCTAAGTCTTAAATCTTGATCATTAAAATTCCCACCCCACCCCTAAAATTCACTAATCTGTTTTTCTAGGCACGTAATTAGGTCAGTAACCTCTGCATTTATCTGAGGATTGGAAAGTAAGGATTTGGTGCATGTTCAATATCAGTCACCTTAGACCACCTAAAACATAAATTAATAATACATTTAAATGTTAAATGGTTGTCTTATTTGTTAACTATATTGAGTCTAGAGCCAAGGCTTTTATCTGCATTAAAGTTGCCTTAATGCATTTTGCATTAAGATAAAACTCCCCTAGTTACATAACTTGTGTTATTGACTCAAGTTATATAAAAAGAAATTATTTATATACGGATAGTTCAAGCACTAATTTTTAAATATGATATTTAAAAATTTTTTTCCACATGCTGCTAAACATGCTGCTTAATTTAAAAATAGTTGCAAATCTAAGTGAAGAGAATTGACAATTGAAAAGGAAAACATACATCTTTTCTAAAAGCTAGAATGGGGTTCTTTGAGTTAAAAAAATAGTATAGCATAAAAGAAATACTGCAATCATTCCTTCTAAGGTTTATGTCTCAATGTCCAAATGTAAATGTATTTTTTAAGGATTTTTGTTTAGAAACTGATGTGACAATGTCTCAAATGTGACAGACAAAAAACAAAGGTGTAAATGTAAATGAATTATAACTCTGTAGTGATGGTAAAACAAGTCTTAAAATATAAGACTTTTTCCCAATAACCTCTGACATTAGTCACATTACCTGACCAAACTATAGGCAAGTAACTTGGGAAAATGTAATTGGTTTTGTTAAGAAACAGATTTCATGTAAAAAACATAGGTAGATTGCATAGACAATCTCTGATGTAATCCTAGGTCTAAACTTAAATTATTCACACTGCTGAACATCCAACAGCATTTTGGCTCGTTATTATTTTCTAATATGATTTTTGGTATCATGTTTGGAAGGAATATGTGTCCCTAACCAAATGTCACTCTAAGTGACTAATCATCAATCAACAAGTATTTATTGAGTACCTATCATGTATTAAGCTTGACTGAGGTGCTAGAGCACCACAATCTTAGTTACTAACACAAAAATATAGAATAATCAAGGAAGTTGCAAAATTACATCCTCTTCATCACAACATCAAAGATCGATGCTTTCCCATAGCTGTCATCCGTTTTCCATAACTGACACCCAGAGACAGGATGCAAACTTTAAAGAAAGCATGTAATTTAGATGTTCTGTTTAAAAATGGTTAACTATTTTTTATTTCCAAAAGTTAAATTGGTTTTACTTTATAAAGGTCTGAGGATGAAGTAATAAAATGTCCAACTTGAATTCATTGCTTTGTTTTTAGCCCAATAGCCACTTCTCTTAGTATTTATTTTTTAAAAATTGCTTAAAGTTAACTAAGTCATTTATATTATATTATATATTATATCATAAAATTCAGAATTTTATGATAGAAAATTTATACCAAATGTAACAAGGTAAATGTTTATAAATAAGACTTCGATAATCATTCCTTAAAAGTGCTCCGAAGGTCTGTGGTTAATACAATTGTTTCGTTAAAAGGAACAGATATTATCTGCTTCATTTAAAAATCTTAACATGTGCTTAAACAGTTCTACTTTCTATAATGAAACATCAGACTCTGAGATATATTAATGAACAATTAAGAATAAAGAGGTAAGTAGACTCTTAATCACAGAAATAATCCTCTCTCAACTTTCCTACCACTGACATCAGAGATGAATAGGACAAAAACTTTAATTTATCCAAGGGAAGAAAACTTACAATTTCTAAATATTCTAAGTATTTTTAGGATATGTAATTTTCATTTTTTTATTTGCTATGATTTTATTTGTTTTGATTTAGAATACTAATTAAGTATTCTCAGAAACATCTCAAAATTTAGCTAAATAATTTGTTTGTTTTTAGGAACTCTCAGAAAATGAAGTGGTTGGATCTTATTTCTCTGTGAAGTCTTTCTTTTGGAGGGTAATGTCTAAATCCTTTATATTCTTGGATTTTAATTCTGGATAGTAATTTTGAAAGTTAAATGTGAATTAAGAAATTCACTTTTTAAAATAGGTTCCCAGATAGATGTATTCATTTGCTTTCTTCATTAACTTTTATTATAAGTCATCTAGGTAACTGACTCTTTTATGTCTTCATCTGTAAAAATAAAGAACTTCATATATTAATATTTAACATTTCTTTGAAGTCATTTCTTCGTGGGACCAAGTTTATTCCAAATTCTCAATAGCTGGAGGCCCAGGGACCTTCCAGGAATGTGATGGTGATGTCTAAAAGGTCTATTAAGGCTTTTGTTTTCCTCTCTTGTAAAATGGGATTATTTTCTGCTCCATTTCTGTTTGAGAAAAATTTTCTTCTATTACAATGATTTATACTAGATGTATATACTTAATATATACTAATCAGTGCTCTTTCTTTGCAAAGAAATCCTATGATTTAGAAAACAGCAACTCTGCTTTTAAGGATGAAAAAATGAAAATTCTGCAGATAATTTGTTTTAAATGCCATTGCAATTTAATTTACTCTGATGATTTAAGCATAATGAGCTTTGTCATCCATTTTTTCTTTGCTATAATTCTGCATTATGCACAGCACAATTTATTACTAATGCACTTACTACTTTGCCTTTAAAAATTTCCCTCTTTCTTTGAAAATTCACACTTTGCATATCATTATGTAGCAATTGATATTGCAATGAAAATACTATACTCTTAGGGCCTTGCCATTTTCCTTTCTTGGTTTCCAAACTGCTCATGATTGAAAACTATCTTTTTCCTTTAGAATTTTAAGATTTGTTGCAGTGTCACTTAAGCAGAGTGGCAGGTACCAAATTAATCATGGGCTGACCAGTGAGCAAGTATAAGGCACATCTGTTCATCCCTACCTGCTCCACTACAATTTGTTTTGCAGCCTTTTATTGTTATGAGCTTATTTTAATTATTATAGCATCTTCATTTCCTTTCAGTCTACTGTATGGCTGCCTTCACTGAAGTTACTCTGTGTCTTTGCTTAAATAATAATAATAATAATTCCTCTTATATGTTCATGCATTGTCCATGAACACACAGGAAGATTGCTTTTACATGGTTCCATAACCTTAAATGGAAAATGGCTTTATCCAAAAATTTTGTCACTGTTTTCTTAAGACCCACAAATATGGCGAATTCACATGGCACACTTTTTTGAGAGCAGAATTTGGGGATGTTCTGTGTTGAGTTTGTTCTATGTGCAGCAAATGTTCAGACTGGTCATTGTCAATGAAGAGTTGCCACCAGGGCCAACTCCATAGTTATTAATAATACTTTTTCAAGGGTTTCCCTTTCAAGTGGCTCTCCCAACATCATCTTTTTTCTACTTCCAAATTAGTTTTCCACTTATAAGTACTTTCCATTGGGCTGTATTCATTCTTAAATATTCTTTAATAACCTTTCTCAATCTCTTGAACTGTCTTATTTTAGAATAACAAATACGCAAGTTTTTTTAAAAAGTTTTTTTAATTTAAGGTACAGTGGTAATGTCTTTTCTGGGCATATGACAACGAACAAGTGACAAACAAATTGAGCCATAAAGGCAGAACCTTTAGGGGCCATTTATTTTACCAATGAGGGAACTAAGGCCCAGAGAATTGATGTCATTGCCCTGAGGTATGGTTGGGACCAATATTTCTCTCTCTCTGAATGCCATAGAAATAAATGTGTGAAGAACTTAAAGCAGTAGAACTCTTCTTTGGGTTGATGATGAATACAGATGTCATTTATAAGTAGAGCTGCTCCTTAGTTGTTTTTTTTTTTTTTTTTTTTTTTTTTTTTTATTGAGACCTTTCAAATTCCTGTTGCAATATGTGACCCTTTTCTTCAGCAGCTCTGTAAGCCACCAATGGACGATGTGTTTGAGGGCCATGAGGTTGCTGTGCTTGATGTGCCATTTACAAAATCAAAAAATCAGTGACCAAGTCTACTTTGGATGAGTATTATCTCACATAGTCACATTCAAAGGTCACTCTGATAACCATTGCTCTTTACTCAAGCAATATTGTTATTCTGTAGGGGAGATGTAGATGAAAGGAGGCTATCCATGGACATTTTCAAATATGCAAAATACCTAAATAGCTCAGATAAAATCATGCATGGAGAGGGTACATGTGCTTTGTGGGTTAAACAGAATGTGATTTGAGAGAAATTCTTATCAGGATTTATAAGGATTAATACACGTGTCTAAGAGATAGCAACTGATTTACATTGAGTGAAACTATATCCTAGTGAGAACTTGCTCAGCGGGAACGTCAGTGCTACTTGCTATATCCTAATTTTCCTGAGAGAAAAATAATAGAAAGAAATGACTGAAGTGATACAGAGATATTCTCATTTTCCAAATGCATAACATTTATAATTCACCAAAACACTGTATCTTAGGATACAAAACATTAAGCAGTGGATATGGCAATTACCATGTTTCTCATAAAAACTGTAAAAATTATGTGAAATCAAATTGAATTACTCTAATTAAGTCAGAATTTTATGAAGACTTTGACTTCCCATTAAAGGGTGGTAACTTAGTGCAGTGCTTTCAAATATTTAGCACACCTAAGTTTCTTCCTAGTTATCTCCATTGAGTGGACATCTAGACTCCGATAACAAAATTAATTGAACAAACTCCAAGAATATTATAGTGAATAAAGAGAAATTTTTAATATTTTAAAAATACAAATGCTGGAATATACCAAGATCCCTCATACAAAAATGGAGAAAAGAATCATAATAAACAAAGAAGAGTACATAGAAAAATACAGAACAACTGAAAGTTATGTCAGAGCCACCGCCTTATGGTCAGGTCTACCAAAAGTGTGGTTGAAGGAAGACTGAAGACTAAGAAGAGTTATTAACTTTGTAAAACAAGAATATGATCCTGTGCCAAAGTGTTTACATTTCTGAACAACTCAACCATGTATAATATATACCCAAGAAAAGTTCACGAATTATTTTCATTTTTAGGTATGAAAATGAGACTTTAAAAATGTATATAACTTTTAATGAAAAGTCTCAGAAGTAAAGATGTCTGTAAGTCAAACCAAGGACTATTTTTCCTTTCCCATATCATTGGTAGAAACTTGCAGATTGTTTTAGCAAACCAATAAGATCAAATACATATGATTTTTTACTAATATTTATTTTGAACAAACATAGTAAAAGCTTAAGAATTGTTGGCCACAATTAAAGTGAGAGAGGATCGTTAAAACATCCCAAGTAAACGTAAATAGCTTCCTGGCACCATAAGTTGTATCAAGAAGCAATAGAAATACGAAAGAAAATTTAAGGACAAAAACCAGAAGAATTTTTCTAAGGATTATGGTGCCAGTAAACCATCTTCTGAGAAAAAAGAGATCAAAGCTTTATTATTAGATGAGACATTTCAAACTAGGTTGCACGAAGCATCGGGAGAGTTTTCTGTAAAAGCAATCCTGCCTTGAGAGGATGGATAGACTACAGAACAAATGTACTTGTTGGACTTCATTATCCAGGTGCAATTCACTGGAATAAACTCGGCAGGAAAAGGAAAAGATAGATCATGCCTGTGCCCAGGATTGAGCTAATAATTGCTCCACACTCTAGTCTTTGCAGCACAAAACAGTCATTCTAGGCTGTCATTATCTCTTCTTTGTAGTGGCTCAGGCATCATTTGATTAAATAAAAGCACGTGCACCCCTGTGCTGAAAATAGAGGAAAGAGCTGACTCCACACGCGGCTTATTGTAAACACACAAGCAAAGTCTTTCACTCCAGTTTCAGCGTCTGGGTCTCATTTGGAAGGATTAGGTTGTACACCGGTAATAAAATCCAGGATAACAAAAGCCAAGGATTATTTGTACATAACAGGCAGAGGATTGGTATAACTATGTTCCCTTAGTTACATGCTAAATCTAAATAGATTTTTTGATTTCGATCTATTTTTAAATCAGGATCTAGAATAATAGGATATATCCTATTATTAGTGATCTAGTTTTTCAAGGAATGGAATTAGTAAACTTTTTTAACTGGAATTGAAATATAGAAGTGTTCTCAATTTATATGCTAGATTCTATAACTTCACTACCTTATTAATAGACATTAGATTATAATTTATCATGACTACAGTTAACTCTCATATTCTTTATTGAATAACATATGCTACGATTATTACCACCTATCTACTTGTACTTCCTCTAAGCCCCTGATTAGCCTTTGTCAATGATCTGTAACCAAATATACATTTTATCTAAACAAAAGCATTTTGAAAAATCCTATACCAATTAATTCCTTTTGTTTTTATTTGGTACCATGAACTTCTTAGGGTCTGTCCAAAATAAATGACATATCATGGGGAAAATCAAAGATTAGGTATAAGCAACCCAGATTCAAATCTCAGTCTTGCCAGTCTCTACTCTTTGAGTAGGGTTATTTATCTTCTCTGTGCCTCAGTTGCTTTACTTTTTTCTATCCTGAAAAACACTGTAGTGTGAAAATGCAGCAAGTAATAGCTGTTTGATAAATGTTTCTTTCCTTCTGTGGGATCTAACCTATCTTTCAGACTGTCCAATCCCACCCTCCCCGTTCATGCTATTAAAGCTGATGACTGTCATCTCATCATAATACCATCGGTCAGAAACTTTCTCTAGCTGCTCTAGAAGACCTTTAATACAAACTTTCAGCTCCACCATAATAATTTGCCTCCAGAATTTCTTATTCTGCTGTATCTTTCTTAATCCATCTCTTGCTGCTATTGGTCTTAGTAGTGAAGGGGTCTTTGGGTCGCATTTTGGTAACAAAGGCAGCAAAGGGAAGTGTTACGTGGGACCACATTTCTCTGTTATTTTAGAGATATCTCTTTAATCATTTAAAAGATTCACATGTGGGATGCAAAGTTAGTATGATCATAGCTATTGCTTGTCCATGTAACATTTATTCTTCTAGAGCCTTGTCATCTTTTTAACATTTTAAAAATCTTCACAAAATATTTGAAGCAGCAGACTTGGAAAAATTATCCTTTCCATGATTTCTCTTGCTTTATTTCTTTTCTCTGATGCACCTATTAGCGAAAACTTGAAACCACTTAAGCAGTCTCCATCCCCCTATAATCTCTGGGCTTTATTTTCCTGACCACTGCAGCATCATTCTACTAAAGAAAATGGTAGCTGGAAACTATAGAGTTGCACTGGCATTTATCTTCATTGTGCTACAAGACATTTTCTGATGGCGACTTGAGAAACGAGTACATTTTTTTTTTCAAATAATGTCTTGAAGAGTAATCCTAAATGCTGATCAAAATGAGGGTTGAGAGTGGCACAAAGCTTTCCCACACAGATCTGATCGTTCATTTCCATCCAGACGTGCGGCAGGCCTGTTCTTCCTGTCCTGGGCTTCTGCAGAGCAGAGCTTCAGAGTCCTTATTGCCAAAACTCACAAGTAAGTTCAACCATTCAGTTCATTTATTTTTTCTAAGCTTGCATGAGCCGTGAACTCTGAGGGCCAACTTACCTTACTAAAATCCCATTCCCTATCCTAACCTATTTTATACATGTGAAAAGTGATTATAATCTTGAATTATTTTTCAAGGAATAATATAAGTAAACTAATACTCTCTTTAAAGTGCCAGCTTTTTATCTCTAAAATCTAACTAAAGATCCGTGTTATTGACTAATTGTTTCAGACTTTGAAATTTATATTGTTACCTGGTATCTTGATATTTTTTATTAGTTCTAAACTTGGATGCATATTCCTTACAAGAGTGAATCTCAAACTGTGGTGTGTATGAGAATCACGTGGGGCACATGTTGAAATACAGGAGGATCAGGCCCGGCAATTTCAATAAATTGACTTGAGAAAAAAATTAATAAGGGAAGGAAATAAACGTTTTATAATTGTTCAGTAGGCTCCTACTTCTCTCTTTAAATGCTCCAAATGTCTAGACCAATCCGCTTTCCTGATCATGAAATTTAGAGGTAGGACTAAAGAAGGACTTAAGTAGTATAAATAATATCTGTGCTAGAGAGCGGATAATGTTTACAATTATATTAATTAATTATAGGTATTAAAACATAGGGGACAGCCAGTGCATATACACTATATAACTTTTAAAGCAAGGGTTCTCACACTTGAGTGCTTATCAGAATCACCTGGGGGGCACTCGTTAAACCAGCGTGCTGGGCCCCACTCCCAGATTTTCAGATGCCATTCGTCTGGGTGGGGCCAAACGATCAGAATTTCCCACAAGTTCCCAGGCGATGCCGATGCTGCTGGTCTATGGACCACACATTGCTATACAGAGGAAGGGAACTTTTAAACAGAGTAAGTGACTTGGAAGGTACATTGGAGAACATCAAAATTAGTGGTTTTCAAAGTTTCTTTTAGCTGTTGAATTCTGCTCATCACCACACTTCAGTGAGCTGCCCAGAACCTTGATTTTAAAATTAGGTAAAGGTAATAAATGACTGTCTTAGACAAGCTAAATCTTCACTGTTTAGGAATATACTTTTTCCTATACAGGCCCCCCAACATATAACTTCCCCACCCCCACATATACACACAGAAGAATGTTCTTAATACACTTGGGGCCCTGGAGTACAGTCTTAAAAGCCAAAGATAAGGAAGGTGAGTCCCAGCGAGGGAGCAACATGCCCAAGTCACATAGGGAGAAACTGCTAGAAAGGTGTGAGTGAATATTTATGTTACATGGTTGTCTGTTGGTAGTCTAATTTCATTTTCTGCTTTTACCTTATAATTTTATTTCAAGTTTCTATTCACACCGAGACTAAATATGTATCTGTTTCATGACTATGTAGTTACTCAATAAAATCTACAGCTGAATTATGGAGTTTCATTTTAGAGAAGTGCCATTTTGAACAAAAATTATTGAAGAAGAAAAAAGTACTTAAAAAAATCTGAATAGTATGTCTTTGGAAACTTTTTTTTTCCTTCTTCTTAACCTATTGCATAGGTAACCTTAATTCTCACATATATGAGCCCTGTTTTTGTGAAGAAATCCTCTCCTTCCTCCTCCTCCTTAGGTCCCCAAGTTGTTTTGGAAATGTCCTTCCAGGTTATGGAAAAGCATTTCATAACAATTAATGGCAGTAGGTAAAGCTTCCATTAAGTTCATTTTATTCTGTGAAAGCATGAAGGATCCCATGGAAAGCATTCTTTCTCCTTCTTCACCCCGTTAGTCAAGTTGATGTTCTTATGTAAAAGAATGAAGGAGGAGCAAGAAAGAAAGGGTGGCAGATATGGCATTGTTAAAGAAACTAGCTTAGCATTGTTAATTGAAGATGCTGGGTAACCTAGATTGTGCCCAACTAGCATTTGACAGCTTCTATAGGGTGCATAGAAAATGGCATTAAGTATATTCTTCAACAAGCTGAAATGTTGTAACTATAGATATGCACGCACTCACATAATAGAAAAGTAAAAGGCGATTTCATGAATTAGCCATGTAGGAAACTGTATCCTGGACTATCATTTCAAATATAATCGACCTACTTAACTGGCGAGTATCCTTTGGCAATGTTATATTTAAATAATGATTGCATTTAAACCTATGAAACAGTCTCTGCCCTAAACACCTATGTTGACAGAAGCTCAGGAATCAAGGTCATAAATACTGGAGTTCTAGTCACATATCCACCGTTATGAGCCCAACCACTCTGAGCCTCAAGTCCATCATCAGTAAAATGGGGCTAAGAGGCCTCGCCTTCCTACCTCATAGGATTTTAGTCAAACCAAATGATATAATGTGAATATACACACGTTTAAATTCTAAGCTCTATATAAATAGGCAACCATTAACTCCTTGGTCTTTGCTAAAATAATTATTCTTACTTGCCACAATATTTGTTTTCTTTCTTTCCTTTGTTGCCACTCATATTCCTTAACAAAACTTTCTGATCCAAAGTTTAGAATCTGATTCTTTGGAGTCTGCTGTTAGAGGCAGTTTCAAAAGCAGCAGAAGTGGTTGAATCAATCAATCACACACCAAAATCTATTGCTGCATTATAGAATAATAAGTAGCGTGAAATCACAGAAATAAAAAAAGACCTTGACCATCATTTGGTGCAATGGATTCCAAACAATTATTTTGATGTGAGAAACCATTTATTCAAATAAAATCCAGTGTGGAAACCCAATATAGAGACGGGAGCAGAGGGGCTCTAGCTGAAGTGGGCATGGAGTTCTGTCAGACTTGCAGGTGCTCCATGAACCCTCCCTTGCACTGCAGAACACATGTGGACACATAGCCCTTGAAGCTCACAGAGGTGAGGAGTGCATAGGCAAAGTCCTGCGTCGAAGGCAGAGCCACCAAGTGATGTTCAAAATTTTCCGTTCAATAAGACAGGGAAAAACGCAATGTGATTTAGAAAGATTATTACTGAAATGTTCAAATAGTAGAAGTATTATCTTTTGGAGAATGTGGTTTTCACTTTCCTAACAAAGCACCCTGAAATGCATGACTTTTGATGATGACGGATAAAAATGTCTATGGCATTTCTATGCTGTGGAAAAAGGTAGGAAGTCAAAGTTGGAGGGGGAGTTATACAAAATAGGCTGTAACTTTATAACATTAATGTAGAGAGATTAGGCAGAGAGTAGGGCTAATTTATAATTCAGAAGCGTACTTCGAGGTTCAGAGTAATGTCAAATTTTCTCATAAAATGACTATTAGTGGAAAAAATGCTTGATAATATGAAGTGATAACTTTTATAGTACTGCTTGATGCTGCATCAAGATTGCAAACGTTTTAACATTTACTACTTTCTCTGGCTTGTTTTATATTCTGTTTAGTTCAAGAAGATTATGTGGACATTCTTAGTAGACTTGCTAATTTTTAAAAAAATCTGATTTTGTTCACTGGCTTAAATATTGTGGTTTAGAATTGAACATAATAAAAATCATTGAAGAAAACATTGAAATACTGGAATGTGAAATAAATCCAGAAATATACTTGCCAATAGAAATCACATATATAATTTTTAAAATAATTTTAAATATTTGGGATGCAAGTTTCAGGTGTAAGTAAGACATCTTGGGTGGGCATATCAATTTTGTTTTCTGTTCTGTGGTACCTTAAATTGTTCTTTAGTGAGCTGAAACCCAATTACTCCTAATGTACCAGGAAAATAGTTTTTAAATTATCTGACTATTACTTGCAACTAATCTTACAACTAAAAACCACCTGTAAAATCCATTTGTAACACAAAAAAGAGATCTTCAGAAACCATAAAGAGTTAAAAGTTAAATACCACAGTGTGAATGAGGCCTTTGATATTTATAATATTTATATTATACATATTTGACACAGGCTTATTTGACACATATGCAAATATTCTCTGATGTTCTTGAAGTACCTACATCTTATAATTTTAAGAGTTGAAAAGTTAGACTGTATTTTTAGTACTCACCTCTTTTATGCAACAAGCAAATTTATCATTTCATAATTTGTTAATAATTTTATAATTAATAATACTCCATAAATTACTTTTATTTTTTAAAAATTTGTAACTGCCTATTCTTTATTTTTTGAAAAACTATAACAACAGGGGAAAGGGTAATGCCAAATGAGGTATTTGGGTTTAAAACACGATAACCTAACTCGGTTTTCCTTTGCCAAAAGTTTCAGACCCAAAGTTTACGTCTGTCAGACCTTCACAGAAAATCACATCTTTGGAGAGGAATAGTCAGCATCACCTTGATTGAAGGACGAGACCTCAAGGCCATGGATTCCAATGGGTTGAGTGACCCCTACGTGAAGTTCCGGCTCGGGCATCAGAAGTACAAGAGCAAGGTAGCCACATCTCTATTGTGTTCCTGTCAACATTTGAAAGGCATTTGTTGGTTAATAGCTATGCTTTGGGAAATGAAAACACTAGATAATTTTTAAAATGCTTAATAGAACTTCTTTGAACATGATGTCAGAAAACAAGACCAACAGTTGTATTACATTTCTTACTTTACGTGGTAGGTGACCTTGGGTAAACTACTTAACTCCTCTATGTCTCAACTTCTTCATCTATAACACAGGAATAGTGGTAGAAACCATCTCTTGGCATAACTGTGAGGATTAAAAAAATAACAACAATCCAGAAAAAACATAGTTGATGCCTGGCACATAAAATATTCAATGCATATTGGCTATTAACATTATTACAAGTAGTGCTAATATCAATACTACAAATAACATTATTTTACATGCCATAAAATTCTTTGTACATTATTCTGAGGCATTTTATTCAACCTGACCTGCACCAATGCAAATTGCAAATTTTTACATTTATTTAGAAAAAAAAGGGCCGAATTCTTCCTGCCACTATGAGCAATGTACCATAGGACAAGTTACTTTTTCCCTCCATGCCTCAATTTCCCCATTTGTAAAAATGACAATTAAAATAATACCTACCTAACAATGTTATTGAGAAGATTAAAATAAGTTATGTATGTAAAGGTCTTATAGTACTGCCTTGCCCATAAGCACTCAGTAAATGTTAATAGCAGAAGGAAGAGAAGGAGTGACAACAGTAGTAATAAGTATATTGTGTAGTAACAACTATATTAATAGTAATAATATATTAAATAATAATATATTAGACATAGAAGTAATAATAATTAGTAAAGGTCATAGTAGTCAAAGCTATATTTTGGGCACATGTCTTATCTATGCTGTAGCTAACTATGACCTCTTTACTGGTCAGTTTTTACAGCTGGCGTTCATGGATGTCTTAGGACAACTGATCATATACATCCTGTATTCAAGATCACATTCCATTTTGATGAGAATTCCTTCACCTTGGTGTCATCATTTTTATGTATTTTTTTGAGACAGAGTCTCATTGTGTTGTCTGGGCTAGAGTGCCGTGGCATCATCCTAGCTCACAGCAACCTCAAACTCCTGGGCTCAAGCGATCCTCCTGCCTCAGCCTCCCGAGTAGCTGGGACTACAGGCACGTGCCACCATGCCCGGCTGATTTTTTCTATATATTTTTAGTTGTGCAATTAATTTCTTTCTATTTTTAGTAGAGACGGGGTCTCGCTCTTGCTCAGGCTGGTCTAGAACTCCTGAGCTCAAACAATCCGCCCGCCTCGGCCTCCCAAAGTGCTAGGATTACAGGCGTGAGCCACCGCGCCCGGCCCATTTTTATGTATTTTTGATAACCATGCTGCCTGGGTCCCTTCCAGCCCAGGAAGTTTTCATCAAGACTTAAGATAGTTAGAAATCTCATGGAGCTGATTCGTTAGTGGGCAGTGAGCACTGCCAGCAGGCTGATTGATTACCATAAGGAGTGCCCACATGGAAAGGGAAGACATCAATTTGATAGGAAGGAAATCTTATGGAAAAGACCCTACAAAAGGAAAACAAAAAGTCTGTTTATGGCCAGATAAGAAAGACAGACCACACCCCAAAATACCATAGGAATGCATCTGAGCCCAATTATAAGACATTTGAATTATCATAGCATTTATCGAATGCCATGATTTTTTTTCCACCACTGGGCTTAATAACATATTTTAAAGTAGCTACCGATTCCAAAAATAGGTACCTATGGCCATTTCTATCTTGTTCTTTCTCAATTAACATCATTTTCATGTTCTAGTAGGCTTAAAACATTACTTATTTTTATAGTTCTGCTCTTTAGGTATGAAATATGAAACCCAGCTATGGACACATGTCTCTCTTTGCTCTTTCTTTCCATGATCTATTGCTGATTAATTTCAGATTATGAACTTTAAAAACTGGGATTCATTTGCATTACCTTTGCACAGAACATACTTCATTGCTTTCAAACGCTTTACATCTGAAGATCTGTCTGTCATACATTAAAGAGGGAAAAGGCCACTGCACACCTTCCTGCTAAAAAGAAAGAACAGGGAAACAACATGAGTGTTGTTTAACCCAGTGGTGAATGCAATTTTAAAACACATCAATATAGGTCACTTTGTTCATCGATTCTACCAGGTGTCTTATCTGAATACTGGAAGATACAAAATTGCACTTTAGAGATCTTTCTTGTATATGCAACATGAGGCATATACATATCCATATATACGTACACGCCCATATATACTCACATGTACTCATTTATTAATTCACAAACATTTTTGGCATATGGTTTTGGGGGAAGAGTCCTGAAGCTCTAATCAAAGACTTTGGGAGTTACAGTCTAGATACAAAAACACATTAACCTTAGGTGGGTCACTTAAACTCTAGGTCTCAGTTTCTCTGTAAAATGGGAATAGTAGATCAGTGCTATAATTCTAACATAAAAGTATGCCTGACCACCCCAAAGCTACTTACATTTTCCTTCTGTTCCTTTAGAACTTCATAGTCTGTTTTTCATGTGCTCAGCTCAGGATTCCAGTGTGTGGGAGGAGCAAGAATAATAAGAACAAAGAAACTCTAAGTATCCGCATTATCTTTTATTATGAAATAACTTACTATGGGTTGTGTCTTCATGCATTAACTGAGATTATATAAAACAAATGCTGGATTTCACAGGGAGCTATTTCATTTATACACTAGTTACCTTTTCTATGTAATTTATATTTCTCATCTGTTATTTAAGATGGTCAAATGGTGCCTTTTGATTTTCAGGACATGTCCTTTGGGGCCCATGTAGGAATTGTGCAGTAAAGATGCCGGAGATCTAATGCCTCCTTTCTGTTATTTCTGGAATGTTTTGTTCAGATAGCACACTGATATTCTTTTCCAGATACTGTAGTACCTAAGTTTGATTTAGTGTCTCGAACAATTTTTTTAAAGCTGCTATCAGTAAGACAGTAATGAATTTTTGATTTTCCAGATTATGCCAAAAACTTTGAATCCTCAGTGGAGAGAACAATTTGATTTTCATCTCTATGAAGAAAGAGGAGGAATCATCGATATCACTGCATGGGACAAAGATGCTGGGAAAAGGGATGATTTCATTGGCAGGTTCGTACAAGTTGGTATTTTTGGTTCACCCTAGAGAGAGTGAATTTTTGTTAAGGGAATGTTTCCTTTAAGTGTGGTTGTTGTACGTGATCTTTACTGTCCAAGAAAGAGATCTTACACGATGGTAAGGCAAAACTGAAAAATAGATTCAAAAACTGGCCAGTAGGTGGCAGTTTTGATCAGTTGATGGACACAGGCTATCTGAATTTGAGATCCAGAATTTTCTCCAGATGTCAGAAACATTGTGCGTAAGAGTTATGGGAGTTGAGAAAGAGGAATTTCATCTGATATCAGATACATACAGGAACAAAGAGCATATTCATAGTCTGTAAAGTGATCTTAGATAATATTTATTTTCATAAAGCATATTGTGACCGTAAAATGGATTATTTTCAACAACTCCCTACAAGGTAGAGAGTCTTTATAATCTCTTAGGAGTTCATAAATCTGTAAAGAGTTCCCAAGTTTTAGTGGAAGCATGTAAGTGAGGCAGATCCATGTTAATCTGATAATGCATCGAACAAAGGAGTATTCTGAGGCTTACATGACATTTTCCCACAAAGTCAAGGTTATTTGAATGACTACTTGAATTATATGAATTGTTCTTATTTTAAAGCCTATTTTTATATTTTTCAATAGTTACGTATGTGTGTTTGTAGCAAAGACACATTGAAACCTGCCAATACTGAGATGAAAGCATGGTGTACCGAAGAATTTTTTCAGTTAAAAAAAATATTTCTTTGTAGTAGTTCACATGAATTCCGAGTCTTGAAACATACAGCCTGAGGAAAATTCATGCATACTAATAGTAAAGGGAATTTTACTTTAGAAAAGTAAGAATAGGAATCCAATCCAACATATTTATCTCTTCATTTTTTTGTGATTCTGCTATGTCTTAAGCAATAGTATTCTTCACAGGATTATAAAGTAAGAGGTCAAAGATGAGCTTCAGTTAACTTTTAATATTTTACTTATAAAATGAAATTGAAAAAACACCACTGCAATCTAATCCTATGTTACATTTCAGTCCTTTTTAAAGTGTTGTCCTTCATTGCACATTTTTTTCCCTTCCTTAAAAAACGATTTTCAGAGTGTCTTAAAATTTTATCTTGTTCTCTTTGGGATATACCACTAACTTAAATAGTGCTATGCATCTGTTAATACTTCAGATACATTTCATTATAATTATATATTCATGATTCTGTCTCCCTCAATAGGCTATAAGCTCTTTCAAGTAGATTCTACCTAGCTATTCCTAGAAAAATTAATTTATTTTCATAGTTTATAGAAACACTGGTTATATTTGGTGACCACAAGATAGTAAGAATGGCAGTCATGTGAAACTTGCTATCTTGATCTCATTACTTTGTATTCAAACCTTCTTATAAAACAATGAAGGAGTCTATACTCTAAAATATACTGACTTTCTGTACTTCTAGGCACATGTTACATAAAGTCCTTCTTATTCCTTTTTCTCCTTTTTTTTTTCATAATGACAGATGTCTTTTGTGTATTTTTTTTCTTTGGGAAGAATTTCCAAATTTAGAAATTATGAAAATTTCTCAGCCCATTTGATCTTTGACCTTTCCCTTTTCTTTTCTTTTTTTTGAGACAGAGTCTTACTGTGTTGCCCAGGCTAGAGTGCCGTGGCATCATCCTAGCTCACAGCAACCTCAAACTCCTGGGCTCAAGCGATCCTCCTGCCTCAGCCTCCTGAGTAGTTGGGACTACAGGCATGCGCCACCATGCCCGGCTAATTTTTTTCTGTATATTTTTAGTTGTCCAATTAATTTCTTTATAATTTTAGTAGAGACGGGGTCTCGCTCTTGCTCAGGCTGGTTTCGAACTCCTGAGCTCAAACGATCCGCCCGCCTCGGCCTCCCAGAGAGCTAGGATTACAGGCGTGAGCCACCGCGCCCGGCCTGACCTTTCCCTTTTCCTCACTTGATAATATTAGGAGTTCTTCAAGGGCAGAAATGGTTGGCAGAGAGGTGGACCTGTTTATCTCACTTCACCTAGTTTCTAAGGGTTTGTCCACATTGCAGCAAATTTTGAGAGAACAGTGACAAATAGCTGGCTAGAAGATCATAGGGATTGCTTTAGATACCTGTGAAAGCTAAGAAAGTCTTATGAAGTTTGAAAAATAGAATAAATCCATTTTTGGTCACATGCCAAATGTAACTATCTATTTAAGCTCACGTTTTAGAGCACGGGTGTAGACAAGACAGCTCTTTAGTATCAGTTCAAACTGATTTACACAATGAAGGGAATGAGTGTTGAATTTTGAGATAATCAAAGATAGACAACAGAAATGTGTTGCACGCTACTAATTTAACACAGATGCCCGTTGCAGAAAAAGGAAATGACTGTGGTGAATCATCATTTCAAATTTATTTGATGTCCAGATAGCACCAGAAATCTTGTTGTCTAACTTTATGCTTGTCAAGTTGTACTTTAAACACATCCTGTCACTGAAAACAGTATAGTAATATTATTGTACCTAAGAATCAGGTAAGTTGTGTTTATTTATTTGAAGATTGAATAGTAACAGTAGAGATGATGCAGATTATAATAGAGTTACTAAATTCCTAGATAGTTTAGAAGTGAATCGACTTACCTTCCAATTAAATTTGAGTTCTCAGAGTAAAGTAACGAGAGTAAGGCTGTCATTGTGACCTTCTATCTTCTTTTGCCAGCTATCATTACAGCATTCTATGTCTATTAATTTAGAGACTATTCTGAGAGCTGGCTGGTGGCTGCTAAGTAAATTTAAAGTTGGTCATGGAGGGTAATACTACTCCTTCAATGGCTAATAAGTTTCTTAAAGGGTAATTTGAGGGTAATTTGAGAACACTTGTATGAATTAGATTATCTATGTAGACCAGTTTCTTATGCTATGGCTTTGGTTTTTATCCACTGTATTTTCCATTTTTGGTCATGTATAATGATTTTTGAAAAATGTTTTGTAAATGCAAACTCAGTAACAGGATTTTCTTGTTTGTTTCATAATAAAAACAAGACTGGCTGTGAATGAAGGAAACACTTGCAAATTTGGAGTGTTGAAACAGTTAAAACTGTTTTAACACTGAACATTACTTCCATTCTTCCCACTTCCATTCTTACTTGAACCCACTCAGTCAGGCTTTTGTCCCCAGCAGTCCACCAAAACTGCTCTTGTCAAGGCCACTGGTGACCACCGTATTGTTTAATCCAATGGCCAGTTTTCAATCTTCATCTTCTCCTGACCCAGCAGCATGCTGGATTCATCTAATCACTTCCTTACCGTGAAACACGTTTCTCATTTGCCTTTCAGGACACTGCACTCTCCTAGTTGTCTTCTTACCTCGTTGAATGCTCCTTCTTGGTCTCCATCACAGATTTTTCTTCATCTCCCTTATATTGTAGTTTTGGAGGCCTTAGAGCTCACTCTTTGGGCATCTTGCTCCCATGGCGACTTCATCCTTTTCTATGCTTTCCACGGTATCTATAGGTTGACAGCTACAAATGTACAGCTCCACTCTATAACTCTTCTCTGAACTCCAGATTCCTATATCCAATGGCCTATTTGATGTCATCACTTGAATGTCTAATAGGTTTCTCCAGTTTAGCATGTCCAGAGCTAAACTTCTGGCTTCCAGCCCCTCTTCTTCCTTCAGGCTTCTCCCTTGTTTGTTGCCAACACCAAAATTCTTAGAGTTGTTTTTGATTACTTTCTTTCTCTCGCTCTAAGCAAATCCATCAGCAACCTGGTAACTTTTCCTTCAAAGTGTATTCAGAATTCACTACCTCTCATCACTATCATTATAATCCTAGTTGAAGCCACCATTAGCTTTCATGTGACAATAGCAACAGCCTCTTGTTCTTCCTTCCACACTTGCCCTCCCACAACAGTCTGTTTCCAATATAGCAGCCAGAGTAATATTTTTAAAATGCAAATAAAATAATTTTAACTCTTCTGCTCAAAACCCTTTAATTGCTTTGCATGGTAATCTGGGCAAAACCAGAGTCTTTACAGTGACCTATACTGGTCTGCAGGGCACGGGCCTGCTACCCCTCTACCCTGAACTTCTGCTGTTCCACTTCCCTTCCTTCTCTCTTCCAGCCATACTGCCCTCTCGCTGTTCCTCAAGCACACCTGACACCTTTCTATCCCAGGGCCTTTCCCTACATCCGGCACACTCTTTCTTCAGGGATCCCCCTGCCCCCTTGCTTCTTCGCCTTCTTTAGGTCTGTGCACAAATATCACACCAGGGCAGCATCCATACCGAATCTATTTAAAATTGAACCTCCTTTTCTTGGCATTCCCCTTCATCTGTTCTGGTGTGCATTCTCCATTGATGTAAGCACCATCTGATAAACAACTCATCCCATTTATTTTCCCTCACTGGAATATAAGCTCCACGAAGGCAGGGGTTCTTGAGTGTTTTGTTCACTGAAGCATCCTCAATACCTAGACTAGTATCTGACACATAGTAGGTCCTCAGTAAATATTTGCTGGGTTTGAATGTAAATACCTGAAGCTTGATTTAATACTGGAAGCTATGGCTCTTTGTTCTCTGAATGTGTACTGATCTGACAGCAAGCATTAATGAAAAGGCAACTAGAAGAACATGACTTAGTGGAAGGTACAAAGTTTCAGTGGAAGGTAATTGTGGAAAGATGTTTGAGTATAATGCCAAAGAGGAGAATGAATGTGCTAAAGTATAAAAATGTCTAATCTTTCTACTTAAAGAATAATAAATTGTTGTATTTGGGGGAAAGTAGCCTATACATTTACCAAGATGCTTACATCATAACTTTTTATCATCACAATACCCAGGCTGTCAGATTTTACACAAAAATAAAATTTCCATGAATGGAAAGAAATAATAATAATGATGCTTTATATGGCCCTATTACATACATTAGCTCAACCATATGGGGTAACAAGGGTGCTTCATATTATACCAATTTTGCAGATGAGAATAGTGAGGCCAAAGGAGGTTAAAAGTTTGCTTGGCTAGTATGCAATTGGGGTGACTGATGTGAGGCTCAAACTCAGGATTCCTGACCCTAAAGTCCATACTTGTTTCACCACAATGTTGTATTTAGCATGTTTTCTTGAAGCCATTGAGTGCTCGATAAAATGCCAAGTACCCGGTAAACCAACTGAGGTGATGCACACCATATTGCAAGTTTGAACAACAAATTTTACCTGTCGCTGAACTACAAATTTCAAGTGAAGGTGAAATAATGTTAATCTGCATGTAATTATTTAACTTTCTGATCACCTGCATTTTGGCAGGCAAGACGGACTGCCACCTTTACGATAATCAGCTAATAAATCCTCGTGATTGTTACACTTTAATGCAGAGCAGTAATCTGAACAAATTGGCTGCTGACAGCTGTGGTAAATTGCCAAGAATGAGTGCTGTCAGAGAACAAGTTGTTTTTATGAACGTGCAGAATAAGTAAATCCTGTGTCATGCAATTTTATTCAGTTGGAGTTATTTGCAATCCAATATAGCAAGATTTATAGCATTATTTATTAGTGTGCAAAATGCTTGTTTATCTTTAAAGTGGCATTGATTTGGGGTACATATATTTTAAGTTGGTGAATTGCTACTGACTTTATTTGTTGCATTGTTCTCAGGGCCTAGGCATTGGTACTACCCACATCACCATGCTACAAATGTAAGCTTGAGTAGAGAGCTTAATTTTAACAACATTTTTATTAATGATATATGATAAAAAAAATTTACTCTAAATGGTTAAGTTCTAGATGAAGAACAAATGCTTTCAAATTCTAAAATCGTATAAATAAATCTATGGCTCTGTATTTAATGCTGAGGAGAAGAGAATGTGGGATGTGTAGATGCACACAAGTGTGTTCAGGTTTAGTATGACAAATGAGGAAAACAGCCTTGACTTTGGATCTTAACCAAACTTAATGATTTCTTAAGGTCGAAAGCCAATGCAGTTGAGCATTTGACACTCTATAGATTCTGATTTGAAATGTTTCTTATTTGTGACCCCAAAACTACAATGATTCTTTTACTTTCTGCATAAAAAAGAGCAGGACCAATTCTGCTTCATTATTAATTTGAAAACACAGAAAATTCTAAACTGAAGGGAGTTTTTTAAAATAAAATCATTACATTTTACTATTTTTCTTACTAAAGATTGAGTGAAGTGTTTCATTAGGGAATTACACAATATTTAAATAAAGAATAGAGTGTGTCATTGATTTTTTTTTGTCTTGGTTTTTCATAAATTCAAGCTAAACCAAATATATTGAGATTTTAATCCCTTTTCTTTTATGGGTTACTGTTTTTTCTTCTGATGATTTTCTCAGAAAGTTTACACTTATTGCAATATTTCTTAAATAAACAGCAAAGTTTCCAAAGACAGTTTCCATGCACCACCGTATGTATATTAAATAGTTTACCTTCAAGTCAATGAATAGAAATTATACAAGTTTGCAGAAGTACCGCTCTGATAAAGCAGTCTCCCCAAAGACAGTTGAACAGTGACAAATTCTGACAACAGAAAGGCAGTAAGAGCATTTAGCCTTTTGTAATGTCAGAGATAGACTAGAAACTTCTACATAATCATGGAACTTGAAAACACGTTAGCATTTACATATTGAATTCTTTAAAAGGTAGACATTCTAAGGAGTTATGTATATTTATAACATGTTCTAAAATATTATGCATTATTATACTAATATAAAGTAGTTCTCAGATATCAAGAAATCTCAAAAGCTTCATAAAATTTATTAAAAATTATGTAACATTTTGTTTTCAAAAATCTCCCCCCTGCATAGAGGCTTGTCTTCCTATTTTGCAGGTTGCATTTTTAAGTGTCTTGCTAATCATGACAGCTTCAAAGTATCATGAGTTAATACCTTAAGACATAACATTCATTTAGAAGTTCATTGTTAAAGAGAGCAGATGTAAATTTCTATTGCAAATATTCTGCTTGATGATTTTGGATTGTTTTGGCTCAATTCTTGCTTGATCTGATCCTACCACCACTGGCTGGGAATCATAACATGGCAGCTACAGAACTCAAGTGGAGTCAAAGTGTCGGCTCTGCACATTCTTGTTTATCATTGCTGTTCACTTGTGCTTGTTCAATTAGCATTATCTTCAATCCACAGTTCCTTTACTGGGATCTTTTAAAGCCAATTGTCCATTTTGTGAGGATTAGTTTAGTTAAAACTAGATTATATAATCCGTAAATCCACTTAACAGGGCATGGATGCTCTGCAATTCAGAGACGGCAAGTGAGCACGGAAGGGTGCCACAGTCAGCCCTTCATGTTACACAGCTCCTACGCTTCCCTCTAGATACGTGAGGCCATCTGTGACATTGCTGATGAAAGGGCCACCTGCGTTAATGCATATGTCAAATATTGATGAGGCTTGATTTCTGGCTTATTTTTAAATTAAAAATAATTCCAAAAAACTTACTTCCTATACCCCAGGAGACTCGTATGTTTACACCCAGGGTGTAAAGACTATTTCATCTGGAAAGAAATGGTGTTGGTCATTGGTTCAGGGATGGCAGATGGAAAGGGAGGGGAGAGAAAAGGGGATAAAAACTGCAATTTTTTTTCCTTCAACTCTTAGGGGGAAATGTCACTAAACAAAGATGGCAATATTCCTTTCATGTGGTTAAATAACTCAAGTGTGTGTGTGTGTGTGTGTGTGTGTGTGTGTGTGTGTGTGTGTGTGTGTGTTTTAAGTGCAAAGGACTTTAAGCTCCGATATGGAGTTAGGAAATGTGATTCGAGTTCTTGCCATTACTTAATTTCTCTGAGCCTTAATTTCCCCATTTGTGAAATGAGAGGGAAAGTAGCTCTCAAATCTTCAGTTTTGAGTCTGTTTTGATTATTGGATTGATTGAGTGATTGATTGATGAGTTGGGTTTGGTACAGATAGTTTGAATTCTCTAATATCAAACTAAGGCAAATGTGATGATATAACCAGATATATTTACATAGCACTTTCAACTTTTCAAAGTACTCTTTCATCTATTATTCCTGTGTTCTTAAAACTCTATGCAAAGAGCAGGCATATTTTTAAAACAAATTTCCACTTGATAAATGAGGAAAGCTGAAGCACACAGAGTTTAAGAGACTTGCTTAATATCACAGCACTAATGAATAATTGAGCTTTATTCAAATTTCAATGTTCTAACGCCCTGGACGTGGACTCTGAAGCCAAGTAACTTTGTTCAGAGCAACACAGAGTCTGTGGTAATTCTGGAAACAAGAATCTGAGAGACCAGAATGTTGAGAAGGGGCTGAATCTCCAAAATGTAACAGAGAGGACCTGCCACATAAACACTTAATAAATAGTTAGGGAATGAATTAATGAATGAGTGATCGAAATGAGTGTTGGGGAGAAATCCAACCACTGTCTAGACAGACAATATAGTAGTGGTAGAATGAGCACATTATATCCAGTGCCAGATCTGCTGCTATCAAGCACTGTTACCATGGGTGAATTATTGGCCTCTCTGAACCTCCATTCCTTGTCTTTAATACTTATAAGTACTTTAATACTTACAGTATACCAGTTATGTTCCAGGTGCTATGCTAGGTGCTAGGTTCTGAGAATAAGACATTGTCTCTGCTTTCAAGTTGTTTTAGGACATTGAGAAAGACAACTGCAATGAGAATTAGCAATTTCAACGAGAATTATAGTATCATCCCAGGTAGAGGGGATGCCTTGTCCAAATATAAAGAAACAGGTGAGCCCTAGCAGGCGTGTTGGGGCAATGATAAGCCTTCTGGAATGACAAGTAGTAAATATGCATCAGCAAGTGACACACAAACTAGATGGTAGGTCATGGAGGCCACTGTTGGCTTGCTTAGGATTCTCATAAGCGGTGGGAAGCCATGGGAGGAACATGGTCAGGCTCGTGTTTTAGACATCCTTAACTGAGAGGGTTAAACTATATCAATGGTTGTTGCCTGAGCCCAGGTTCTCTAGAAAACAGAGCTTGAGGCAATGATTAAGTGCTGGTGCTTTATTGAGAGATCCAATCCCCGACAGTGAGAGTGAGAGAGAAATAACAGGAGGCACAGAAAGCTTGAAAGCAATAGAAGGTGATATGTTCGTGGGCTGGTCACTATTTTCTGTGTTTTAGGGACACAGCTGATTGCTTAGCTTGTGTACCCACATGACCGCAAATGGACAGGCAACATGGAGAATCATGTTTTAGAACAGTCTGTGAGAGAAAGGAGGTTTGGGAAGTTATCTTCCCATCTCCTATTCCATTGATCAAAGTTCACTCCATACGGAGACAACTTCTGCATTGTCTCATCTGGCTTTCCTCTGGCTTCCCTGGCAGTTGATCTGGGAGCTAGATCTTATCCCTGCAGTGTGGCTTTGCATTCAAGTGCAGAAGTGGACTTAGAAGCCAGAAACTCCAGGCATGTGGCAGCTAGGCTGGGTGCACATTGGCAGCCACGGGGAGAGCCCGGCCCATTTGGATAAGTGAGAGATCAGCCAACCCCAGGTAAACCCATGAGGACCCAAGCAAAGTCAATTGGTCCTGGTGGGGGATGAAGATCAGCCTCCAGGGAGGCCCAGCAGTACAGCTAAGGCAAAGCAGGAGGCTGAGGGCCCAGGAGACCATGGCTCCAGAAGAATCCATGGAGGTGTATAAGATGTGTCCGGTATGGTTTCAAACTCTACATGGGGAACCCCCGATATACAACAGATATAAGGGAACCAAAGAGGAGAGTCCACACCCCTTTTACTCACACTCACTCCCATCATGACCTACGAGGCACACCCTAGGGCTCCTTGCAATGTGACTTGAAATTAGATTCGATTAGATGCCTTCTCACACCAACATTCAGTATGTTTTTCGGTAATATATCTAAGGAATAATATTTCATTGCCTATAAGATAAACTTGTTCTCGTAGTTCTTTGGCTTGTGGAATTGCAAAGAAAGGAAGATGTGCAAGTGTAAACATGGAAAGAGTTATAACAAATTGGTGAATTTGGGATTATTGAGAATTAAAAGTTCATCTAGTTCGATTAACTCATAATTACAGATGAGAAAACTGAAATTCAAGAGGTTAAGTTGTCTTGAAAAAAGCCATACAACTAATTAGTGAAAGATGCAGGGCCAGCACCAAGGGAATCTAACTCCCAGTCTCAGGACCTTTACTCTGTCTATGTGTTTGTGAATGAATCTGTGAACATGTTTTTAGAGTTCATAGATTTGTTTCAGTGCTTTTATAATTTTGCATTTTCATTTTGATAACAAAATAAAATCATTAACGTGTGCCTCTTCTGGACCATCTGCATGACCACTTAGTACTTTTATATTCAAACAATAGTGAATCCTTCCTTGTACAAGACACAGCAGTACATAGGTGAGGCAAATACAGAAGCACCTGCCCTACCCAGTTAGTACTGTATTCACATTGCAATAGACGGTGTCACAGGGTTTCATCTTTGTACATATTTGTCCCAAAACTACAAGGAGTAGCAAATGCTTTTTATTCACCCAATTCCAGCAATAATTTGATTTGATACCCATCAGTGAAGCTGTTATGTGAACTTTAACTTCAAGTTAATAAAACAGTTTTGCTTAGTTATAAGTGATCCTTCATTTAAAATGGTATCTTATTCCAGAACAGAATTTTTAGATAAATAGGAGATCTGAATAACCTCAATTAGCACAAAGAACCTTGAAGTCATTTAATAGTCTCTTGTTCCATATGTTTATGTAAATGGGCATTCTCTACATTAGAATTATTAAAGTCAAAATTCTAAAACATTAAATATAGAACAGAACCTGAGATTATCTAGTTCTATGAGTACACCCAATACCGAAATTTTAGTTGCCGCCGAAGAGCATCATCTTCCCTATAAATTTAAATTGTTAATTTGAATTTTATTAGTTTCATAGTTTTCAAAATTCAATTTGTAAAATTTTTCTTAGTCAACTTATAGCCTTCTCCCCTAGTTTATATATATTTAAAAAGCATAAAAATAACATGGTTCTTTACTTGGAAACTGAGATAATGTTTTCTGTTACAAACAAGTCCATATATTACCCAGTTTGAGAACCACTGCTAACAGCACACGTTTCCTCCTGGGATGCCCAGTTACTTAATGACAGAATGGTAGAAAAAAAAGCCTAGATCTTGGATTCCAGAGTCCCAGGTTGGGGTCCTTGCTCTGCTGATACCTACGTGTATGTCTCCATTCAGTCATGTAGCCTCTCTGGCCCTCTGTTTTTTCGTTGGTGAGTTAAGGAGATTGCAGGGATCACAAATCTTTATGCCTATTGGAACCAGGTAGAGTAACTAAGTGAAATAGGCCAGCTGTAAATAATAGGCAGTATTGGGAACAGTAACTTTTCAGAGGACATTTGCCCTATATTTAAAATTATTTAGATTCAAAACTTTTTTTTAGCACTACAAGTAAAAATAGCAAATCTGTGGATCAGATTCCATCTGAAGCTTGTCAGTTTGGAATTCCTAAGCCATATAATCTTTAGAGCACCTTCCCCAACTCTAAAGCATTAAATGCAGTAACTCTAATGTAAATGAAGAGAAGCCAGCATCTATATGACTAGTGCAAAGTGGCAGCGGGCATAGAAGGAAATCCTCTGGAAGGCTTCGATGTGTTTTAGTGTTTTAAGAGTGCTGAAGCACCATACAAAAGAATAGGACAGGCCAGGCACAGTGGCTGGTGCCTGTAATCCTAGCACTTTGGAAGGCCAAGGTAGAAGGATTGCTTGGGCTCATGAGTTCGAGACCAGCGTGAGCAAGAGTGAGACCCTGTCTCCACTAAAAATAGAAAAATTAGCCAGGCGTCGTGGCATGTACCTGTAGTCCCAGCTATTCCAGGTGCTGAGGCAGGAGGATCGTTTGAGCCCAGGAGTTTGAGGTTGCAGCGAGCTAGGATGACAGCACTGCACTCTACCTGGAGTAACAGAGCAAGACTCTGTCTCCCCCAAAAAAAAAAAAACAAAAAAACACAAGGGACTGGGAAATGCATGATCAAAGTGAGAAAAAGGAAAAAAGATAACACAAAGTAAGTGAAAGATCCTTTTTGGTTTCAGCTGTATCCAACCAAAAATAGTTTCTGAATTATAATCCCTGTTCAATTCCCTGATATTGTATTCCCAATCCAAGCCAAAGATTCATTGACATTAAACAAACTACAAGCACTGTGCCAGGTGCTGGAAAGGTCTCTAAAAAATCATATTTATGTTTTTCCTTTTTATTAGAGAACATGTGTGATGGTTTTTCACTGCTATATTGTTACCCTCAATTTTTCCAGGTGTTATAGATAAGAACTTAATTCTAATTAAAATTAGAATATTAGATAAGGGATTTGATTTTATTTTTACCTTTAGAGTCTAAGGAGACAATACGAGAGCATCTTGAAATGGATGCTGTCTTAGTAGAAACAATGAGGTTATTTGATGTACATTCTAACTTCTGGAAAGTGTTTTCCAGACTAGGTACAGACTCTAATTTCTTACTTTCTCAATAGTTAGCATTTAGCACACATAAACTTGCTGCTACTGACCAGGGCATTTCTTTTCATTTTCATTTCTTGTGTCAATATTCATCTTTCTCCCATTTGTGTCTAGTTCCAGACATTTCTCATGTTAACCAACAGGCAAAAGTAAAAGGTAAATGTTGATCTTTGGTTCAATCACTCACACTAAAGAGATTTTTGAACCGTACTATAAGCTTTGAGGTCCTGTTCATAGGAATTTAGTTTAAAAGTAAAACATTAAACACCAAATAGACTGAGGAAGGAGCAAGAATTTAATCTGTCAAGAATTTAGTCTGTCCCTGATAACTGACCACTCATTTATGATATGTTACCACATTTAATCTTATAATCGGCTATTTCCTGGTTTAAATGTCTTTTATTCATGTCTGCCACCCTTCTCTTGGTTTATTAGCCTTATGGTTACCACATTACCTTTCTCTTCAAAATCAATTGACATTTTTATAAAAAGCATTTCCAAGGTGTCTGTCTCAGAGAAGAGCAGACAGAGCACGGACCACCATGTTATGAAACCCCTGTTAGCACCACTCTGGTACCGAGCACTTTGGCCATCATGTTTCGGGAGATTTGTGTGTTTTTATTTAGATTTATGCAGTGTACTATGAATAAATTGACATAGTTTTGAAAATGTAAAACTTGAGGTATCACTATGGCATATATTCGATTGACTGCTTAATAACATTTACGAATGAGGGGAAATACCCATTGTTATAAAAGTGACACCAAAATTCAGACTCTTGGTAGTTTTCCTCTCTAGACAGCTCACATCAATCTTTCCATAAGCAAAGCCCCACTGAACTAGTTCCCTGGGCCGTGCAGGGATAGGAAGTCCTCATCGCTTTATGAATACGGTGACAGTGGGTAATAGTCAAATTTCAGATAGGCATGTTTTTTGAAACTAACAGGAAATAAGCAATTATAGACCCTAAGATAATCAGGGTCTAAATTTGGTGAAGAAAGTCAGCTGACATGAACGATGTATACTTCTAGTGGTCCAAATAGTATTTCTATTGATTTATTTTTCACATAGCTCTGGGCAACTGTTCAATATGGCAAAAAAAAAAAAAAAAAAAGCCACTTGCTGATTCAAAACATTTGTTTCTAGGTGCCAGGTCGACCTGTCGGCCCTCAGTAGGGAACAGACACACAAACTGGAGCTGCAGCTGGAAGAGGGTGAGGGACACCTGGTGCTGCTGGTCACTCTGACAGCCTCAGCCACAGTCAGCATCTCTGACCTCTCTGTCAACTCCCTGGAGGACCAGAAAGAGCGGGAGGAGATATTAAAGAGATATGTACGTATGTAACCCTCCTCCTTCTGGAGTCATGTGTGATCAGATGAGGTTGTAAACAATTTACCTGGTGTCACGGAAGTATTTCCGAGCAGCTATGTGACAGAAGAATCAGCAGAAGCAAAAAGCTGGGCAACAGGCAAATGCCACCTTTGCAGAAGCACTTACGTGACCCAGTGATGTCTAGAGACCCAGTTGTCTCTAGGCTCTCTTCCAGAGCAAGTTCTGGATGCTGAGATTCTACTCAGTGATTTTTATCATGCAGGGGAAATGCCCAGAAAGGAAGGGCGAGTTTACACCACATTACTTCGAAATGAATTCACTGAATCTTTGTAGCTGCAGTTTAAGATTTCCTTGTCTTTCCAAGTTTGAGATGCAGTTAATGGCATTTACGTTAATTGGTAGCTTGGTAACCAGAGAATATTCACGGAAGTGGTTTTTATTTTCCACTGCCCAGAAAAGCCTCACTTCATTTCTTTAATTTTTTTCATTCAATGAGAAATAAACTTAAAAGGAAGCCACCTTCCTGTTAATCCAATGTAGAGTGATAGGATGGAATCGTGAGTCACTAAAATTAACTACCCTCCTCAAATTTGATCAAACCCAAATATTCCCAACCAAATCTTCCTATTTCCCAGCATGCTCCCATTGTGCATTTCCCACCATGCAGTTTTCTTGACTGGGCAGAGAGGGGAGCTCTTACTCCACCATTCTCTCTCAGTGGCGGCTTGAAAAAGTAAATGCCTCAGTGCCCATGAAGCTGGGAAAAAGCCTTTTCCACTTAAAATTACAAAGCTTGTATTGTACAATGCTGCCAGGTGTTTAGAAGGCTCCTCTAGACACTCAGCCATGAAACCAAGCTCTGACTAACAAAGAACAGCTTTTTTTTTTTTTTTTAGCTTTTAAAATATTCCTATTTGCTGACTGACATCCTTTCAATAACTGAATTTAATAAAGATGTACCTTATCAGGCTGTGCAGATAACATGAAGTGCTGGTACTAATGCTCTACAATATTCTTCAAACAGATTAGCAGGATGTGCGCTTCAGCAAATTTATTCTAGCTATCTCCACTGAATCAGCTGTCTGCTAATGCTTGTACAACTCACCCACCAATGGTGTTATCATAAACAGTTTAATAGAGGTGACTTAGCAAGGCTAAATAGTATATATTTTTAAACTACCTAAGATCCTAATGTATTGTGTGGCATCTTCTAATATATAATTGCAATTACAAAGATTAGTTCACATTTTGGTACTCACCAAAACTTATTCCCCTGTTACCAGAAGCGAGCCTCATGAATTAAAACAATTTTAGAGGAATTAATCGGTATATTAATATAAAAATTCTTCTAGCTATTATAATACTGTAGTTGATGGATTAATATTTTGATATTATCCCATATATTAAGATGATACTGCTGCCTGGGTAATTAGAAGTAATCCGCCTATTATTGATTTTTTTTTTCTTTTTGCTGGACGGACTTCTTTACATCAGCCATTTCCATTCAGACTTTGAATATTTTTTCCACACTTTCTTTCAAATGTTAGTTATTTCAATAAGATGTATAATATTATGTGGATGTGTGAGCTACTTTCAGATTATATTCCGTCTGATGTATTAAAAAGTGAACTATGTTTAAATATACTATTTTTCAGTCCTGAATTTCAGGCAGAGGCCTATACCTCCCTCTAGAGACAGACTTGCTGAGAAGCTACTATATGTGATAGAGCACATGTGTTATGATTACTCATAGCAATCTAAGGACAAAGACCTATATTTTAGGGCTTCCGTAGGTTTCCTTTTTATTATACAGGTAGTGAAATGAATGAACAAATGCCGTATCATGTCTGAAATATTACGTGTTTTGGAGAGACATATGAAAGACATTATTTGTTTGGAGAATTATTTATATGTTTTCCTGTAAGAACGTGTGTATTTTAAGAGTTGAGGTCAAACTTAAGAATTTGATTTGGCACCGGTCATGGTCAGGAAAGTAAATGAATTGCCCCATTCTGCTGTGAAGCAGCCCTGAAAAAGCTCTCCACTGCTGTCGTGGAACACTTCATTGCTAAGCGTTGAAGCCCCACAAATTAAACGGGCATTACTGTGCGAGCCATTATTTGATCACCACGTCCTGAGAAGATGGCTAATTCCATTTTTCCTTTTTTCTTCTTTTGCGGGGAGGGCAGGAGGGAAGGTCAGTAGGGGCAGGTAGTAATGGGTAGCAGACCAAGAGCGATTGTATGACCTTTTCAGAACGGGTGTGTGGAACCCTTGCTCCCCCTTGTCACAGTTTAAAAACCAGAGGAGCTAGTTTAGAGAAGAAGTTGTTAGCATTCCATTTTTATTATGACATTTCACAGTCATCTGATTTAATGTCCCTTGACCGGATTGTCCACCGTGAGACGATGGGCTTGAAATGTTATTTAGAGCATTGATAAAAGGTGAGCGGTTCTAAGATGACAGCGAGTCATAAGGCTGGTGGTGTGACATTAATTTTCTCCATAACAGAGATGGAATAAGACGTCACGGTGACAAGCTGTCAATCAGCTCTGGCCCCTCAGAGCATCTCGATGCCGTAGGATGGGGTATTGCCTCTCCCGTAATAGAGCTGAACTGAGATGCTCTCCCTGACAGCTGCTGCAGCCATAGAGAAAATATATTATACAGCCTTTCATTAAAAAAATAAAGAGGACTCCTCTCCAGAGCATTTCAATCTTTTCCCATCTATAGAGGGCTGAAAGGATTCACAGCAAATCATAGATTCCTCTGCTATGGAAATTTCTGGCTTCAGAAGCCATCCAGGTTTTTAGGCCTTCTAAAATAACCATAAATACAAGGCAGGAATTCCTCTTAATTAAACATTACTTAAGTTATATTTTTAAACTGATATATTTATTTGCTTTTTTGGAGTTCTTATTATAATCTATGTGTCACTGGCCTACACAGTTGAAATTTGCAATAAATTACTCAGAGTCAGCTGACTTGGGGAAATGAAACCTTCAAACAATAATTACCCACCCAAATGGGAAGCAAAGCATCAGAGCTGAAGCACTAGAAGACAATATGTCTGTAGAATGAGGTTTGCAACGACGAAATGATTCTCAGACATGAGGACTGATGTTGTTTGTTTTAGTCACAGCGAAACTTGGTTCAAATTACCCCTGAAAATTAAAGTATAGGAAACTTTTGATAACACTATTTCCCATCATTAGGGTAGGAGACTTATCTGGTTTATAACACTGAGTAAGCTCTGAGATAAGAAGCTTCCCAAACTTGATGTTGCTGTAGGAACACAACTTGCCTACAAACCTCTGAATTCTAAGGCTGCTGACTTATGCCCCCACTGTTAAACCCTTAACTTACAGGAATTTAACTGGAGAGACAATTGCGTTTTTACTGAACCCTGTCATCTGGGTATTTGGGACAGATTTTTGATGATAAACAACTGTTTAAAAACAATAAAAGATTAAGAGTTAATCCTTGTGCTAAACACTATTTTTAAAAAGTTAGGCTATGAGATTACTCATATATCTGCATTTCCTCCTCTCAATATACCAAGGTCATAGCTTCATTGTAAACAATGATTAGTCATACGGAACTGATAAAATTCACATCACAATAAGTTTTTGCTTGCCAGTATTCTCACATTATTAATACAATGATGATGAGAATGCTTTTTACTCTAGTAACGTTTTAATAGATAACTTTACTATACAAAAATATGTTATGCTCCCTGGTCTTGAAACATTTTAAAAATTATGATAAATAAGTACCTTTGATTTACTGAGTAGAAGTAAAAGAAAAATGCTATGAAGTGTAAATAAACAAATGCATATCAGCATTCTATAGGTCTATTTTATTCTCAGTATTTGTGCCCATTAATTAGACTTCCAAATTATGGTATTGGTTTCCCTCTTTTAATTTTTACAAGTACTATGCTTATTAAAACATCACCATTATTAATTTATGAAGTGAAATAGACTTTATCATTTGGATCTGGGTTTTCTATCAAAGTTACCATACTTCTATACATACTAAAATAGCAAATAAAACAGTAAAGAAAAATTACTCACCACTTTTGAATTTATTTTTAGTCACCAATTTTTAAATTTATTTTAAAAGACTTTGTACGTCTTTTATTTAAAAGGTTTATGGAATGGCATGATTCTTTTGAAATAAATATTAGAAAATAGTCTTTAGATAATTTAACCCTCATCTAGCACGTGCAATTTCCAACACTCATCAAGAAGAAAATAGCAAACAAAAACAATTAGTTTAGTATTGACTTTCTAACCCCTAAAATCTGAAGAGTGTTACACAATCAACAACTTAAAATTCAATATTAAGAATCATTGCCACGTGTAGTAGCATACACCTGTAGTCTCTGCTACATGGGAGGCCAAGGTTGGCAGGATCCCTTGAGTCCAGGAATTCGAGACCAGCTTAGCCAGGCAACGTAGCAAGTCCTTGTATCAAAAAAAAAAAAAATAATAATAATAATAATTTGTCTCCAAACCATCAGATGAAAGATTTCTTAGTGTGCTTTGGTAGAGGATATCGACGGTAGAAAGCAGACATATCTATTCCATAACTTATTGTTCACCATCTGTTGATACTTATTTACAGGAAGAAAATGTGTAATTTTTTTTTTATTCTCTCAGAAAATCTACATACATGGTAACAATTACCTACATAAATGTGTGTGTGTGTGTGTGTGTGCACATTCATGATGATAGAGGGGTAATTTGTACGGAAGAAACACAAATGACCTTTTCAACCCCTTTAAGCAGTATCCTGAGATAAACTATAAAACTTGCTGTTTTCTCAGCACACCCTCTGAGAGTCCTGAGGACCTTTCTTTTCTAACATCAGTGTTGTGGTCTTGCAGAGCCCGCTGAGGATATTTCACAACCTGAAAGATGTGGGATTTCTCCAGGTGAAAGTCATCAGAGCAGAAGGGTTGATGGCTGCTGACGTCACAGGTAAGACATGATGCAATTCTCCTATTCCACGCATCAGCAGCATGCAAGGTCTACAACCATTTAATAACCCAACTCTGCATTTTGCCTAACTGGATCAGCAAAGTAAATAGTTTAAATATAAAGATTCAAGGTTGATCTTACAAAGATTTGCCAACCCCCTGCTTTTATACTATCTCTGCTTTTTAAAGGCAGGGTAATATGTTGAAAATAAACAATGAAATGCAAAATAACTTTTGAACTGTTGCCTTCTCCAAAGTTTAACCAGTGTAATGGGAATATATTTCCCAGGCATTGTCATTTTTTCAGGTATTAGAACAATGTTGTATCATCTTCTCTCAGACAGCATCAGCTTCCCTCATAGCATCAATACTTGGAATTCAAACATGTATGAAATCCATTGCATAGTTCACTGAAAAGTTTAGATGTGTAATACTCAAGAACTTGGTAGGAACTATTGATATTTGGGTTGTCAATCTGATCTCTTAGTTGTCCAAATTCTTTAGCACATCCCAGAGGTAATTCTGGATCCAAACTAAGTATCTAGATTAGAATTTTTTAAACTAGGAAATGGGCTGTAAAAATGCCAAAATTAGTTTTGGCTCTCAAAGCTTTCTGATTTGGGTATTGCTGTTTCTGTGATATATTAACAAATGGACTGATAGTAATTATTTCATCAATTTCTCAAATTAAATCATTTTTTGGATTTACAACTATGTGACCATTCATTTCATAAGGATTTGGAGGATGTTTATGCTATTCCTTATATTATACATCTTAAATTGCACAATAAATAGGACTGTCTTGAGCAATTTTGGTGAAACTATCACTGTTTCTGAAAGTATAGATTTATTACTTGTGAAAATTACACTGTGAATGTTTATTTAGCAAGATGACCCTAAAGAGGTAACGGACTTGTTTGAAAGGAAATGTGCTTTTCCTACCATCCAAGGGTCTGCAAATCACTGTACCCTTCTTTAATTCATTCAACAGGATCAAAACCAAATGAAAAGATAACATTGCTATTTTCAAACTAAAATAGCTGATGTTTGCTCCAAAGTTTAATATTTTAAAAATTTTAATATTTGCATAGTATCAAATGATTATTTATTATGTGATAAAAATAAAAATGGTGGGAATTTACATTTTCTTTAAAGAGGTAATTATCAACTCATTTGTAACCAAGAAGGTAACAATTGTCACATATTTTTTCAAATAGGCATTCCTGAAAATAGTAGAAGAGAAAGCAGTTTGTGATCTCTTTGCATATATACTAGGTGGCTCCTTGTACTAAACAATTAGTGAATGTTAAATTTATTCATTTTCTTTTTTATGAATTTTATTTCTTGTATGGTTTTATTTAAATTAATCTGTACACAATAATTTTTTAAAGAAAAAGGCAAGTACCATTTACTTCAAGAGCTTACATACCTGCCTATTATACAATTGCATACAATTATATAAGTTTGTCTTTTCTTGGAGAGAAGCTGTCATTGATTTTAAAACTTCATGAATATGCAAACTACATTAACCCAGTGGCCTATATGCCACTATGGAAGTGAAAGTACATGTTCTTTCAAAACTGGAAAAAATAGAGATATTTCTTTCCTAATCGTTCTATGTAAATTGATGGGAGTAACAATAGCCTTTTCCCTAGGGAGTCAATGAGACATAATTTTGATTTGATAAAATGAACATTAATTTGGAGAATACTAAATAACTGAGTCTCCATTTTTTCTCTGCAGTTTTAGGGATATAAATCTAATGATTTCTCATTCCGTGCTGACCTTATAATCTAATGTGCTCTGAATTGAACAAGAGAGATGTTGAACTATTGAGGGGCAAGAAGATAATTCAGTCTTTGACCTTGCTCACTCTTAGACCTTCTGTGGTCTTTATGACATTTGTGATGGTGGCAAAAATTGAGGGCCATATATTTAAGTCAGAAAAGTCTGCCTATACCACCAATTTGTAAGATAATCTTTACTTCTGAAAAGGATAAATACTTAAATATATCCTGAGGCTTTCTGATTTTGGTCATTAAATTTAAGGTAAAAGTAAGCTCTTTGTCTACTTTAGCTCTTAGTCATTCAATAAAGAACTTTAAAGATATGATGTACATCTCAGTGGATAGTAGCAGTCAAGCTCAAGATATGAAACAATAGTTTGAAAAGAGGGAATTGAGTGAATGGTGCTGTCTTCAAACCCTCAAATTAGCATCCATTTAGGAGTGTTGTGGATGGAGGGGGAGAGTTTAAATCACTGATAACTTTCTGTGCTAAGACAAGAATATTTCCTGATGTGGTACAAATGAGGCTATTACTATGAGGTACTTGGTTAGCTTCAAAACGCTTTTTTCTAGATAAGTCTAACAAGACCAATTTTTATTTGACCAACTTGGCTCTATTTTTAAAATATTTGTAATGATCTGAGCATAAAGTTAAACTTCCATTGTTGAAGCAAAACTTTTTAAATTATAATATTCCATCATTAAACATGAGCACAAGAGAGAAAGATTCTATAATCTTTTAAGTAGCCATCAATCTTACTGCAGCTACAAAGAATTTTTCTCTTTCAAAATGTGAAATTTTTCTTTTGTTACAACACATTCATTGAGAAACATCGTGATACTGTATTAACTCTGTGTGAATAAAGAGCAATTGAGACTCTCTTTGAATGAGTGAGTATAAAGCACAAATTACTTTTTAATGAAACCCTCAATTCTTTCCCTTTCCACAAAAAGCCCATAGCCTTGTTCAGCTGAACACTACTACAGTAGGTCACTTCAGTTAAGCCCCTAATAAACTGTTGATAGTCGAGGGTAGTTTTTTCTTCCGTCTCAATAGCCCAGTGTTGGACAGTGCACTTCAAATCATTAAGGTTAATACAGATTTAAAAAAGAGATTAACTCTGGTGGTTAAGGCCTCAATTTACAACTCCCACACATACACATGCATTGAACGAGGCACAAGAGTGGATTGAAATTTCAGTCAAATTGTGGGCAGCCTTTCACAGCCTGAGAAAGTGGCACTCTGGTCTGAAAAGTTGGTCAGCTAAATTCTTCGTGAGGGAAAAAGTTGGAGTGACTGAAAAATTCCTCTCAGTACAACTTACTTACCTTTCGACTAACCAGTGAAAAGGTTAATGTCTCTCTGCACCATCAAAGCAAAACCTAGAGACTGTCTGGCCCTGTGTTCACTGGGGAAGATTCTCTCTACTGCTAAATGGAGTGTTCCTTAAAACTGGACAGATCGTGAGGAAAGGCCGATAAGGGGGGAAAATTTTTTTGGTGGTAGGAAATAGTTCACGTTGTAATTTGTCTTTTCTAGCTTCTGATTATTCTTTTCGTTGAGCAGGGCCTAATTTCTGCTTCAACAGAACATTTGAAGTCTTCTATATTGAGTGAGGCTTTAATTTAGACCTGGCCTATTGGTTCTTTTAAGTTCCAAGAGAAGAAAGAGAAGAGAGTTCTTCCCCTCAGCCCCTCCCCTTCATTTTCCCCTGGGTTGTTGGAGGGAGGGTTGGTTTTGTGTGTGTGTGTTTTTTTTTTCTTTTCCTCCTGAGGAAGAGGTCGTAACCTCCCCAGGGAGACCAGCCACTCAGTTTTTCAGAAACGGTGATATGGGAGAACTGTGAAACCCTTCAAAAGATGCCCTACCTTTTCATTGTATTAAAAGGTACACTAATAGAAAACTTCTTCCCCCCGCCCAGGTGAATTAATCTCTCAAATTAATACTCCATCTTTTTCAGAAAACAAGAGAGGGAGAGAAAAAGGAAGAGAGAGAGAAAGAATTTTACAATTAACAAAATCTGTCCCTAAAATCGTCCCATTAAATGAATGTATCTTTTTCTAAAACAAGGCTGTGCAGAGAGACTTGCGACTTGTCAGCGCTGTAGTCTGGGAACCTACTAGTTATTAAGAGATGTTTACTACCCCTTTATTTGCATAGAGTTTTCCCATGTTTTTCTTTTGGAAAACTGTCTTCATTGTTGGAAAATATTTAAGTAACAAAACAGCAGAAAAAGACATGCTACAGTTTTTTTATCAGCTTCCGTGAGAGTCTTATTATCTTAAGAAATAACAGTTAGCAGCTCAGATTCATTAGCAGAGCTAAATTTAAGCCCCATTTGACAGGCTGCCTAGAAAACATTTTGTTTTGCTGTCTGTGGGCTTTAATTAAGATGTGTTCAATTTCAGTCCTCTTCAGTCTAGTCCCCACCCCGTCAACCCCCACCCCCAACTTGCTGTGTCACAGACCGGCGATCAGACACTTTTAGATGGTCCGGCCCATGACTTTGACCTTCTGCGCAGTCCGGCGTTCCCTGGGGAACCGTTCAACTCATGAGGTCTGATTTCACACTTCCAGGATGCCTCAGCTCTCTTAACAATGACAGGGAGACAAAGCCCTTTAGAGCAGGCCGCATGGGGACTTGTTTAAATTGGAAACCAGAGAGGAGTCAAGGAACAAGGTTATGGGCTACAGAATAGTGCTTTTAATAAAGAGCTCACAGCTCTGGCTCAGCTCAAAGAGGTCTACCTCTGTACAATTAATTGAGCCATTTATCTGGAGCATCTTAGGCCTCTACTTTCTCACAGAATTGCGTGGTAAATATCAGCTAAGAAGCAAATGAGATATGCATGAAATGAATTTTAACACTTTGATTACTGTGCCTCCAGTCTTCATTAAAAGTAAATTTATTTGTATTTCTGACCTCATTATCGGTAGGCTGCCTGCATTTTTACTGGTTCTTGTGATTTCCAGCCTGAGTGTGTCATGAAGGTATATTTTATACAGAGATTTGGATTTATTATTCTTGGTATTTTCCCTGAACATTATGGGTCTATTCAGAGAAAGAAAATGAAAAGGCAATTGTATAGAAAAAGGCAAGTCTGTTCTTTGAAAGTTTTATATACAGTTGGAGAAATACCAAGCACATACACATAACATAGACCAGATATTGTCCTTTAAAAAATTAACTTTTTGTGGTTTACTCTAGCAAATTGCATAATATGTATGCAATTGTTGCTTCAGATAGCCCACAGAATACAATTACTTTATTGGAAAAAGTAGCTAAGTTGCTTCTTTTATAGAATTATAGCAGTTTGAATTTGTAATAGCATGTGCCTTTAATTGCCATCATCATATTTACGAACATTGACGATATTTGATAAATGCAGCCTTGGATTTAATGATCATTATTTAAAACTTCTGTTGCAAGAAGAGAAAATATAAATCCTTTAAATTCTACATAGTTCCATTGAAAGTACTGTGTAAAATAGAATAAAAATCCTTCATATTTCTGGATTATCGAGGATAAAATAATTTACCAAATAAATGAGAATTGTATACGGAGATTCTTAATTTCTTAACTTTTACTCTATTAACATCTTAAAATTATATTGGTTGAAACGAAACCCCTAAAGTTTTAACACAGAGTGTATTGAAAATTTCCCAAGCAAAGTATGCTTTATTTTTATTATGTAAGCTAATGTCCCATTTGCTTTTTAATAATTACTCTTATAGAAGATTTTTAGCAGATACTATACTGTGAGAAGTCATTTAATCCAATTTATAATGCATCAAAATGTCCAACACCTCATATTCTTATCATAATAACATACCTAATTTAGAAAACAATGTTACATACACACATGCATGATAAATGTATTAATACTATATAAATCTCTTTAGAATGAGATTAACAAATAAAAATATCACAAGGAAAGAAAGCAACTCATTGCTCTTCCTTCTCCCCTCACCACATCTTACACAGAAATAAAAGTTACTTTCTTTCAGTAATTGCATTTCTTAAAACTAGTCCCATTCTAATTTAGAAATGCAAAAGTGTTCCTCTAAAACCAAACAGTTGTTATCAAATATTTCTGAAAAGAGAAATGAAAATGTCAATTTGGCACAGGAGCTGACAAGGCCTGAGTCTGAGCCAGTGTTTTAAAGGGAATCACAGAAATCATGTGTGATTCATATGCAGGTCACATGGTTAGAAGATACTGCTCTGGAAGAATAGGTGGGATGACAAAAGGGATTAATAATTGGGTTTGATATGCTCCAGAGGTGAAGCACTAAGGGCTGAGAAAGTGGTGGTCCCACTATCAATGGGAAATGAGGGAAAGAGAAATACTATAAAATAATTAATCAGGTTCTGTGGAACTAAGATTACAAAATGATCCTTTGAGCAAAGAAATCGCAAATTGCTGATTTGGCTTGGAAGGTTAGTCCCAGGATTTTACTCAGTGCCTGAAGAAATGCTTTTAGATGCTAAAATCATTGTTTAAAATTAAGCTGTTGTCTGTGTTGTATTACATTAAAATATAATTCTGTGGATAAGCGATGCATTTTCTAGAATGATGTATCAGAGAAATCCTGCAGATAGAGAGGATCTGAATTGAACTAAGTGTTTGAAAAAATCTTACTACAGAGATATTGTGGTTATATGATAGTATAGTTAGAGTCATAAATGACTAAACAGTCAGGCCTAAAGAGTGATTATTAAAGGATTGATGTCAATGGGGATGCCAAGTGGAGGGACACAGGGCTCTGTCCTTGGTCTAAACTGCTCAGCGTATTTACTAATGACTTTGAGGAGATAATTGACTGCTTCCTTATCACACTTGCTAGGAGGGCTATTTAATTCATTTTATGTGAGACCAATGTATGTATACGGTACTATACAACAGACAAATAATAGGCTTAATTCAACAAGATGAACATTAAAATGTATAGATCTAAACTCTTTCCCGAGTACAAAACAGAGATGTCTTGCTTTAACGGTAGAAAATATGGAAAAGACTTTAGGATTTGAGTTGAGTTTAAACTCCATTGAAGTGAATTATACATACATCAACGTTGTTCCATTGAATAAAAGTGAAATTTTGAGAATGATATTCATCAGATATCCTGGGGTATGCATCCAATTTTGGAAGCTGCTCTTTAAAGAAGGACATTGATTAACAAGAATATGCTCTCAATCTGGTGTTTTAAAATCAAGTCTATTGAGAAAGGCTCTAGGATAATGATAATAATAACAATAACAATAATAATGGCAACTAATATTTATTTAGCCCCGATCACATGTCAGACACTACCCTGAGCTTGGTACAAGGATTATCACAACTAGTCTCACAACAACCTGATTAGGTACTGTTGTTATCCCCACTTTAAAAATTAGAAAACTGAGGTGTGGAGAGGTTAAGTAACTTTTCCATGACCAACATAGACACACACGCACTCACATTCACTCCAGCTCGTAATCACAGAGCAGGCATACTGATACAGAACTTTCCACTGAAGCCACCAGCTTACTTGTACTGGAGAAAGGTAAATGTTGAGAGGATATGATTTCTTTTGTCAATTATCCAAAGGCCTGTCATAAGGTAACTGTAGATATGAGCTAGCAAGGTGGGTAATGGCCAAGGTTCAGGTCCAGAGAGCAAAGTTCCTTCTGGCAAATTTCATCAGAAGGAGCTTTATCATAGAGCATTAAATGGATCACAGAATCTTTGGGGACAAGAAGGGCCTAAGAAAACAGACTCTAAACTCAGTCTCTAGAAGTTAATACTAAAACCACAAGGCAGAACCAAGGAGTTACTGACACTGGCAAATTCGGAAGACACTGCGACAACTGCTTACAGGACTCCTACTTGGAGTCCACAGCTATGAAACGGACCTCATATGCTCTCAGTTAACTGAGTTCTAATCTCAAATCTTAGGCAAGTACATCTGACTTGTACAACCTAAATCACATCTGCCTCTCTGGCTACAAGGGAGTCTAGAAACGTCACTTTGGGCTTCATGGCCTCTATAGTTCAAAAACAGACACTAGAAAATAGTTAGAATGGGTGCTTGGCAAGCCATCCACAATATCCAGCACAGGACGGCAGGTAAGGCACATTGGTCATTCTCTATGTGACAGATGCTGCTCCCTCCCTTTACATGTATCATTTTATTTAGATTTTTAAATTACTACAGAAGGCAAACCACAGAACAGATAAAAGCTACGGAGACATAAATTTATATACAATGTACAGAATCATTTTTCAAAAATTATAATTGCCAAAATATAGATTGGAAGATTCCTGTGGAGGTGATGATTTCACTATTGAATCAGAACCTGAAGAACCCCCTGGTTGCAGAGAGGGGGCAAGACATACCTGAGCTTTTGAACTTGGCCTCTAAGGCTTCCTTCCAGGCCCTGAAATTCTGAGATATTGCAGTAGATACCAAGATGAATAACAGACTCTTGGATGAGATATTTTGTAGAAGAATAATAAAAAAGATAAAGACGTCATTCTAAAGGCAAAGCCTTGACAGATGACAATTTCCAGTTATTACCTTTGACTAGTTAAAAAAAATTTTAAAAATATAATCACCTAATACAGTACTACATTTTTTTAAGCCTAAAGAATTTCATTTCACTGCAAAAGATCTCTTCAGCTAATTACTTTACTTATAGGGAAGCTTTTCTGAAACCTCATGCTTTTCTGCAGGGGAGTCTAATTGAATATAAATTTACCATAGATCCTAAGTTATCTAGGAAAGGTTGTAAAAACAAAAGAGATTATAATATATTTTTATACTCATTTTAGACCAGAAATCTTTTGTGTTTCTAAGCTTGTAACAAATCACTTGCATATATTAATAGTTTCTATATTACATATGAATTGAAAATGAAGTATTTAAATGTTTTTTTTAACATAATTTATCTAAACTCTTTTTTTTTTTTTTTTTTTTTTGAGACAGAGTCTCACTGTGTTGCCCAGGCTACAGTGCCGTGGCGTCAGCCTAGCTCACAGCAACCTCAAACTCCTGGGCTCAAGCGATCCTCCTGCCTCAGCCTCCCGAGTAGCTGGGACTACAGGCATGCACCACCATGCCCGGCTAATTTTTTCTATATATTTTTAGTTGTCTGATTAATTTCTTTCTATTTTTAGTAGAGATGGGGTCTCGCTCTTGCTCAGGCTGGTTTCGAACTCCTGAGCTCAAACAATCCGCCCGCCTCGGCCTCCCAGAGAGCTAGGATTACAGGCGTGAGCCACCGCGCCCGGCCTAATTTATCTAAACTCTTAAAAGCTTGGGCATAATTTTCTCACTGCCTCTCTCCATTTAGTAGATCCCATGGTTTCCCTCTTCTTTCCTTTCCAGTTTCCCATCAGTCTCATTTCACTTTTTATTCTTCTGTCATAAATTTTGAGCTTCTCAGCATATATCAAGATGGTTCCATTCTAGGACTCAAGAATGCATCTAGTTACACACAATCCTATAAATATTCTTTCACATCTAGTTCTAGACCCTAAGATAAATAAACTCATATTTATATTGAGTTTTATGTATTTCCACTAGTCATAGTTTTCAAAGTGTGTTCCAGGAACCTATGGGGAGCCCCAGGACCGATTAAGGGATCTGTGAAATCAAAACTATTTTCATAATAATACTGAGATGTTATTTGCCTTTTTCACTCCCATCGTCTCATGAATCTACAATGGAGTTTTCCAAAGTCCACAAAAGGTTTGATTTCTCTGATATTAACATGCCATGGATTTATTATTATTATTAGTGAATTAATACCTATTTTTTAATGTTATTTTAAATTTCTAAATGGTAAGTTTTAGAAGATATAGCCCACAAAAACAATAACTCTTTGAGATCCTTGATAATTTTTAAGACTTCTAAGATGAAAATGTTTAAAAATTGTTGCTGTAAGGCAAGGATTCTCAATTGGGGAGAGGGTAGTATTGCCCCCTTGGGCGTTTTGGAGATTTTTGAGTCGCCTCAATGATTGTGGAGCACTACTGGAGCTTGGTAGCTGGGGGATGGGGATGCTAAATGTCCTACAAGGTATCAGACAATCTTATGTAATGAAATTCAGTCCTGCATGACTAAATAGAGACATTGATATAGGTTTAAAATCTCTTTCGTGATTATCTGAGCCTAGATTGCATCCTGAAATACACAGAATTGTTTATTCAAGCCTTGCAAATGGCTGCCATTTCACTCAGTATACACCAAAGACCCCAGGACGGTGTCCAAGGCACTTCATGATCTGGTACCCCATTACTTCTCTGACATCTGCTAATCTCCCACTTGTCACTGGGTTCCAGTATCAGAGGCCCTGAGCACACCAGGCTTTGGTCTAGCTCTTCCTCTGTTTGGATCACTTTTCTCCAGATATCACTTAGCCACTCTTTCACCTCCTTCAGTTCTTTGCTCAGACCTCACGTCCTCAATGAGGCCTGTTCCAACCACCCTAACTAAATCTATATGCTGTGCCCCTCCCTATCCCCTTCAAACTCCTTATTCTACTCTATGTTTTTCTCTTTCCATTAACATGTATTACTCTTTAGCATATCATATAGTCTCCTTATTTCACTATGCTCAATATGTATTCTCTTTCTCTCCTCCACTCCCCACCAGGTCAATTCTAAGAGATCAGAGACCTTTCCCTTCTTTGATCATATGACCTGACACATACTAAGCACTCAATAAGCATTTTTTTTTGTAATTTCAGAATTTTACAGGGTATACATGTTTTGGCTACATAATTTGCTTTTGTACAGTTCGAGTCAAAGTTATAAGTGTGCCCTTCACCCTGTTAGTGTGCATTGTATCCGTTAGCTGTGAATTTATCAATAAGTATTTGTTAAATAAATCAATGCATACTTTTATTTGTAAACAACTTTCTATTTAGTCTTCGTTTATAATAGAGTTCAGGCATTATATTAAAATTTGAAATCATTTATGGATCAGTTTTATTTTATTTTATTTCAGGATAGTAAAGAGGGCATTATCAAATCTTCAATATAAAAAAACAAAAAAGATGTATTGAATCTAGTAGCTTGAGAGCCACGACTCCAGGGTGTTGATTTTCCTGCCATAATGAAACTGCTTCAAGACTTGGGGGAAAAGAGAAGCCCTATTATTACTGCTCAGTCCCAGAATCAGACCCAGTGGGAACTTAGTGTGAAAAGTGTCAGTTAATGTAATTCTGCCAGTCAGATGTTTAAAATATGTTTGGGTCAGTCAATGAAAAAAGCTAAGGTCAAAACCACATCTCCAGTGATAAGAGGAGGAGGCTTGGAAGACATCTTCAACATACATTGCTTTTTGTTCTGATGGGCCCTATGGAATTCCCTCAACTATAACATTGTTATTTTTTTTGATTGAATTTCCAGTTTGTAGAAAGGACAGATGGCAACCTTGATTATAATTTTTTTTAAAAAAGATTACAATATAGCCATTTCAAACTGTGGCAACTGAGGAAATTAAACCAAAAGAGCTGAATTTGTGCAAGGTAGGCCCCAAATAAAAGGCCCTCATGGGTATGAATTGCTTTCCATACTACTGAAAGCTGCCTATGTTTTCAGATATGGCAACAAAGAGGTGGTCACTGGGTATCCACACACACACATTTTTATAACACATCACACCCAGAAAACTGTGCTCCTTGTCAGCAGTAAAATGACCCTGGACAAAGCCCATCACTGATGGATCAGGATTAACTCTCTATTCTGGGAGCAAGAATATCATTCAATATCTTTTGAGTGACTAATGCTCAATCCAGTAGTTTGCACAAACTGAACTCGTCCCCTTGCCCACAAAACAGGTAGCAAGTGAGCAGGGGCGGTACAGACTTTCCCACAGTTCTTTGTCAGCATGTCAGTGTTGTGACCTTAAAGAGCAAGGACTAAGAAGGACAGAGAATTAGCCAGTCAGTGCATCCCTTTTAATCCTTGGTGCCGTTTTGAAGATTGCCAGAAAAGACGCCCATTGGAGACAATTTTGATGTTTGTTTTTATTGTTATAGGAATGCCTTTTCACCAAAAGAAGAATTGAGGTAATAGAGTATATGCTTTAAAATCTGTTGTGGATTCTGTTTTAGAGTTAGGGTGTAAAAGAGTCTCTTTCTAATGTGAATTCCATTGGGAGATTTTTTTTTAAGATAAAAATCCATAGAAAAAATAGCTCTTAGTTTTTATTAATAACTAGATTATGGATAAATACACCAGTCCTAATATATTTTAAGTATCGATTTTATAGTGGTTATGTAACACCTAAGCTTTTGTCTTATAGATAACTTATTAAAGGGATACACAAATAGATTTAAACTAAGTATTCCTGATAATAAAAAATTGTTAAAGTCCACTTTTTATGTCATTGTTCTTCACTTCCAAAAACACTGGTGATAGAAATGTGCAATTACCATAGATCACAAGAGTCACCTCCCCTGGGAAATCTTCCCATCCTTTCCCGCTTCCTGTTCTAGGGTTGTAGGATGACGTGCCTCCTTCTCATTGCTCCCATTGCACCCTTCACTTACCTTTATTATAGCACTTAACAACCCTGCATCATAATTGTGTGTTTACACGTCTATCATGTCTTCTAAATTTTGCATGCCTTGAGAGCTGGACTATGTCTTAATCATACTTATAATTCGGAGATGAGCAGAGCAGACACTCAATTTCTATTTCTCTCTAGAAAATTGTCAACATGGAAAACTGCCATGTTCTCAAAGAAGGCTGATTCCTTTCTAGCTGTCATGGTGGGTAAAGCAATCAACCCCACAGCCCCTGCCCTCACCCAGCACTGCTGCGAGTTCGGTCTTCTATCTAAACCACAGTCTCCAGTTTCTTGCATTGCTAAGGAGAGGGATAGGCACTTTTTTAGCCAAAATGATAGGGCTCAAGGAAGAGCCAGTTGGTACTTACAGGTCTGCTTTAGTCATAAGACAAAAATGAGTGAGAGGAAGACAAGATAATCTGTGTTCTCGAATATTTAGTCTCTTTAAATACTCAAAAATTATGAGAAACAAAATATATTTCAACTTTGGGTGCTACCTTCATTCCTTGCACTTCTAGCCATACAGCACTGAATGAGAACATTGCAGGGCACTGCTTTGTATCACTGTCTGGAGCTTTAGAGAATACAGTGCACTTTATGGACATCCACACCCCATGCTATAGTCCACCCCACAGCCCAGGTACTCTGGCAAGCAGAGCAGCATGTCATAGAGTCTAAATGGAATGACAAAAGGATGAAAGGAAGGAATAATTAAGGAGATAATTACAGGTTAGGTCCATCAATAGTATTTCTCTGATTGGTTTTGTTTGTTTAAGTGGCAGATAATCAAGGCTGCAAAATTTAGGAACTGAAAAGCCAGTCATTTAAAGCATTATTTAGCAAACCAGATAAGCGCATTAGCTATGTGTAGCCACTTCTTTAAAATAAAACGGTAGTGTATGCTCTTTAGTGGTAAGTTTATAGAATTTGATATTGTGCATTTACTATTATTTTGGTTCAAATTGCTATTCATTTTTAATTGCCCTTGAATCATATAGTGGCAGAAGGAAGCTTTCTAAATTAGTCAAAAATAACACAGTGTGTAAAGACCTGATGTGGGCACCCATTACTGATAACTGTAAAGAGATAACTTTTTAGAAGGAAAAGATGAATATAAATTAAACATAAATGCCTGCTCTCCCCATACCTAAATTTTTCTCTTTGTCAGATTCTAGAGAAATCCAGTCTGAGTACCTTGTTGAATGCTTATTGTCCCTGGGGGAAAGAAAAACTGGCTTGGCTAAGCTCAATGAACTGTTTTTCATTTTCAAATAATAATATGAAGGCATCTTAGATTATTCAATATTGACTTCTGCAAATCCTGTCGATTCTACCCTCAAAATACATCCAGAATCCAACCACTTTCACCCCCCGGATTATTGCAATAGCCTCCTAGCTCTTCTCCCTCCCTCCTCCACTGCCCTTTCTCCACCTTACTTTCCAAATAGCAGCCATCAGATCATGTCATTCCTCAACTCAAACCCCTCCAAAAGCTTCCCCTCTAAATGAGAGTGAAAGCCAAGTCCTTTCAGAGGCCTGCCACTGTCCTGAGACCTCTCTGAGTGACCTACGACGCTCTCCTCAACTCCCCAACCCATTCCTCCAGTCACACTGGCATCGGATGTTCTGGAGACACCAGGCAGAGCCACTTCCCTGGCCTTCGCACAGTCTGTTCCTCTGGGTAACCCAGGCTCCCCGCTCTCCTCCTCATTTCTTTGCCTATAATGTCACTTTCTCAGTGAGACTTTCTTTGCAGCCATTTTTTAAAAATTGTATACATATACCAGCACTCCCCATCACCTTTCCCATCTTTATTTTTCTCCATAGTACTTATCACCTCCTAAAATCCTACAAAATGTGTTTGTTATCTGTCTTCTTCCTCAGTGTAAATTCCATAGGGTCAGGGATTTTTTCTTTGTTTTGTTGACTGCTGTCTCCCCAACACATAACACTGCCTGGCACTTGGTAAGCAATAAATATTTGTTAAATGAGTGAATCTATAGTCAAACTATTACTCAACTTTTCACATGTGTGTGGCCTACTATCTACTAAGAAACGGCACAATTACTGGGAAAGGTCTTGTCTAGCACCTTACATTTAAATATATTTTGAAAATGGTTTGCATCTGCCTGTTTGTGCTTGCATCTGAATTCTATGGAAAAAAGTAAAGTTGATATACCAAATATAAACCTATTATAATGTGTTTTAATGAACAAAATTTTATTTTTTGAACACTATCTTCCATGGGGCATGTGAGTTGGAAGTGAGGGTGGTAACAGGTAGGGTAAGAGGATGAAGAAGGTGGGGGTGGGGGAGATAATACAGATCCTAACCCAGAAGTAAAATTTTCACCAGACCTTGGAGATTTCCAGTTCTCTATTCTTTATTAAAAATTATTCCGAAGATACAAAATTGAGAAGACCACCATAATGTTAAATTATGCAATTATCCTGGGGTACATGAGGCTACTAAACTAGCACACACATATTAAATCTCTTTTTTAATATAAAATTAATAAATTAAATTAAAGGTGAGTCAAAGTTTGTATAGCTTATTTTAAGAATTACTGTATGGAAAGTAAATACACAGCTGTATGGGAATACATAGCTTATCTGTCACTGATAGCTAATGAATTCCTTCCCATTAAAATTTAATTGAAAATCTTCAGTGATATTTAAGCTTTCACAGAAGTGTAAACTACTGTGACTACAATTCACAATGCATTTAAAACAATTATTCTTTATCATTAAAGTTAATAATATGCACATTAACCTCTTATGTAGTCTAAATCAATATTATAGTTTAAAAGATATGACCTCTGGACAGCTTTGTCTAAATATTGATTTCATTGTCATTTGTATAAGGTATCAAACAAATTACATGCTGCACTAATATCATTAATTCTGCCCCCATAGAGCCTCTGACTTTATGGGTTCTTATAATACAGAACATATTATAACATTACGAAAATATTGAGGACTTCACAAAACATAATTGCCGAATGGGTAAGATTTGAATATGACAAGGCAGAGTGGCTATAAACAGATGATAACTTCTAAATCCTTTACTTTCAGGGGACAGAAAAAAGTACTGCTCTTTAACATGCAGATTGGTTGTTGATGTTAAGTTTCAAATGGCAGAATTTTTTCTGCCTCAGAGGGTCTAATTTACCTTCTTCTGAGGCCATAGATATCTCAGAAGAAAATAACTAAATCTTAGTCCGATTAAAATGTTTTAATTCTGCAATATAGCAGTTTCGACAAAATAAACTTGATTAGAAATTCCTGTTACAGAGTCAGAAATTCCTGATTACTAGTAAATCAGATGAATTGAAAAACACATGCATAAAAGTAAAGGGGCTGAACTTTTCAAACGGTCATTATAGAATTAAATAAAAACCGATTTAAGGATGGACATGCATTACATTCTCTATCATAATTAGCAGTTATGTATTTGTAAAAAAAATTGCAAATTGAAATGGCAGCTATATAATTTTCTTTCTTTCACTTTTTCAGGCTCTAAATAGCCATAAATCGTAACAATTGCTAACATCCACCAGTTACATCTAACTCTGATAGGGGTTTTTTTGCAATTTTTAAAATTGCACTTCACATTTTGTTTACTATAAAACTTTTTAAAAAAGAGATATTGTCATGACCATGACACTGTGAACTGTGGGTGCTATTTATACTAAAAAGGTTCACCCGAAATCTCTTGTAGGTAAAAGTGACCCATTTTGTGTAGTAGAACTGAACAATGACAGACTGCTAACACACACCGTCTACAAAAATCTCAATCCTGAGTGGAACAAAGTCTTCACGTTGTAAGTAGGCATTACCTTGGGCTCGTTTCAGAAATGGTATTAAATTGTACTTATTTTAGAGGTTTTTTTTCAATGTATGTGTTTATTCTTAACTGATTCACAACTCAGTACATGTGGCCTGCCTTTGCTAACAATGAATTTCCTAACTTCCTACCTTCATGAGAGTGAAACCTGGGAAAAACCGTATGCCATTTTTCTTTGTTTTCACAGACTTTTTTTAAACTGTCCTTTTTCTATGACTTGACTAAGGGTTTTGCTCCCATTAACTGAATTGCCATACTGCTTCTTCCTTTTATGCTTTCTATTGAAATTCTTCCCAATTGCATTGACACCAAGGAGGACAAAGCTCTATTTGTTTCATTGCTGAAATCAGCAAACAATCCGGTCACGAATTCGGCAGATGCTTTGGTTTTGGTTTGTTTCATTTTTGCACAATAAGAATATTAAGTATTGTCCTAGATACCCAAAACACCCTTTGGGTTAATTTTCCTTTTGTTTTAAAAAAATTTGTAAACCTTTTCAATCATGCACTGTAAAAGCTGCCAATGCTACACTATAGTATCTCCTAAGTTCAGTTTTTTTAAACTGGGCTTTAGAAATGGACTCTGAACAAAGGAAAACTCTCCAAACAGAAGTACTTTTTAAAAGTTTTCTACCATCATTTTATTTTTTGTATATGAAAAACTGCTAAATTCTTCATTAATTTCTTGTTATGTGTCTGCTTTAAGAGCCAGGAACTAATCAGCTTTAATTATCTGACCAATTTATTTTTAAGGAATTCCACATTTTTTAAGAGATAAAAGCCCGGTCAGGAGACTTGCTCTCCTAAGAAGATTGTGGAGAGTGTTTTTTTCTGGAATGCATAATTGAATGAATAGGTTTGATTATTATCAAAGCCATTAATTGATTGTGCCCTGATAAAGCCTCTTCTCACATGTGGTTGCAATTTTTCAGTAATGAATATATTCACTTTTTTGTTTTCTCTTAATTCATGTTTTCTTCGTAAACAGTTTGATCAAAGAATAAATGCTGTCAACAATTTGTGCTTATTTTCCAGAAACAAAAATATGAAGAGCTCACACAGTTGTTTATTAACATATGTTGTCTTTGGAACATAATGGAACACTACTTAATTTCTAAATTCCAGGGTGGTACAACAGCTAAATGTTACATTTTCTCCATTCTATTTTCTGTGTTTGTTAATTTTTACTGTAAACCTAAAAGAAACTAAACCAATGTTTTGGTGAGAGCTGTAAACAAAAAGGAGATATCTTATTATTATAAAAAAATAATTACATAAAATATACTGTGACTCTTGATGATATCAAACCTGGTAGTGTTTTTTGTGAGGGGAAAATGGGAAAATATGAATTATTGTGATAATGAGAAGGAGGAAAAATCTAAAACACACCAGTGCCACTTACTGATTTTTTTCTGATAACTTATTCTGTGCCCATCCAGTTGGGAAATTATATTTCATTAAAAAATTATAACTTGAAATTACAGTGGTGTTCGAAGTTCCAGATAATAGAATCATCACTGTAGTCGACTAAGGTGCATTATGGGAAATTCTGTCAGATACCAAGCTACCTTGTGTATGTGGGTATGCAAATAGCATGCATAAACACACACACACACACAAAATCAGCTGGAGCTATCTAAATTTTCAAAACCATTCTAGTTCTTGTTTCCACTAATGAAATCTTTTTTTCTTATGTATATTTATTATGCAGCAACATTAAAGATATCCATTCAGTTCTTGAAGTGACAGTTTATGATGAAGATCGGGATCGAAGTGCTGACTTTCTGGGCAAAGTTGCTATACCATTGCTGTCTGTAAGTTTTATTCACCTGACACACTGTTCTGTGTTGCTTTTGCTCATGGAAGAAAAAAAAAACTCTCAGCTCTATGTCTGTCATTTCTCAACCAAGGTCTGTAATAAGAACACTAAAAATTTTAACATACTCAATTCACGGCCATGTTGAATCCCATGATAGTTAATTTTTCCTGACAGACTTGATCCTGGTAATGAACAGGTACTTGTCAGAATTGCCACAGTTGTTTTGGGTTCTCTGTCAGTTTCAGCAGCTGGGGGTGAAAGGTCACTGAGAGAGTGTATTCAGCGGAGACCGCAAGACAGACGGCTGTCATGTCCTTTTCCCGCAGATTCAAAATGGTGAACAGAAAGCCTACGTCTTGAAAAACAAGCAGCTGACAGGGCCAACAAAGGGGGTCATCTATCTTGAAATAGATGTGATTTTTAATGCTGTAAGTCTTAACTTTGGCTTTTTTGTACTGCTAAAGAGTTCAGTTTCATGAAAGCTTTTGTTCCTGATTTGTAGAGAATTTCTGTCATTCCTCATTTTCTCTAAACCTTGATGTATCCTGGAGAATACGCTTCTGCCACAGCCTGGCACACCCACACTTGCTGTTATACTTGGCGACTGCTGCGGTTGTGCTCCGGCCGCTGCCTGCCGGCATAAGAAAGGGAAGCGCATGCATGTGCAACTGTATACATTTATATTTTATGAGCACGGCAGCCACGACTTTGAAACTTTAGAAATTATTGCAAATTGAACTGCGTGAAAAACTTGTAAACGTTTGTAATATATGAATCCATAACAGACACATATGTTGACGTATAGGTGAAAGCCAGCTTACGAACATTAATACCCAAAGAACAGAAGTACATTGAAGAGGAAAACAGACTCTCTAAACAGGTAAAATGCAAGGAAAGATTAATCCCTCTGGGAAGACCTGATTATATCTGTAAAACATCTAAGTAAATTCAAATAAACTTTGGAGGTATGGAGGGGGGTGACTGTGGAATTTTTGATCATCTACTTATTGAAAATGGCTCTTTCTTTTTTTTCTTTCTTTTTATTCCTTTTTTATCCCTTTCTCTAAAAGATCAAACAGGGACAATACCAAACTAATAAATTGGATGGGGGGATTGTCAGAAAGGAAAGGGGAGAATGTAGGTACTACATATAATGGATATGTATTCATGTGTTAGCAGAAGAATGATCATTTTGAACATAAAATACAATTTGATTGCCATGGAATGTGTAAAGGAAAACACCAAAAGCTGAGATTCAAATGTATGTCCAGACCACCCACAGGTAATGATGCAGGTGTGTGTAAAGTGAGCCCAGCATAAAGCTCTTCCCTCTAATCCAGATGAGAAGGGGCTTCATCTTCTAAGGGAAATCTTCCTGTTAATTAGATTTTAATTATGATCTTTTAGAAGTGAACTTTTATTGGCATTTTTAGCTAAGAAAATAGAAAATCAGAAAATCTAATTTTTCTATCATGAAGGAATTTTAAATTAAGCTTGCTATCTATCGCTTATAATCTTAAATTAGGCTTGATATTAAGATAAAGTGATAAGCCCCCCCCTTTTAAAAAATGTTCACATCCAGTTAAGAGAGATAAAATGTATTTGCTACCACTATAAAGTATACTGAACTTATCTGTGCCTCTAAATATTTAATAAGTTTTTTGGTGCTTGAAGCCTAAATTTATTTTTAATCTAATAAATTCACCAAAAATAGCTTTTAAAGGAAGGTGATAGGGACCAAGAAGGAAAACAAATAGGGAGACTCTATTTAGCCTGCAAGGAATTTCAATTTTAGCAACTTGTTAAAACTGGTCTACACGTACATTTATCTATATTTACACATATGTATTTTTTTCCATGTAACCTCAGTAAACTTTAATAGCTACGTCTTAAAAGTACCAGATCATCATTGAAGTATATTTGGTAATAGCAAAATATTAACCTGCAGACACATAATTATTCTAATTATTAATATAGCTATATGTAATTTTTTGAACTATCATCTAGTACATGAGCTATTTATTTTTATAGTTGTAGTATGCATTAGTTTTAAACATTAAATTATGTCAATTCTCATATATTTTTAACAAGAAATTTTGTAAAGCACTTGGTTACTATAAGTTTTTCCCTACCTACAAAATTATGAAAAAGTAATGAGAAAATACAGGTTAAATTTATTGTGGGAGAGAGAAAGAGAGAGAGAGAGAGAGAGAGAGAGAGGTACAAATAGATGATAGATGATAGATAAAATAGTAAGAGAGGAATCCTACTAAAATGGTGAAAAAAACTTTGTTTTCTATAAGAAAGCAATATTTGACAAGTTTTTTGCTAAGACCCTAAATAAAAACATAGCAAGTTATACATTTCACTTTGAAATATCTTAAAACATTTAAAGAATCTTAAAACCATAACAAAATTTAAGAGTTTAAAATTAATAAAGATGCACAGTGTGTAAGTAGTAAAAATTTTTTAATCTGTCAGAAATTTTTTTTCTTCTGGGGCCAGGTAGTCCAACCTATATAAAATTATTTTTAAATACATATTTAGCTAAGAAGTTGCTCTAAGTCAATTCTTTCTACTTTCTTCAGAAATACTTCTTTTTCTTTAACTTGTGAGCCAAATTGCTTGGTATGTTCATGTAACTTTATTAATTTCCTGAATCCTTTTTAAATCACAATAAGCTTGAAGAATTTTGCAGCATATCAGATGGTTTTAAGTCTTGCAAATTCTAATAATATTTTCATTTTCCTTACAGCTGCTACTAAGAAACTTTATCAGAACGAAACGTTGTGTCATGGTGCTTGTAAATGCTGCATACTACGTTAATAGTTGCTTTGATTGGGATTCACCCCCAAGGAGTCTTGCTGCTTTTGTGGTATGATCATACTGTATTACTTACATTGTTATTCATTAAATTCAGTAATCATAGCTTCATGTTTCTGTGGCTATAGTAACAGTTATGTTGATGTGGCCATTTAAAAACTCCTATTTTAAGACTTGACTGGACAGATTTGCCGTGGGCAGGAACCTGATGGATTGTACAAGGTCTGAGTCCAAGAATACATTTTCCCCCCTCAGATTTCCGGAACACAAGACATCTCAGCCAATGTATAATTTTCTCTGTGACAGTTAAAAAGTAAAATTTTACATATTGCATAATTCCAAATCCCAATAGGAGAGCCAAGAAAAGTACTCACTCTGAAAAATAATAATAGTAATAATCTTGACCATCCTCAGTTTGATTGCATTTGTTTTATAGTTACTTTTTCAAAATATGAAAATCATTGGCAGTAGAGTGCTAGTTGATAATGCTTTAATTTATGAATCAATCGGGAGTGAATGTGACTTATTTAAGAAATGTTTTATTATTTCTGAGATTTCCAGGTTTTAAAAAGTCACAAGTGAGAATTTGATAGATCCAAATAGTCCTTTAATAATGTTCTTCTTGTAGAATTTTACTTTGATTATTTAAAAACTGCTTATGAGACCAACTGGCAGAGCTAGAAAATCCAAAAGAATACTTTCCTCTGAGCTTTAGCTGGGATTTTCTTCTCATGTTATTTTTGCTTATTCAGGATTTCAGTTTGAAGTTTAAGTGGAGTCCTTTTGAAATTCTTTATTTTATTTTCATGTTTGCTAGAATATGAGTACCTTATGTTTCCTTATAGTTGCCAGTTTTGCAGAATATGACTTTATTATAGGGGCTTACAAGAAGAGCCTTAATTATAGTAACAAATCAACATTTTAGTATTACCATTCAAATGAGTATATGCACATCTGTCTAGTACTTTGAGCTCTGTCCTCCTCTCAGGCCTTGTATGGGACTTTCATTAATGTCTGAGCACATGGAACAAAGAGTGTGTATGTCCCTTTGTCTTCTAAGTTACCAGAAAGTTAGGCACCCTGCTTCTCATAGACCTGTTGTTGTCTCCTTAAAGAAAGTCATTGTCATCATCATTAAGTTCTAGGAAAAAAATCTCCATCTCTCAATATTCTTTTAGTAACTCTTTCACATGATAAATACATTAGGGTACTGTTAAGCAAACTTTATTCTGATTTTTCACTAACTAAGAGGCACTTTGACATTAATGAGAAAAAATGATATTGAGTTCCTATGTGTATTTTATAATATTACTTCCAGGTTCTGTGGGGCCCTATAACAGGTGCAAAAAAAATTCTACTCATAAAGTTGTGCTGCCATTTTTGATTCACTCTTCTAAAGTCATTCCTCAAAGCTGTTTGTAAAATTTGAAAACAGAAAAATGTATATGATTATATCATTTGTTCAGGAACATTCATTTTTAACACTTTAGCATTACAATAATGCGTTGTATAAGTCTTATAAACTTCTGGCTTCTGGAGGTCATTCATGTAAAATGAATTCAAGATGGCAGCCCTTTTTTACAATTTACTTTTGATTCTAAAAAAAAATATCAGGCACTGGTATACTGAGCAACTGAGGAACATTTATATGTTACTTGAGTATTTTCACTGTAGGAGATCAAAGTTCATCGGGAAAGAAATGCAATAGTATCTCTCTTAGCTGGTGGTGAGTGTCTGACAGATTCAGTCTTATGAAACACAAGCTGAATGCAAGAGGCTTACAAAAAAAGAGAGGCGAACACAATAAAGGTAGAAAAAGGGGCTCCTGACACTGATGGTGAAAAAAGAGGCCACAAACTACGATGTGAATACACAGTGAGAAGAAACAATAATATTAACTGTGTTTTGCTGGAAACCAGAAGTGCTGAATTACATTCTATTGAATGTGATTAAAACAGCTATTAATAATAACAAGACCAAACTTCATTTACTTAGACCTGCGCTGGGAGTTCTAGGAGAATGGGATCATGCCTTTTTCCTCCTAGTACTCCAGCATCACCTGAATAATATCTAGCATTTAGTAAGCTCCCAATATAAATGGCTGACTAAACCAATTGACCAATCAATTAGCCAATCAATTACTCTGAAAATTTTTCTTAGGTGAAGAACCTCATTCTTCAATGATGCCAGGTAAATAAGGGTTTGCTCTAATGAAGCTAGTTATTTAAATCATGATAAACATAGCTTAATACTATTGTAGCAATTTTCCCTGGAGTTTCCATTTAAATCCTGAACAATTTCATAATCTTTTGTCAATCATCTATTTTAACCTCAGATTAAATTTCAATATAAAAGATTATATAATAATAATATTTATTAAGAACTTACTATGTGCCAAGGAACTATTTTTCATGCATTAATTCATGAAAGTGCTTTCACACATTAATGAATGTAATACTCCCAAAAACCGTATGCGGTAGATACTATTATTTTTCCAATATACAGAAGAAAGAAACTGAGGCACAGAAAAGTTAAGTATCTTGCCCAAGACCACACAGCAGATATTATTTCCTTCCTAAAAGAGCTTTTAAAATATATACCTTGTAATTTTAATATCAAAACAAGTCAGAAAAAAGCTACTGTAGGGTATTTATTCATCTTGTAGGTATTAAATGATGTAAGTATCTAAAAACAAAATGTTTCAAAGATCTCATTGCATAAATGGAGCCTTTTTTGGCCAGTTTATTGAAAAGAACTGCTTTCCATTAGGAGAAGAGTATGAGCAGCACCCCATTGTTACAAACATATTGTTCCCATCATTCCCTGTTGATGGATCATGGGTCTATTATTATAATATTTGTTCCACTTGGCCCACTTTTTCATAAATGCAGCTGCCTCGTGGAGCACATGCATTTGTACCATTACACGGCTTGATTTTGGGCTCAGATCAGTAAACTTTATAATGTTTAAGTGCCTTTATTCTATTTGGTTTGATTTTTCTTTTCTAATTTCGTATCCAAAAATGAATGTAGAATAATAAAATCCAAGCAGAAAAACAATGCTTTTTTGTCCCAATGTCAATTAAAGTGGGGAGCACAAGAAATGCAGGGTTAGTGCAGCGCCAGCCTCTTTAGCACTACCTATGTGTTGTGGAGAAGATTCAAAGCCAGCTGATGTTATTGGAGGCAGAAATCAGTCTGGAAGGTGATAGATAAAATATAAGCAAGCATGTTTCCGGGAATGTCGTTATTTTTGTGTGCAATTTTGCTATGAATATTGTCTGCCTAAGAACGAACACAGATGTGTGCGGTGCAGAAGGCACTGCTTGTCTTTGGGAATCATCTATTGTAGACATGGAAATGTCTCATAAATTGGGCCTAATTTTCATCAGGCTCTTGACCAGACGTTTGTGTTCTTGTGGATGTCAGTGGGTGCAACATGGAAAAAAAGAGTGCACGTTCTCTCTTTCTTTTCAGTACTGTCATTGCTCACTGTAATGAGCACAAAAATAATTGGACAACTGAGCTATCAGTAAAAGGACACACTTCAGTGTGCGTCAAAGAATTATTTTACAGGACAAACTTTAATCTTTAAATGTGATTGTAGATAATTTGTGGTACCATCTGTCCATTTGGAATTGTTTTAGCCTTTTCTGTCGTTATACAGTAAGTGCCGCTGTGTTTAACATTAACATTTGATATTTTACACATTTAATTTCTGTTCTGCTGTGTGGTCCTTGGGGAACGGAGCGCTAGTGCTACATGAGAGAGACAAAGTATTGATCAGTTAACATTTCAGCTACATTTATGTATGTCGCAAAATTAATGAAAATGCCAGACAAAAATGTCAGAGTGCACAAAAAGGTAGAATTTAAATTTGGTACTTTAATGAAAAGTCTTAAGATATGCATTATCAAAAATGTCCTCTTGCTTTTAAAAGTACAATTCCTAACAGAATAACTAAAGGGAGACACATATTTTACTTAGAGGAACAATGAACACGAATTATGAAGGGATGTCAACTCCTCAAAGTACTCTGTGTTCCAAAAACGGCATGTTTGAATGCTTAACTGTTAGTCATAAAATACATTTGTTTCTGTTCATATCTGGAGGCTACTGACTTCAACCCTCTGTCCTGCCCAGCCTACGAGGCAGGTTTCCTACTGAGATTCTCTCCCTAGCTTTTCCTTGGTGTCTGTGTGTTCCTTTTGTGTCAAAACCAAGAATTCCCTCTGCAGCAATTCATCGAAGCCACTCTGGTTCATTACTTGTTCTTTTCTGGGTCCTTTCCAAATGCCTCGTTCTCCTTTGCTTCCAGATAATTTGTGCTCCACCTTCATTCAATCCCCATTTTAGTAAAGGATCACATTCGGGACAACTGCTACTCCCAGAAAGCTGGGCCATTATGCAGGAAGAGAGAAAAAACAGAGATGATGTATGCAAAGAATGACATGAGGCAGCTCTGTGTAGCCAAACGATTTTTTTAAAAATGAAGGATACACAAGCAAAGGAGGAGGAACTGAACTTGCAGAGGCAATGGGAATATAATACAACGATCCAAAGACAATAGGCTCCTAAAGATATCTTATCGTGTACTTCCTGTGTGGAAAGCTTGCTGCTATTAAACAACATAGGATTTTTTAAAAAGTTATTACAAACCATAAGGACATTTTAAGCAGTTATCATGATCAAGGACTAAAAAGGGTGCACTGCTTAAGAAGAAATACCAATGTAAAAACAAAAGCGCGTGTCTACATCACCTGTAATTCAAGTCAGCATTCATATTACTGAACAATGAGATGCAGGGTAATTACACTGGACATATTGGAGGCCACTTTAAGTTTCCAACAGAAATTTCTATTTTGAAAATTTAAGAGACATCAATAATACTGCACTAACAAAATTATGCTTTAAGTCTATGGCAATTTTCAAATGATTTTTATAGAAGCTTTTTGTTGTTGTTGCTATTGCTACAATTATTTTTTTAGTGCTAGCAGAAAAATTGGAAATGTTGCAGATATAATTTTTGTTACTTTCTCCACAATAGCAAAACAGAAGGACCCCTGAAAATCAAAAAAAAAAGTACAAAAGCAAAATGATATACAATTGATAGTCCTATTCTTATACTCATGCATTTTCCTAATTATGTAAGTATGAGGTTCCAAGCCCTTCTGCTCACCTTTCTTTATTTATGCTTTCCTCTGACATGAACATTTACTGAGTTTACTGAACAATACTTCCAATTTATACAAATTTTAAAGCTACGTTAAATATTTTCTTCACAGATATGCAAGGAAAGAAGAAAACTTGTGTAGAATTTCACTGATTTAAAAGATTCTATACCTCCAAAGTTGCCTAAAATTCCTTTCACAGAGTCAAAAAGTATTGACACTTAGAAGTTTCTAGCACTACAATTTTCTTTTCAGTAAATAGATTGTATGCCCCACTCATATGGACATGCTGGCACATGACACTCAAAATACACATTTTTTTCCTAAATTTATCTCAATTCCAGGGAAGAAATTTTTTCAAGCATTGTCCTGAATTACATGAAAAATTACAAATTAAATGGAAAATTATTACAAAAAGAAAACTGCAAGGTTTTCTTGAACATACCTTTCATGAAGCATTGCATATAATTCTTGCAATTACATAAAAGTCCCCCAAAGAACATAATTTAGAAGTGAGTAGGGTTTTATGATTGATTACTAGTAGCTAAAATCAACCCTGAATTTTAAGAAACATAGCCAGATAACCAGATAATAATGGAATAAAACATTTTCTCTAATCCTTCCTGAAGAGTGATGCTCTAATTCCGTTTTCAAGACTATTTAAATGTGTAGTCATTTTTGTTTTGATTTTGCATCTGCTAAATCTACAACACAAAACTTCCTCAAATCAGCATTTAGTTCTCTATAAATAATGCCAACGCCCTTTTTTGTTTAATAGGTATCAGTAAAAGGGTTTTCTACTCTTTGGAGGGAGATAATCATGTAAACTACAGGGTCTGCTACTCTCTGAAAGCCTTATTTCTCCTAAATTTTATCTCATATTTAGAAGAAGAAGAATTAATCCCTGTAGCAGGTAACACACACGTTTTCTATGATCTCTTCTCTTCCACCTTTGTCCTCAATTTGGGAAGTAGTAGGATGCTGTAATCTGGAAAAGTTTTCTTCTGTGGGTGATTTGGAAAAAATATAACTATTTCACTTCTTCTCAGGTATAGTGCTGTTGTGCTACGTTACAGTCTAAAATAAATTGCAAATATAACCAACACAACTATGACACCATATTGAATACAAGAATTAGCCTATTTATGAGCCTTGATGGTGCATACAATGAAAGTTAGGGTGGTGGACGCCAGAGCCTCAGTGTGGTCTTTTTCTGGCTATGTGGCTACTGTCCCATTTCACCACAAGCTGCCTGCTTGCATACTTATCTGGTAGTTTGAGCCACCAAACCTTTATAAGACACTTAAAAAATACATTGCGTGGTCCATATTTTACAACTGAGTTGACTAAGGATCAAAAAATTATAAAATAATGAATCAGAGATGTCTCATTGTGTGTCCCCAGATTCCTAATCCAATGTTCCTGTCCTCTGAAGGATTCTCTACTTTCCAACTTCAATTTAAAGTGTAAGGGAAGCACATGCTGAGCAAAATGGCAAGCTGTATTCCATTATAACACATTATCATATGTTTTGCAGAGGAAAAAGTTTAAATGAATGAGATAATTATATACTTTAGTAAAATTTCGTAAAGAGTAATAACTTTTGGATTGTTGTAAATTATAGTGGCGATGCATTCATTAATATTCTTTAGTCATTAAGTTTACCCTCCATGTGTTTTCATGCCCCTTTGTATCTGGTAAAAATTAAGAAATGGGAGTAGAATGCTTTCTGTTTCCCATTTTTCTACTTTGACTAGTTGTAAAGATATGCTCTAGAATTATGAACATATTAAAGTTAATTTGCCAAGTGAGAAGCAAACAAGAAATATTAAGGAAGTTGTTTCTGTTTTTCTTTTCTCCTTTTCTTGCCATCATTTTCCCACATTTTAAATTACAGTAAGAATTGGGGATAGACCCTGTAGTCGGTCTTTGCCACAGGTAGGTCTGCGAGTTCTGACTCTGTGTTGCATCTTCTACTTTGCTGTGATGACAGAGGTCTAACACGCAGCAAGTGGTAACATTTAGAGATCAATAGCACAGTACAGATGTTCACACTAGTCATCAGCTATTGGCTCAAAGGAAAATAATGAAGAGAGAATCAGAGAAAAGCTAAGAGGCAAGGAAACATGGAAAGTATATCAAAGTATAAAAAGATAATTGGATAAAAATGAGTCAGCCCCAATTTTAAGGGAAAGCATAAAAGATTTTAGAAACAAAATTTGGCTTTTATTTAATTTTAAATCAGTGTTTCTCCATTTTTTTTCATATTCACTTCCCTAAAGAGAAAAATTTAATTTAATGAGGGAAATTATATACTAAGGAATAAGATTTTGTCAGGGGGTGTTGAGCTTTGGAGGGCCACAAATCATTGTTATATCTAAGAATTTTTGTTCCCCCCAAGAACCAATTTTTATCCCCTTGAGTGTTATATCGCCCCATTGAGAATGAGTGCTCTAACTGAGGTTTAATGTAAGTTTAACTCCATTTACTTTTATGCTCTTGGTGGTAAAGTCTAGTTTGGATTTTCTGTAGTTTGCCTATGATATGAATTTTTCCCATAGGGAACCAATCTGGAGAAAGAGAATTTGTGATCTCTACAGAAAATTATTGACTACATTAGAGTCCGGTTAAAGGAAAGGTTTTGTTTGGCTACATAGAGATTGAAGAATTTAATCTTATGCAAACCCATATGGGGGTTTTCTTCTCTACCCCAATTCCAAGGGTTCAGTGTTGTGCTTCACCAAAACAGAGAAGTACAGAAGTCTATATGAATTCTGGACTAGGTAATATAGTCTCTCTCACTATAAGGGTTTGATATTTCACTGTATTTATAACTAATAAATAATCTTTATACTCTTAAATGAATATCATATATCAGAGATATAAAGATATAAATTGAGATATTAGGCTCAATCGCTTATTAAATCTTCATTGGAAGGGCAGAAAATAAAAGGTTATAGAATAGGAAAGTTACTTTTAACAGTGAAGACACTTGTTCTACTGACAGTTCTGCAGGACAAGTTACCCAGTTCACCATAGGTCAAAAAACTTTTACTATTGCAATTTATCAACAATATATAAATATATGATGTTTTATATCCCACATAGCTATATACAAATAATGCTACTGCATTTTCCATAGTTAACATTCTATGCAGTTCCCATCAAGCAGACTTCAGGCAATGTTTAAATGTTTGAAACAAGGATATTTCATCCAGTTTTGTCACAAAATGTCAGCAAACTAAATAATGTTTCCTTTAGTCAATTAGAGAAATCTTTTAGAGTGGATATAAAATAATAGGTCACCAAGGTTAAAAGTAGTCCATTAATTATTCACAAATTAATATACTGACATATAAGAGAAGGGTTATATTATAAAGTGATATTAGTAAAGTGATGGCCAATACTAAGAGAAAATTAATTCATAGTTATAGAAGTTCAGATGGCTGAGTTTCTTTTTTTCTAGTTAGGCAGCAATATTGAAAATTTAAGAGGGTCAGCATATATCTGGGTTTGTTTAAATTCTTTTTTTGTTTTTATTATTTTTAATTGACATGTAATAATTGGACATATTTCTGGAGTACAGTGTGCTATTTCCATAAATATATATACAATATGGAATGATAAAATCAGGGTAATTAACATATCCATCACCTAAAACATTTTTCATTTCTTTGTGTTGAGAACATTCAAAATCTGCTCTTCTGGCTATTTGAAAATATACAATAAATTGTTGTTAATTATAGTCACCCTGTAGTGCTATGGAACACCAGAACTTATTCATCCTATTTAAATATACTTGTGAAACAACCTCTGGCTATATTCCCAACCCCACTACCCTTCCCAGCTAAATTCGTTTAAATAGAGTTTGGTTCTTCCATTGCAAGAGCCTATGGTATACCTCAACCAGAAGGCTGGTATTTATAAGAGAGATCTTTAACCTGGATTCTACTAGTTGACTGAATGTGCACTGTTTTCCTCATGTTTTAAATTCTTAGTATGAACCTTCTACTGCAGTTTTATTTCTAAATCCTAAATCTTGGCTGATGTGTAGTTAAAACAGAATGCTTTTCATATAGGCTCCCAGCCTCCAAACAAAACATAAAAGTCTGTTTTGTAAGACAGTTGTTTAGACCTTGGAACACGTTTCTCTATAGTGGCAACATCATAGGTAATGACAGAATCACTCACAAAGCCTACCAATCCCTTCATAGGGGACTAGCTGTTGATGGAAACATCACTTGGAAAAAGTAGATTCAATGGAATTGAGGCTTGGTGTTCAGGATGTCAGGAACAAATCTGTCTCAACCCCAGCTTCAGGGTGGTGCACCTTCCTAATGACAAAGGCAAGGGGCCTAAAAAGGTGGAGGTCGTGTGGGCTTTGAATAGTGCAGGTGAAGTCATAGAATGTTACAACTTTAAAAAAAATTAGAGATTATTTTACAGGACAGGAGATTAAAGTGCTAAAAGGTAAAATGACTTACTAAAACAGTAACTGTCCTTCTTCCCCAATTGCTAGTAATGGAAGCTTCAAGGGCAGCAACAATGAGAAGACAAGAAAGGTGAAACTTGTAAGTCAAATTGTCCTTAATGAAGGGAAACCAGGTGTCTGACATTGTTCTATAGATTTCTGAGTATAAAATTGGACTCCTGAGCCTTGGTATTTTTTGTTAAGAAATGTGTTGATCTGAGAGGGCTAGAATTGGCTACTTATTCTAATAAATCTGCACTCACTCTGCTTAATGTTATTCTTGTAGTTTAAATAATGTGTGTACATTATGTTGTGATGAACTTTACTATAAATCGAGATCACATCACACTATAGCTCCCAAAAACACTGCGTAGAGGTGTGTGTATAGCGATAAAGATCTCTTAAAGAGTTTGTTAAGTGTTTAAGCAAGGTACATTTTAGACAGGAGTTATCATTTGGCCTCCAAGTAGGATAAATGGCCTTTTTTCCCCAAAAGTAAATGTCGACTCATTAAGAGTATATTTCACAGGTTTCAAACATATATTTTCACTGAGTTGCTTAAATAGCTTGAACTACCTATATTGATCCACATTGATTAAATGGTAGCTGAGATGAACCTGCCTATGGCCTAAATTTCCATTAGACTAAATAAATGCCAGGGAAACACTGTACGTATTTCAATTATTTAGAAAAACTGGTGACCCGGCTTCATTGTATCACCATCTTCCTAAATTTCCTTTAAATTTTATAGAGCCAAATTACTCCAGCATAAAATTAAACAACATAATGGAATAGTGTATTCCTTTATAAAGTAGTGGCAGTACTGAAATAATAATTTGGGCAGGTTTTGATATGAATTTGTAAGATGTTGTCCACTTCATTATATAAATTATGGGAGGCATAGTTTGCTATAAACTTGGTGCACTAATTTATTGCTATTGGGGTTACTGGAGTGAAGAAAGCTAAATTAAATCATCTGTATGAAATGCTTTGAAGTCCTTAAGTAGAAGGGCCTGTGGATAATTTAGACTTGAATAAGATACATGACCACAACACCACAGGTTTTTGTTTCTGAGAGTTATGTACTATTTCAAAATTTGTATCAGTATGAAGAAGTATTTAACTTAAAATTATTACTGGAAAATATTCTATACAGCACCTAAAAATGGGAAACAATCCACCAGGAAAAATGTCCCATCAGTGTTTGCCACAAATGCGTGGCTCTTTCTCCAAAAATATACCAGAGACATATTTAATAATACCTGGGTTCTATTTCTAATTGGCTAGACTTTTTAGCCTAAGTTTAAGGAACTAGGAAATAAAATAGGTTATAAAGTGAAAAATGCCATTCGCCAGTATTTTTAATGCATTACCAGAGCCAGTGACAGGAAATAAATTCTGGCTGTTCTGCTTGGGATGCATTTCAGTCGCCATTAACAGGTCTTCCCCCGTTTTCATGCACACTCAATGAAACTGTGCTGAGTGGCGGACTCAGATGACTTCAGCGGCAAAACTTGAAGTTAAAGCTGTAATATTGTAAGAGAAACCCCTAACAGTAGTATCAGATGAAGCTGAGAATAAATGTGGTGTATCAGGCATCCTAAAAGGGTGGATGGGGGATACATTTATGCCCTCCTCTATCTACTGTGAGATCCATACATAAGATTCACACTCATTATTCTCGTCATCTTAATGAGATCAGTGTGGGAACATTTCTCTCTTTTCTCTCTTGACTGTCAGAAATGGGGCACTCCATTATTTCTCCTTCCTCTCTATGCTTTTAAGGGACTAGTTATATTTTCTTGGAAGGCCAGAAATGTTAACTGACTACAGCAGGCAGCCCCAGAATGTAGCATATAAAGGCTTAAGGACTTTAGGTAGAGGCCACATTAGTCTCTCTCTCTCTCTCTTGCTCGCACTCTCTTTTCTCGCTCACAAGAGCTTTTATTTTCTCTCAGACTTTTATCATCTGCTGTATTTCCCAAGGGTTTCCCTGGAAGAGAAGAGGGAAGATAATTTCTCCACGTGGAGCAAAAGAGGGTACCTGAGTATTACCTCCGATTGTTATCCTCCTCCTCTTTGGCTCTGTTGCCCTAATTAATTTTGCACACAGGCCTCCTAAACCAAGTCTGCGTGCAATTGGTTCATGTGTCCACACCATACACATGTCCAGCCTTGAACTCAAAGAGGTAAAATGGGCAAGGGACCAACTTCTAATGCATCTTATCCTCAAATAAATTTCCAGGTCTGTCAAGAAACAGTCACTGTGTAAAATTAAAGTTGCTAGGAGGGATTTTTATTATGTTTTTAGATTATGAATCCCCTTAATCCTTAAGGACAACAGCCATAAATTATGGAAATATTATTTAAGCCATCTAGGTTTATTGATTATTATGTCATAACCACACTGTTTTTGGTACTGCTTTTCTTTAGAGAAACTCATGTGTTAGAGGATTCCCTTTAACATGATTGAAGAATTTTAAAGTAGGCATTTTTAATATTTGCTGCCCTCTTAATTATTACTTGTTTAATGCACCACTGTTAGCACAGGGATTATGAGTTAATAAAAATGTCATAGGATTAGTGTATAAAACACTATATAATTATCCCCAGGTAAAGATTAACAGCATAAGGCTATATTAACAATATTACTGTACAGTCCCTAAATGTATTTGATTCTCATTTTTTCGAAAGTAATTTTATACGGAAATTCAGTAATAAAATATTCGTGAGATTTAGTTAAGCTAGTTCACGCAACCTTCTTAGGTACATGAATTTTTTTCAATGATTAATATCATATGGTTATGTGAAATATCATTCTGTTTTAAAATTAGTCTGAAAGTTTTAAATGTTGTCTTAACATTCACCAGAGCAATCTTATTGAGATTCATAAAGAGATGATCTGTCTCATCACAGTGTTTGTTAAAACAGTTGAAAAATAAAATTAATAAGCCATTAGGTCATTATTACATAATGGTTTTGTTCACAAAGATAAATGGGTTTCTTTTTTCCTCTTTCTTTTTAAATAATGTCTCTGGCTTTGTTCTGTGGCTGCAGCAGGCTGTTAGTATGTATCTTTATACCATCAGAATGAATGAGATATATCTGTATAAATTATTGATTCACTTGAGCCTACCTTGGTAATTCAGAGCTGAAAACTCTGGCAGCTTATCTAATAGAATGATATAACTAGCAGATTGAAGTTACCTACCACAGCAACAATTGCCAGTTGGGGGGTCAAATGCCCTTTGACTTTTATACCTGAACACCTGCAAATTGAGCTGTATCCCATTCAGAATTTTAAGAACAGGTCCATTGTGGCAGGAAGTAGAGTTTGTTTCTTGGAGAAAATTATGCCAGTTCTAGTTCTGAATGAAAGACAAGGCCTTTATTACTCAAGGGATATTAGGGCTGACTGCTTTTTTGAGAAAACAAATTTGCTGTAACTTTATCTGTAATTTAGTCCTGAATGGGTGCAAATAGACTGCACATTGTATGGAGCAGAAGGAAGAAAATAGGGGTTTGTTAAAGCCGTACTAGGCTTTGTAACCATTATATTTCCGAGGGAAGTCTTATCAGAGTTGCGGGTTATAAAGGGGAATATTTTGGTTACATCCTTAGTATCAAACACCTGTTTTGAATTTTAGTTTAGAATGACATTGGAAAAGAACATTTTTCGGTCTAAAATTGTGGATGATGAAACACACATCTCCTGAAAGTTACTAGGTAGGCTTTGACTTAGAGGCTGGCCTATCGGGAAGCTACAGAAATTATTACAAGCACTCCTCGTGACATTGAACCTAGTCAGAGTGTGTTGATTTGTTTCACTTTTAGAAGAAAATCAGATGCATAGCTTTATATACTCTTTTCAATTAAAAAATAAATCCTATGCAATATTATCCACATAAGAGACTGGTTTAAGCTTTACCAAGGCTGTAAGTGAGATGAGTATTTTGAGAAAAAGCATACTTCAGCTGATGAGCCTCCAGGTCACACAGTCTGGGCACTAAAGGATCATAGATTATTTGGAGAAACTCATCTCTCAAGTTTGGTCACCCACTCCTTAGTCAGCAAGCTCAGTAGTTGTCATAGAAACACTCAATTTTCAGTGTTGTAGTTGATCACTGACATGGAACCAGACTAGGTAATCAAACATCTTAGCCATATGCTTGTTCTAAGCTCCAACCTAGTCAATTAGCACATTTTCTATTAAAATTTGGTTGTAATAGGTCTTCATTAGCTAGCAGTTGCCATAATTGAATAGTTAGTCAATCATTCCATCCCCCAACCTCATTTTCACTTCCTTTCAGAGTCCAAGTAGGAATATATCCAAGAACATTCATGATCCCCACCTCACACAAAATTCATGACCCCCACCTCAAACAAGCTGTTAGAGTTCGATCCAGGGTTTAACACTTAATTTTTCTTATTATGTTTTGGCATATATAACTAGGCCCTTGCGCTCTCCCTTTTTCTGTTTATTTCATAATTTGTAGTGTTTCTTCCCTGAGTAAGGAGGGAGAAGTCTTTTGTGGTAAAGGTTCATTGTGCCATGGATGAAATGTGTCTAGGCTGTGACTACCTTTCTGCCTTTAAACTCATCCCAGCTTCACCATCCTCCAGTCTCCTCACCAGATACCCATCTGGGCATGTCATTTCTCTGATATTACCCCCATTATCCGCCCTATGGTTCCTGCCACCCTCTGACCGTGTCTGCTGTATTTTGTGCCACTGAAACTCATCTGTGCCTGGAATAATCCCTTAGGACTTGTTCCTTGGAACTTCCAGGATGACAACTAGACAATCTGATGATCACATCTGTTATCTAGGGGTAGGAATGGGACCATCCCTTAATAACATATGTACATTTCATCACTGGTTGTGTGGACAAAGTACGTCTGATTGTCTTAAACATACAAGTCCTTATTTACAAGCAGAGTGTAACTGAGGTATTGGAGAACAGGTAGACCACTGGAGAAGCCCTCAGATAACACCATGTAGGACATTTCTGTTCCCATCTGCTCACGGGGGTACCCTTTTATTTAGTGAGAATTTTACCTCTTCCTTCATTATGAAATGATAAATATGAAACAACCTGGAAGGGAATGTGTCATAAAGGCTTTCTGAGCTGGGTAACCTCATTGTGCTTTTCTCTGTGTAATACAAAGTAAGAAAAAGCAGCTACTCTCCTAAGGAGTATAACACGCCACACTTGGCTTAAAAACACAGGGCTTAACCTTCTCTGCATAATGAAGCATCATAGCTGCAAATTTTCAGCCATCAGAATGGCACATGAAAAGAAAGGATAAACTCAAAGTCATACTAACATTCCTGCTACTGTCCATTCTCTGGAACATGGTAGAGTCCTTTCCAACGTATCCATCCTTGCTGACCAAGTCTTTGGGATTTAGATTTGTAGGCTGAATTCACTGTAAGAATATAAATTGTTTCAAGGATGACAGATTACATCTGGTTTCTTCCCCACCCCCCCCAATCCCTGTGTTCACCTTTATAACAGTTTTTTTTCAAAAAGTAATGTGGTTTAAAAATCATTTTAAGTTGCCCAACATAAATGATAAAATCAAATATTGGATTCACAAACAATAGCCTTTATTGGTTTGTGACAAGTGATCCATCTTTTTACATTAGTGCAGCTTTCTGAACCAGATTATTTTTCATAATTGATAATTTGTGAGTCATATATTTGTTATCTGTTATTTTATGGCTTTGAAAACAGTGAACGATGCCAAAGATCACGAAGCTTTTATAAAGAAAATTATTTTAGTGTAGTTTATTGGCTGGCATTTTCTGAAAATATGTTACCAGTGAGTTTTGCAGAGAATGTAACAAAGATAAAAGTAACATCCCTTGCTAGAAAGAGGCCTAATAGGTCTAGAATTCATATTGGTAATGTGAATTTAGTTTTAGGATTCGTTCGTGTTTAACATGAGAACAATGAAAATATACAAATGAGAAAAATGTTAAATACCATTCTTCAGGCTAAGAAAAATAATTTTATTACACATATGGGCAATTTGCTAATACCTTGCTTTGAACATTACACTGATACCAACAGAATAATGACACTATTTCTAACAATCAATAATTGTAGTTGATTTTGATAGCCTTAGAATTAATATCTACTAACTATAATACAATTTTTTATTTTACAGTTTTATATTTTGTTCCAAAAGCTTTCTAAAATGCCGTAGGAAAATTCTTACCCTTTGTTATGGTTTATAATTATGTTATTATAGAATTAAGGGCTGTACTCATGAATTTATTTGCCCCAGGTAAATAATAATAAGGCCTTAAAAATCTAGTTTGCCTAAGAGGGCAATATTAAAAACTTTTTTTTACCCTTAATTAATAATTCTCTCACACATCCTGAACATTCTCACTAATTCTGTTCACAATTGTACTGCCTGAACAAAGTATGAATCAGTTGTAAAAGTAAGTCTAATTTACTGAGAACTATATAAGAGGAAAAGTATTTTTAAATGAATTAAATATTAATTTCATAGAAAACTTGTTATGATTCTGCTTTTAGAAATTATATGGTTCTGTCCTCAATCTTTATTAAAATTTCTCCCGAACAATTTAATTATAGAGAACCATTTCTAATAAAAAGATTATCTGCTTAAGTAAAATAAAATTGAGATCATTTAATCATCACATAATTATATTATGATTATACACAATTAAGCATCATATATAAAACATTTACTCTTCAAGAGACTGTGATAGTAGGGGAAAAAAAAAAAAAGACACCTGTAGGTTAATGCCTTCGCCACCTCCACTTTTAAACTTATGGATTCTATTATACATATTTATTACATCACCTAATTGCTTAAAATTCGTAGTTTAGTTGAGGGAAATGCTGAACAATATGTAGTTGCCTATAAATCAGAATAAACTAGCATACTTATTTCTAGTAAATGACTTTTCTTTGATGATTCTGTTATATTTGAACTCTTTAATTGAATTTCATTTGAGATTATTACCTCTAAATATTTTAAAAATATATTGTTAAAATTTTTATTATTCAAAAGCAATCAAATATAAGAATAATATTCTTTCCCTATGCAACCTGAACATGTTCTAAATTGTGTTTAAAAGTATGGATGTGTAGAACATCTCCATCAGAGAGGCAAACAGAATGTTTGAACTACATAAATAGCAGGATTAAAGATGGGTAATTTTCCTTTATGCAGATCTTAGAAAATGTTGGCAATGTTACTTAGCATCCATAACACTGTGCAGAAGAATTTACTCTACCTTTTCAGATGTTTCATTGGCCTCATTTATGGCGTGTGCAGTGATAGTGGGATATGTTTATTTGTACATATGGAGTGACAGATTGTTGATATGTTTTAACCATAATATATTATTCAGTTTTGAAACCTAGTCTCTTTAGAGTTGGAATTTCTTTATAATTGAAAGGAAAAAGCTTTTTTAAAGTTCCTAATAACTTGCCTTGTATGCATTTTTAAAGCCACTACCTGTAATTCAAAAAATGTGGGCTGCTATTTAAATGACTGAGAATTCATTGTTAATTTGATATTTTTTGCCAGTGAAAATCAGATTTCTTTATTGTAAGATGGACTACCATCTGAGCTTCCTCACCAAAGTATGCAATATTTTCTTAAAGAAGAAATACAGTTTAAAAATATACGACCTCTAAATAACTCTAAATATTGAAGGTAGATAGTTTTGAACAAATGGATTTTGTTCAAAAAGATATATTAGAGTCAGGGAGTATGTCGTATGAACCGCCCCCTTACCCTACCACCACTGCCTCAAGAGGTTTGTTCAAACCATAGAAACTAATTCCAAATTTTTTGATTGATCACTCTACCAAAAACAATTAAAATTATCAACACAGATTCTATATAGAATCTCTATATAGAATCAATATAGATTTAGAGATGTTGTAATACATTATTGTGGGAGAACATTTTCCCCATCAGGAAAGCAATTTACATTTTTCAGAAGATAAAGGAAAGAAACCTTCAAAAGGAAAAAAGGGGAAATAATTCAAAACTCTAAAACTGCATGTGGTTTTAAAACAAAAACTGTCAATCCATATTCCAGTGTGTATTATGTAATCTTTACGTGTTCCTGGGCTTATCTACTTGTCAGTAAATAACTTTCATGCCGTTATATAAAATTGTTTACCTCTTTTTCTCCTCCATGCCGTCATGTATGTCATTCTGCAGTACGGCCTGTAGGTAGCAATCTTGCACCACAAAAGCTCTCCATTTATTCATTTATTTAGGCTGGAAGAGCTTACACCATTACAGATCTGTTAAATGTAAGCAGTGTTATTTGCATAAATTCCAGACTTTGATGATGGTCTGTGATCTTTGTGGCCTATAGATTATTTATGCAGTTGTTTGGCCTTAAAGTTCACAATTTTGCTCAGAGGTGACTTGACTTTGCATTGTGACCTCATATAGGTGGGAGACAGCAGAATGGTTGGGTGCATAACCTAGAATCTTGAAAATCATGAGACCTCTTGTCTGAAATGTAATGCTTTGTTTCTCATACAACCCTTCAGATAAAAAAAAATCCACAAGTCTTCTAAAATACAGAATAACATTTTAGTACTTAGTAGCGAAGATTATATACAAGAGCGCTTGAAGTCAGGCACCCTCTCACGTGCAATGAGGTGATGCTGTTAGCATCTCACAACCTTTACCAGTTTCGACATGATTACTCTATGTCTATTGAGAATGGTTAAAAGCCGAAAGGACCAGCATCATTATTGTGTCTAGCTATTTTTAAATAAATACTGCAAAGCACCATTGCTTATATATTTTTTAAGTGGCAAAGAAAATTTCCTTTTCTTTGCAGCAGTTTTTTTAAAGTTATTGACAGGATTGTATTAATTCACACAGTTGCAGAGCATGTGTTCCATATCAAAATGTACCTTTATTTCTAATTCATGGGTTGAAAATAGTCCATGATTTTTATAAAATTATAACTTTGTATTTATTTCAGAAAGATAATTCTATTTTGTTAACAGGGGTATTTGTCCAATTTTGGCCTATTTTTGTTCCTTCATTCCTTCCTTCACCATATCGACTGAGTGTCTGCTACATTGCCAGATCTGCTCTAGATGGGGATTCCAAATCAGTTACTATCTGATCCCTGTGAAATAGAGATGGAAGCAGGTTACAAAGACGAAGGAACATTTGAGCTGGGTCTTAGAGGATGAATAGGAGTTTGATGGTAAAGAAGGGTAAGAAAGCATTTCAGGCAAAAGAAACAAACAGCACATATTTATTAGTACTGCTAGAAAAGGTTTAAGTAGCACCCACATAATAATAAATTTCAGAATAAAATATTTCTTTTGTTCCATTTTATTATTACTGTTGAAATACCAATTAATAAAGTACCTGTGAAAAACATTTATATTTTATTATAATCATATCTTATGAAGGAGGGGAATGGATTTTAATTATACTAAAATCTCAGTATATTTTAATTTTAGGTAATATGTCACACCTCTATGAATGTCTAATTCTATGATGTTTTTTGTGGAGTTCAAAAACATTTATAAACCCTCATTCCTGTGTATTTTCCTTTGCTAGCAAGGAACCCCCTGGATTTTAGAGAATGGAGCCTGGTTTATTTCAGGGATCCTTTAAACAAATTATTTCTGAATGATTGTATTTCTTAATATTGAAAATTACAGTTAGTTGGGAGAAGAACTAACATTTTATTGTCAACCCTATGTCAACATATTTCCAACTATCAGTGTTTTAAGTTTTAGGTGTTCACCAATAAAATAGCAATACAGTGCATCTTATTTTGCAGAAATTATCCCATAGTCTTAGAAATTATATGTCATCAGTTACCATATTTGTTGGTAAAACTTCAACTACTTATTTTTCTGAAGATTGAAATTAATCCAATCATGATAAGGAACTATGTCTGTGGTTGCATTTGGTTCTCATCATGCCTACTTTTTATTATACCTGTGAAGGTTACAGAGTGCGGCTTCAGGAACAAGAAGAGCTTATTGCTTGTGAGGAGTAGCTTTTGATTCCATGGATCAGTGGTTATTAGAGCTGCAGCTGGCTCCCAACAAATATTCACATCTTAAGTGCTTAGATAGAGAAGTCATTTTCTCCTAGGGTGACCCCCGGGGCTGTAGGGTAAGGGGAAAGCTCAGAGAGAAGTAACTTGAGTGGCTAAGAAGTTTTGAACAGACCAGTGAAACTGGGGTGAGAAAATTAACTTTAATATGGTAGGGAGGCTTCTTTATTTCTTAATGTTATCCATTTGATTTTAGATACTTCTTTATTTTTCTACAACTTTCTGGTTATAAAACTCAATGACATTCGTTTATTAAATGTAGTTGATTTACATGTTGGTTATAATCAGATGCAGGCACAGTTTTAAATTATTTTTTTAGTTATGCTCTTTTCAGCGCTGACAATGTCCTTTCTATTAGCTACAAATGTAGATCATCTGATAGCCCTTCTCTCTGCCTGCTCTCCACCCCCTCCCCAAACCAAGGCTTAGGGCTGGGATACCAAACAGGTGAAGGACCTGCAGTTTCAAGGGATCAGTCTTATCTGAGCTAAATGAGGCTGAAGTTGCAGATGAAAATAGAAGAGTAGAAAAACAGGTGCTTGAGCAGGTGGGTTTGTGATCTTTTACCATTACACTGGTTCTCATAGTTTTAGAATAATCATAAGATGCAACAGAGCCCCCTCTGTTATAGAACATCTGGGGCATCCTCACACCAGGGATTGACCCTGAGGGGTGATGAACTTGACTTGGTGGGGATGATATTTCTCTCTCTCTTTCTAATTTACCCTACCTCAACACACATATACAAATGCACACATTACTGCCTCTTAATCTGGTCAATAAAGATTTTTTTCACTCCCCCAGAGATCCGGTCCTGGGGATTGTGGGGAGAGGGACAAAAAGCAGAGTCCATCTTTGTTCTCTGTCAGGCCTCAGAGATCACATTTCTAGAGCAGTAAGATAAATACATCTTAGAACTAAGAAAAACATCAGGAATTTGGCCTTTATTTCTTCCTTTTCAGGCGATGTGGAAATACCCTTAGAAAAGAAACAGAAATATACAAAAAGACTTAGACCTGACATCACACAGGAAAATCAACTTTGTTTCTCTTTTAACAGCAAAACAATAAATGGGTTCCACTTTTGAGAAATGAATGATTGCTACATTTGATTAGGATCATAACAGCCAGCAACTTGGCAGAGTGCATGGAACTTTGAATAAGTTTTTCAAACAGTGCTTCTCAACCTTTCATGCACATACATATCACCTGGCGGATCTTGTTAAAAGCCAGACTGTAATTCACTAGGGTAAGGACGGAGTTTCTACGTGATGCCGATGCTGCAGGTAGGAGACTTAGAAAACAAAAATGACAGTGGTCGAGCGCAGAGGTTCTCAAATTTTAGCATGTTTCGGGATTACCTAGAAAGCTTGTAAAAACACAGACATCTGGACCTGCTCCCAGCTTTTCTGATGCAGTAGGGAAGGAGGGGGTCTCAAGAATTTTCACTTCTTGGGGTGGTACTGCTGCTGCTGGCCTCCCACAATTCATTTACTTGATGCTCACTAGAATTACCGAGGGTGCTTTAGAAGAACACACACACGCCTGCAACGCAGTTTCTGTCCTTCAGTGATTCTGACTAATTGGCCTTGGATAAGGCAGAGGCATGATGAGCAAAATCCAACTCCCCTCAGGTCGTTCTAATGAAGTCAGGCTAGAGAGCCCAACTGGGTTCCTTCCACAAAAAGATACACAGTCAATTGGGAAAGGGGTGACTGAATCAAGAGAGGGAAGGAGACAGAGTTTCAAAAGATGGAAAAAAGAAGCCAGAAATTGGTGTGGGAGCAGGGAAAGAAATAGTAAAGATGCATTTTTTAAAAAAAATCATCAATATAAAGTAAAACTTGTGAGTGAAGGAGGTTCAGAAGAGTGTTCCTACAGCTGGCAGTGGGGAGCTGCCAGGATGTCACTGAGGCTGACATCCTGACACTCTTCAATCCATCTCCCCCTCAGTGTCTCCCGCGTGCCTCTCCGCCACCTCACACCCAGAAGGAAAAGCAGGCTCTGAAAGTGGCACTGCAGGTTTTAGTGCTCTTAGAGTGGATGAGTGTGGCTGTGGAGGTCAGTTAACAAAATGAATTGTCCACACATTTGTTGAAACATTTTGAAATTTCCTTATCTCTCCAGCTCCTTTTTGTAAAGAATGAGAAACAGACAGCCTCGTCAGTTCCCGACATTACTGATAGCAGTGTTCATGGGGGAATGTCCAAGAAGCAAAATGAAGCAAATATAGGAGGAGGGTGATCTTTCACAGTCCCTTTTGGTTCTTGGTATCTCTTCTATTTAAAATAGACTGAGCAGCTGCTTCCACCTAATCTTTCTTGGTTAACATTTGGAGAGATAGCCAAAAACAAAAATTAAAAAATCCCAGCTATTTTCACAAGAACATAACCTTTCTCTCTGCCCAATAAATCAGTCTATTTGCCTCATCCCACATTGCAAATTCCCAGAAACCGTGAGCTCTTCTCTACAATTATGTCCAGTTGGACACAATCTCTTATGTGCATTTACATGACACTTCTAAACTTTTGTCTCTTCAGCTTTAGTACTGAATATATTGTTGGTACTCTTACTTTTTACAGAAACCACTCTAAAATTCATACAAGGACACACAATTAATGGTCTCCAAACCATTGCTAATGTTTATTGTCTTTTAAAAGAGATTTAAAATAAAACCTTACTAATTAGAACCAATCTTGGAGGAAAGCTCAAAAGCCCATTATGTAACCTCAACCTACCTTCCTAACCTTATTTCTCATATATAATCCTTCCTGATCCTACCTATACATTCCATCTTCTACACCAGAGTTGGTAGACAAATTGTCTACGTTCCATCACCTCTGATGCCCTTGCTTATGGCAGCCATTATAAGTTGATCACAGCACACGTGCTTACACACATACACATTGAGGTAATCCTCAACAGAACACTCCACATCGCCATTATCAATTGTTTAGAGTTGATTCTCAAGATGAACCTATTTACTATTCTCTAATTCTTTGTAAATGTGTCTGTCTGCCCTCCTTCAATTGAGCCCCTAAAGGATGGAAAATAGATTGCCTTTATGAATTCTACTCAGGATGTGGTAGAGGGCTTTGTACATGGCAGGTACTCAATGTTCATATGTTTTTGTTGAATTTTATTTTGTAGGCTAGTCTAAACTGACAATGTATTTTAGAGAATTTTTTGCATATAAATTTTATTCTTAATAAACAGTATCTTAACTAATGGAAAGTAAAATATAGCCAAGTAGAATTACCCTGAATTAAGAATGATTTCTAGCTATTTTGGATATAAATGGTAGAGTTAAAATAAAAGGAGTGTTCTCAAATCCAAAGTAAATACCCTCTCCTCTGAAATCCTTTTTATGTTACTATAATTTTCTTTAGTGAACCCTTATGTCAAGGCAAAAAAATCAATTGCAACTCTCTAAATTTTCACAAAGCCTGACTTAGTAGGGTTTTCACTAATGGTCTTTTCTATATTATTTCTATGATGTTTCAGTAATAAAAAGCAAATTTCTAGAACCACTTTATTTACTCAGTTGCAATATTCCATTATCATTATTAGTAGCTACATTGTTTACTCATAAGATAGTATCCATAACATTCACTTCGAGGAAGAACATTTTAAAGTAGTAAGATTTGTTCTATCCTTTTCATACTACAAAGATAAGAAGGAATTGTTGGTGGTCCTTTATTCCTTGATGATTTTTTTCCCAAAACATATTATTAATTAATAACTTTTCTAAAAATCTAAATAGATCAGAAAGATGAAATAAAGTGAGAAGTATACATTGAAGAGAAAAGATTGTTGTTGTTTTTTAGATGATACAATCCATATGTTAGCATTTAATGAAGAGATTGTTTGCTTATGAAGTGAAACATGCCCTTTTTCATAGTCACAATCTATAGAGCCTGTGCGAGTGTGTGTGTGTATGTGTGTGTGTGTGTGTGTGTGTGTGTGTGTAATTTTGATGTGGAAGGAAACAAAAGATCAAGTAAGCAGCTTTCTTTGCTGGAATACTAATCGTCTCTCAGTCAGTTTCCCTAATGTCTTCGGGGGAAAAAAAAGACCTTAGCACCTTTTAATTTTGCAGCTGTTTTTACACTTTTATTTCCTCTTCTTTCCTTCCACATTTACACAAAAACCTTCTCAAGTCTCTTTTAAGCACCGCAGCAACTAAATCAATCCTAAGTGGCAACCACTTCTAACAGCGTTGTGTATGACTGTGTGTTAATTAGCTGCAGTAGATTATCCCCTGGTGTGTGGTGGGGTGTTGGTGGGAACTTTTCAATGTGCGGAGTGTGCTGAGGATTTCATGTTTATTTTCATGTATTGAGGCAAATTCTCAGTATGTCTTCAAATTATCTCCTTGGGGGTGTTTTTCCTGAGCTAATCCTGACAGAATCTTTCTGTCAGATATGCCCATCATCAAGAACAGTAGAACGGTGCACATACAGGAACCTCTGTGCTCGGGGCTGTATGCAAATTTAATGCCCAGCTCATTTTTGTTTCTCTTACCTGGATGACAGACATTTTAACAATGTGTTCCACATTTCCCTCTGGGAATCCAGTTGGATTCCTATATGTATATGAGTGTATGAGTGCATATATACATCCATTCAGAATGTGCCTTTGAATACAATGCGGGGGACATATATGCATAAAAATGTGTCTGTATATGTATATATAAGCACATTTATTAGGAGCAATGTGGATATTGGGATGCATGTGTGAAGATGGGGGAGAGTCAAGCTGCTCTTGATCAGAGATGTGTCTACATCCCAGGGAGACTAATCAGCTGCTGAAAAATGGATGGGGTAGAAGAACTGATAAACAAATCTGCACTGAATATAACTCCACAACATTTGGGGTGGGAGTTGTGCCACTATGAAATGGTAAGTAGCAATGGCATAGAAAACCAGCTTTATTTTTCAGCTATTTTTAATGGGGAAAAAAATCTGTATACTAAGAGCTTTTGTAATCAAAATGCCAATCTTTGTGATTGACCATAGATTTGCAACTTCAGTTACCTATGCCATCATTGTATCTGAGGTTGTCAACATATTACATACTTTCTTGCAACACCGTTATTTGATTTTCAGTGGTACCTTTCCATCCTGGGGATGTGCCTTTGAATCTCTGCCTCCATTCCCTGGAGACGTGGGCTGGCAACCCTAGAAGAACAAGGGAAGGGCCCATCTACTTCTTGTGTTTAAGTCTCAGTTGCATGCCAGATAGCCAGCTCGATGTTCCTCTGTCTCCTGTGTCAAAGATGCTTCCCACATTGAGCACCTACTCTGTGCCAAGTATTGAGCTGTTTTATCTGAAATGGCCAAATGGCTACTAAGAATGGTACTCTCCATCAACAAATTCTCTTCTTCCTCCCACCCAAGAATCCATGTCAAATAAACATTGATGCTTAGCAAAAACAGCTTGCTTAATAGTCAAATGCAACATCAAGACAAATCACCTAGCTACTTCCAGATAGCAATACCACCTTTATAGAAATCAGGAGATACTGCTGTCTGAATTATATCACAAATATTAGATGACTTTTTTCTTACAGGAGTGTATGAGTCTTATGATAGAACTTCATTTTATGATTGAAAACTAAGTGCAGTGGGTTTAAATCATTTGCTCAATATCACATGGACAGTAAGCCCGATTAAATTCAGGTGTTTGATTACTAAGGGTGACGCTCTTTTCTTCTGCCAACCCAAAATAAGAAATAAAAAGAAAACAGAGGTGTTACAGAGGAAGAGAGCCTTAAGAAATCTACTGAAGCAGAGGAGACTAAAAGTCCCAATCAAGTGGTCCCAGTAGGAGTTAAAATTTCTTCTCATATTATTAACATAAACTCTTCTCCTGGAAGATTTAAACAAAGCCTTTCTCACACCCACTTTCCCAGGCCCCCAATACTGCAACTGAGGAATGGGAAAAGAGAGAAGAGGAAGCTATTTGTCATCTCCCTCTTCCTCTCTATATATCCTAATCTTCTCAGTTTTGTCCTGTTTCTCCTATGAATAGTTTTGCATTCCTAAAGGATGTCCCCTCTTCATTGTTTCTTCCATTGTCAGACTTACTTAGGTGGCTCCAAGAATACCCATGAGAGTTGGGGAAAAGGGGATTTTTTCCCCCCAGCTACATCATCTGAGTTTAAGATGGATGTCACTTTGAACCCAACCCAGTTTTAGCATCTGGGGTTCATTGATGGCTATTCCAGGTTGATTCAAAGAATGGGGCTCTGTATCCCCTGTGGTATCACATGCAGCCATATTTCCAGTGCTTTGCCTGAGGTCATTGCTCTAGATCTCTAATTACCACCAGAGGACATAATTAAATACTGAATCGAGGGTATAGAAAGTCCTAGAATGTGGTTTGTGAATTAGTTTCTTTCAATTAAGGAGAATGAATATTTATTGAGCATATATTATATGCTAGGCAGTGTGCAAATGTCATCATGTGATCTTTATAATCATCTTTTAAAGAAGATGCTGTTATTTTAGCATTTCATGGAAGAGGAAATCAAAGCTCTGAAAAAGAGATTTGCCTGAGATCATAGACTTAGGATGTGCCAGAGCCAGGCTTCAAACCCATTGTTTGGGTTTGCTTTGCAGCGCTTCCCAGGTACCCCATTATCAGTAGGGGAGAGTGAATACCCATCCCAGGGAAGTTTGGGTGGGCCCAGCCTGAGAGGCACTATGTGAGTAAGAAATTTTTTTTGAAGTCTCTCATATTGTTTTAAAATATACATGACTTAGTCATTCTATTCTGAAACTTTTTCATGCTCATTTTACATCATTTAAAAATTACTACAAAGAAAAAAAAAATGTTTCCTGTCTTATTGAGCCTTATCACTACATATCCTCAGCAAACTGCTGTGTAAACCCTGGAGTTTTTTAGTATTCTAGTGTGAAAACGTGACTGCAGGGAAGATCCTATGTATTGGCTCAATGTCCTCCTACTCTGGGCTAACAGGTAAAGCAAAATCTAGGAGTAATGTGATATTTATCTAAGCTTGTGGTTACCATTGATTATAAAATTTTCTGAATATTCCACTGTGATAGCTTTAACTCGGCGGTGATAGAAAAGTATCAGTACTGGAAAAAAAGCTGGGACATGGCTCAAAAGGTTGAATTTTGAGCTCTTGCGTTTCAGTCTGAGTTCACTGACTGTAGAGACGGCACTGAGGGGAATCTTTATCTCTGTGACCTTGTACCTAGCCCATTTGATCAGTTGATCAACCCAGTTGATCAGTTCATTCATTGGTTGGTTGATTAATGAGCAAGAAAGCGTAGATATTCCTAACATACCAGCTGAGATAATTTCAGAGACATTAAAGACTATAGAAGTAATACTAGGCAAAATTATGATGAAATTTGTTTTTGAATTACACTGTGCTACTCAGAGAATTTTAACAGCAGCAGTCCAACCAGCCTACATCTGCCCCTGGCCACCCTACCATCATCTTCCTCCCCCAGCATCACCTTATTGCCTTTTCTATGCCTAAATCCAACACATTTACTCCAAATATAGACTATAAAACTCTCCAACTGTTACATTTGCAACAGAATAATCATGTATTTAATACATTTATTTGTCCACTCAACATTTACTTCTTGAGCACCTGCTATATATCTGGCTGGATAGTGCTGGATGGTAAGAAGCAGGCCTGGTAACCTGATAGAGAATTTCAAATTCCAGTGAGTAAATACTGAAGATGATTCACTGAGATGTCCTCACTACCCAGATTTTTCCAGTGCATTGTACAGGAGTTTCTGGAAGTGCCATCCCACCCAGCATTGTTCTCTGACTCTAGTGTAGAGAGTCTAATGATTTAGTTGAGTCTTCTCAGAGACCCAAGAGCAAAGTGTTGGTCGCATGTGCCTCCCACCTGTCTTCTATATTGTAGGAGCTCATAGTTTAGACACTTTCAGTTATAAGAATGCTATCATGAGGCTATAATGGACTTTGAGTAACTCTCATGTAGCAATGCACTATGAAGCAGAGCTAAAGCAAAACACAGCAGTTAAATGACTGTCCTTTTGCAATTAGGGTTAACACCTCTGCCTTAATGAAACTTTTATAACTTACATAATATTCTGGCAGGAAAGATGCTGGGTAAGTGTAAAGTATGATGATGGCTGCTGCTGTTGCTTCTGTGACATTTGGACAACTTAAACCATATGGCCTAAATGTAACTCTAGATAAGTGTATAATTTTAGGTTGATTTTGTTTCAGAGCACTTGGAGGTCTGTTTGAATTAAGAGCCAAATCAAATCCAAGAAACAGGTGTATTTCCAAAAAAAGGAAGGGATATGTGTTACAGATGACCCAGTTAACAAATCACTGCCTTAAATCAAATAGTGGTATGTGAAGAAACGTTTAAATATCATTGCCAAAAGTCCTGTCCAAGAGCAGTGCCTCAGGATGTCTACTTTTCTGACTCCTCACAATCATAATATAAAGTATAAAATTAATACTGTTATGTGAGCATGAAGAATAATCTGACTTGAGGGCCCTTATTAAGATTCATTCTACTTTCAGAGATGACTGGTCAATTAACCAGTGTCCCAGTCTCTCATCTCCACCCTCAAACCCAAGTGCTTTCGATTTCAGATATGTACTCTCTCATCCCTCTGACATGAAAGATGCTTAAAGAAAACTAGCTCCAGAAATGTACAAGCAAGCTCAACTCTTTTGACTCATTTAACCTAAGTTGTGCGTACCATGTGCCAGGCTTTATTCTAAGGACTCTATAAACAGAAACTCATTTAACCCTCAGAACAATCTCATATGGTAGTTATTCTATTATCTTTACAGATAAAGAGACCACAAGGCAGAGAAGTGAGGAAATTTATCCAGGGACCCATAACTCTGAAATAGTGGATCTGGCATTCACACCAAACATGCTAGCTCCCTGTGTTCTTAATCACTGTGCTCTGCTACCTACCCTTCCATTCCCGGGAGAGAGTGACTCATTTTTGCTCTGTCAAATCCATAGAATCTTCCTGGAAAGAGATTAAAAGTCAGATTTTCAAAAAGATTTGCTGTTAGGGAAAAGAAGCACTCTAAGATTGGCATTACTAATGATCCTATATAAAGTAGAATATATTCCCAATCAAAGCCTCTTTGCTTCCTAGGACACAAATGGCCCCATAAGTTTTAAGTCCATGATTTTTAAACTCCAGAGCAGGATCTAATAATTACCTTGCTTATCTTGCCCTTTTGTCTAAGAAAAGCAAAGATGTTATAAATGGGAAATTGCAAATTTTATCAGCTCCAGTTTATACAAGAAACTAAGGTTTCTGCTGCCTAGGACAAAACCTTGAGCAATTAGGTGGGTCTTTTAAATCTATTCAAAGACAAAGGCTCAGACTGTGAAATCATAAAATCACTAGGGAAAGGGAATTTCCTAGTATAAAACTTCCAGCATTAAATCTCAACCCTGAGTGTCTTTATAAAGAATCTTAGTTCATTTCGGCCACCATGGTAACCAGAAAAGCACAGGAGACTGAAGAAGGTGAAGAAATATAGTGATGAAAACCCCTCAACTCCCAAAGTGCTTTCTGTCTTTACCGTTCATTCCGCTGCTTAACAAAACAGTATCATGTTTTATGTATTAAATTGGTCCTGTGTACGTGTCTTCTCCCCCTAGCTGGATAGTAAACCCTTGAGGACAGGTGAGCATTTTGTGTACATTTGGCACCTCTCAGTGACACAGTGCAGACATACAGATGGGTTTGTTCCCTCTCTCACTTCTTCCCATAATCTAGTTTGAAGAACTATATTAAAGAAAGGGCAAGCTCTTTGAAGTAAGACGGGCAAGAATGCAAATTATGATTCTGCTGAGACGACAATGATGATGTTGTGGTTATGAGAAGTCCCAGGGTCCGTAGGACTGGCAGAAGCAACCCTTTTAGTGGGCACATATTAGGAATCAACAACCATTGAGTTGTACGTGGCATCTCTGCTCTTGACAAACAACAACCCTATAGATGAGGACAACAAAGCCCAGCGATGTTAAGTCACTTGCCCACTGTCACAGAGCTAGTAGGACAGAGCCAGGCCACACCCAGGCCTTTGTGACTCACTCCTTTCTGTTACATTTCTCACCTTGGACAAGTTATCTAACCTTAACCTTCAGTTACCTCCTTTGTCAGAATGGAGAAACTCATACCTACTCTGCAGGCTTTTGTGAGAATAAGGTAAGAAAATATAAGAAAAGGGCCTAACACTGAGCCATTCTCATAGGAGACACTTAACAAAAGTCAGTTAATAATAATCATCATCATAACAGTAATATCAGTTAATAATAAAAATGACCTTCCCTTTCAAAATCCCCTCCCCAACTCTTAGACCCTTAGTTCTAAGCATTGGTCAACTGCTGACTAAACTGAGAAAGGTAATGTACAATAACTGCACATTATCTCCTAATCTGGCTACTAGGTGAACTCTTGTTTAGGAATAGGTTGTTTGGTGTTAGATTGATTCTGGAAAAATCACTGAAAGATTATAAGAGCACGTTGCCTGACTGAAGAAATTGTCAGGCCAGTCAGAAGCGAGTGTCCAGTGAAGCCATGTTAATGATAAGGAAGGGACCCCTTTCTCAGGTTCCGCCTTCCACACTCTCCACCCAAATGGCCACCCGTGCAACCTGAGACCTCCGACTCTGGAATCAGTTGCCTCTGAATTGCCTGCCCTACGATCTTCTTCACGATGGTCTGCCACCGCCTACTATTCCTGGTTATTGCCTCCTACTCTGAAAAGTACTTTGTTACAGATTTCATGTCCAAAAAACCGTAAAAGTCTTAGTATCTTCAAGCCTTTATAAACCAAGGTTTATAGCAATAAAAAGCAGTTTTATTAATAGTTTCTGCCTCGTGAATCAGATGTCCAATGGTTGGTATCTTTCTATGAGTTGTAAAAAATATATGCCTTGAAATTCTAGGATATTCTTTGAATATTCAAAAAGGATAGCTAGTTATGGGGAGTGTTATATGGGTAATAATATTAAATGTCTTTCTCCAAAAAATGGTTACCTGTTTCTCCACAATTGCCCTGTGTGGTTCCTTCAATGTGGCCTAGACAGACAAAATAATACACACTTAGGAGAGCTTACTCTATTTTGCAGTGGTGACATTTCACTGCCTTAAAGCCTGAATTTCTTACTTTTACAAACTTGTCACAAACTTTCACCATAATGGCCAAGTCTCCCCTGAAGATTGTGCAAAGCGAAAATCAAAATTCTTGCACAGCTTTAATGATGACATCAGTGGTGAGAAAAAGATTATGCACGCACATACACAAATCCAGCTGGTACATGAGCATAAATAACAGTTTGGTGACAGCAGAAAAGTATTGATGCCTTTCAAATTTGATGTCTTTCCCTGTAAGAAATTTGCTGATTTGCTGTGTTGAATTTAGGCTAGTTCTCTCTTTTCTTGATAAATCTATTTTTTTTCTCACTTTCTTAAGTTATTATGCATTCGTAAACTACATCTTGAAAGATCATAGTTGTCATCACCCACCCCAATTTTTCTTCTGTAGATAATCTACAGAACTTTTTTAACCTTTATTTTGGCACTTGATGAACAGCAAGATATTAATACATTTAACAGAAATGAGAAAAATAACTGTAATAGCCAGCATCAGAGCTCCAGAGGAAAAAGTTTTGATAACACAAACAAAGTAATAATACTGGCAATAATTTAGGAACATGCATATATTAGTATGCCTCTAATTTAAGAGCTAATTATCTTTGTTTTCATTCTTAAATTTGTTTTTTCCATTAAATATAGAAATGGTTCCACCTTCTAGCAACCCCTTCATTTAAACTATACAAATAATTAAAACAAAGAAATTACCACATAATTGCACTATATTATGCATAATTTATTACACCTTTTCAGTCTTTAGATAATAGTTTATCTGTATAAATAATTTTTATAGTGTTTTGGTGTTGTATAGGGAGGATTCAGTGTCTAGGATGAAAAAAGCAGTGTGATTAGTTGAAGAGGTGTTGACATTGCCTTTATTTTATTATAGCTACACAGGTTGATTAGCATCACAACATTAGAATAAATCTACATACAATTAAAATAAAACGTATTGCACAAAAAGCACACAGAACTTATTGGCCTGATTCAATAAGTTCTGGTATAGCTGAAATTTTGCTTCAAATAAATTGTTCACAAGTCTTCTTGTGCTTGTATTTTTCAGATGTCTTTTCTTTGACTGTTTTTCTTTACCTTTCTGAAAGATATTTATAACTCTCCGGGGTGCACCATCCTACTGAGATAACTGTGTTCTTAGATGCTTGAAGACAAAGATGAACAGCTCACTTGTGGTGTGTGGTTATCTCATTATCTCTACCCACCCTGTTGTAGGATATCGCTTGAGCTACAGTGAACTGTTTGCCCTGCTGGCAAACAAGCCCCTTGCAGCTCATGACACGTGTTTTAACCGTTATTTAGGCGCACTCTTCGCAGCCAGCCTGAATATGCCCTTAGGCTCCCAATGAAAAGGGAGCTTAATGGTGTGTCAGAAATTGCACTACAAGGGCCCACAATAAATTCAGACTTTGTAAGTACAGGAGCCAACAGGGCAGCTGGAATTTAAGGTAGTGCTCAGAAGCAGACCACTTGTCATGAAGTCATTCTGGAGGGGAGTGCGTGTGTGTGTACGTGTGTGCATGTGTGTGTGTGTGTATGTGTGTTAGTTCACATAGCCCAAAGCAAGCGAAAAGAACCTGTGTCAAAATGACCGAGGGAAGAAGTCAAAGGGTAAATCGTGGACTGTGAGTCAAAGAAGCCAAATACATTTTTTTCAAAACAACATATACAGGGAGATCTAAATGTTTAAGTTGTCTATCAAAGAAATCACAGACCTGTTTCCCCAGCAAAAATAACCTCAGGTAGAAATGAAGCTTTGAAGGCTGGAGTCTTCCTGGGGAGGGTATGGTTGATTACTTGTGAACTTTCTTTTCTTACTCTGAAGAAAGGAAAGGTAAAACTGGATAACTTTCCTAACTCCCTTGGCAATGGAAGTACCTTCTCATTTCTAGTTTAGAACAAATGGCTTATGCAAGGAGGGACCGCATTATAAAATAACTCTCAAACATTTGTGTAAAGAGATGCAGACCTTTTATTTTCCTAAAGCAGCTGTTGAATAATGAACTCAAAGTGGAATTAATTAAGGATACCACAGAAACTGTAGAGCCCTGGGGATTGCCCCATTTTTCAAAAATCTTTTAATACCCTAATCAAGCATCAGCAGGTTCATTAAAGAAGCTTGTCCTAGGTCGCTACTTGATCAGTAAAGTATTCCATAGGAGTGTTTCTTTTGAATTTATCTTCTCCCCTTCCCTCTAGCCCAAATATTATTGGAATTAAAAAATTTATATCTCAGTTTTTAAATTGTTATTTGAAAGAACTGAATACCTAAATATTTGTTATCAGAAAATGCATATATCCAGATTTAGTGACTCTTCAAAACTTAGCCTAAAAATACATTTGCCTCAGAAATACATAAATATTGTATTCCCAGGAAATTGTTGTAGACATTTACACTTTTAAACATGTTAACCTGAGTTTAATTTGTAAAGAACATTTAATATAAAACTCATTAAAGCTTAGGTGAATTACATTACACTAAGTTTTCTTATTTGAGCACCTTTGACTCCTAAAAATGGATCCTGTGGACAAGAGGAAACACCACACTCAATGGCTAAAATGTCAAGGTGTCTGTCAACTGTAAGAAGAAAATGTTCAATGTGTCCTTAAAGGACATTTAAAGATTATTTCTGGCATTTATATTTGGGAGTGTAAAAAACTACATAAGGACCTTATAAAAATTCTTTGTAAACATTTTTATTTGGGCATGGTTACAAAAGATAAAACAAATGCTTTATAATATATTGCAAATTAGAAGCATATAGCAGTGGTTTGAAGATCCCTGTTGGACATCTAGTGATGGAAAATTGGATGAACCAGAACATAATATGTAGGCCCATTTTTGCCTTTTCAGGAATACTCTTGACTTGATGTCATCAACTTGGAACTACATTAGCCAATAATTATATGGTATTCTTAGCATCTAAAATTTTTCTTGGCATTCTCACTTACGAACTTAACTCTCAGTCTCCAGTCTATTGGCAAAGCTGGCTGCTTTACTAATATTGGTGTTGAGTTCTTGATGTGACCCTGAACTTCAGTCACCTAAACTGTAAAGAAGTCTATAACACCATGTGTTCTGATAATCTAACAGCACTAAATAAATGTTAGCTAACTTGCAGCGGCAGAATGGAAATCCAGAGCCTTTCCTTTATTTATGTCTAGACATGGACTTTAGACCTGGATCTAATTATCTTTAATTTGTTAATGCTTTGCCATTTACAAAGCATGTTCACTTCCATTACCTTCAAAACAATCCTGTATGATTGGTTGGGCCATAGCTTACCCAAAGTGCCCCAGTTCCTGGGTGGTGGAATTGGGGCTAAACCTGGGACCAAACCCAGTGGTTATTTCACCATTCCATATTTCCTCTCGGTTAGAGTCAATGAAATTTAAGAAATGACCCAACTTGTCTGTGTTTAGAAATCTCTCTGATGAAGAAGGGGAAAGACTAGGAAGCCAAGAGTATGACCGGGAGGTAGCACCTCCATGTGGAAACACGAGGAATGTTTACCCCTAAATATTAAATACATATTTCCTCCATAAAGGACCAATTTAGCAAAAAATGAGATTTGATCTAAAAACTCAAAAGAAATTCTCATATTTGGCATGTCAGATCCAAATAAGACCTGAAGGAATCAACAACTCCATAGCACAATTCTCTTGAAGACCATCAATATGACAGATATTAAATCTCAAAGCTATTTCTAGCTGGTAAATTGACAGACACCTCAGGGGTTCCACTGTGAACTTTTAAAACCCATATCATGCCTTTCTCTGTAGATGAACCTTTAAAATTCCGTGGGAAAAGAAATCTTTATTTTAAAAATAAATATTAAATTTGAAAGTAAAAGGGAAGCTGTTTTCTGTTACAATAAGGGCTACTTTTGGCATTTTGGGAGGAATTAATTGTAAATTGAAATTTCAGACATAGCTTATTCTGATTAGACAAGCCCATGTAAATAGCTGTACTCCTTGAGGATGATTTTACCTTTGTCCCAGTTGTGGCAAGAGACTAAAAGGTGCTGTTTTCCTGGTCTAGGGTCAGGAGAACAAAGGAGTTTGGTCTTGGTTTTGTTTGTTTGTTGAAATCTTCTTTTTGTTTGCCTCTATGGATGGTAACAGGGAAGAATTTATTTGAAGTGAAAGAAATTCCAGACTCTTTCCTGCGAATTAACATGAAACATCCCAAATTCTGCCTCTGCTAGGTTAGATGATATAGAATTTGCCCGTGTTTTCCATTAGGTCATAGAAGCCACTCAGGTTATGAGCACAAACACAAAACAGGATGAAAGTAATTCAGAGTAGCAGAGACTTGTGTGAAGGAGTGGATCAGACAAAGAGAGAGAGAGAGGTTTATAGTGAAGAGCTGGCATTTGTGTGTTGGTAACACTCAGGGCTGAACATTCAAGAAAAAAACTTCTGAGTGTTCAGTCATACGCTGCTGAGGCAGAGTTGTGAACACATTCTGTTTCTGTCCCATGTTCTTCTTCCTCTCTGTTACCTTCCATTCCTTTTCTCTGCCTTACTTTTCTCTCATCTATTTTTACTTGCTCCCTATCTTCCCTTTAGGACATCTTTTCCCCATCTTTTCTTTCTCCTTCCCCCCGGGTCTCCTTCTAGTCCTTTCCTGTGGTGTCCATCTGTTCCCATTAACTGACCATGATGTGCAGCTGAAGGACCCATGCGTGGTGTTTCAGAGTTCAGGTTCTGGAGTCAGCCAGAAGTCTGGCTCTGCTGTGTGACCTTGGGCATTTTATTTTACTTCTCTGAGCCACATTTTACTCATCCGTAAAATGAGGCTAATCATGTAACCTAATTTACATTTACTAAAAAGAAAATGCAGTTAACCCTTGAAGAACACAAGTTTGAACTGCATTGTTACACTTATACCCAGATTTTTTTTCCACCAAACACAGATCAAAAATATGGTATTTGGGGGATGTGAAACCTGTATATAGGACGGGCCAACTTTTTGTATATTCAGGTTCCACAGGGCTAACTGCAGGACTTGACTATGTGTGGATTTTGCCATCCACAGGTGGTCCTGGAACCAATCCTTGTGTTTACCAAGGAATGACTGTAGAATAAAATACCCTTCAACACAGTTCCTGAAACACATCAAATGCTTAATAAGTGTAGGCTTCTTATTTGAGTTTTATTTATATTGAAAACATATGAAAATAATGGAAGTAGATTACAAATATATATGCAGTATTACAAGTTAAGTATGTAAACGAAGGAGTCACACTGATGGTTAGAGAATGGGAGGAAAAATAAGGTAATTCTAGCAGTGAAAGTGGCACATACAATGCAGGGATCACGTGCGAGACAGAAAAAGGTCAAAATCTGGGATCTGAGATTCCCAGAAAGTCAATGAAGGGAAACCGTATCGGTTACGTGATTCACAATCTACTTAATATTTCTATATTAAGCCTGTTAGTTGCTATTTCCAGTACTAAGACCTCAAAAATTCTTATTCAAGAGGCTTCATAAAGTTGTCACTGTATAGTGTGAACAAAATCTCTAGGGTTAAATACAACGCTGCGTTTCATAGAGTTCTTTCTGCTAAATTCCCTCAATAGAGGCTGCTGCTGCCACACCAAAACTCAGTTCAGCGAAAGCAACTCTAGCTCTGTGTACAGGGCGTGAATCTGAAGCCAGACAGACTTGGTTTGAATTGTGTAAAATGTCATTTACTTGCTGGGTGGCCTCGAGTAAGCTATTTGATGGAGCTGGGAGTGTTTCCTAATCTGGTAAATGGAGATATTAACCCCTTTTGCATGGTTATTTTAAGGATTATTACTAATGTATGAAAAGCACCTATCTCGGTGCTAGGCACATCGGCCACAAATACTATTATTTTGAGGTGACATAGCCGTGGGGTTTAAGTATGTTACTCTCAACTGGTTTGGCTAAATCCAAAAATATAATTTAGAAGATCTAAAAAGGAATGTATGTCCTTCAGGCAACCTTCCATAAATACAATTTCTCACGACTGATTTTTGATAGGCACTGGGCAGCAAGCATTCAGCGTTATCCTCTTTTGACAAGTACTTGGAGTGCAAATATTCTGTTGCCAATTAGGGACAGACCATGCTTTAAGCCTCAGCTGAGATAGGAATATAGTTGACAACTCTTTTAAAAGTTGAGAAGCCTAACCAAAACATAAGTCTGTAAAATGCCACCTCGCCTCCACATGGACATGGGCTGAGAATGGGACAAGATTTTTCTCACAAACCTCAAAATTCTATGCCAAAGAGCACGACTGTGATTATTTTAGCCTGCAAAAATGTTAAAGATGATGTTATGAAACTCCCACTACCATAGGCAGACAGAAAGTCTCATTAAAGCACCCATTGAACAGCTAAACAGCTAACCTTATAACTTCCTGTGAGCCCTACACCAAAACTCGCTACCCTTAGGTAATAATCTCCTGTTCAGAGTGGTTGGCTGTAAGCGAGCTGAGTGTTTCCGAGCAACTGCCGAAAATAGTTATTTCGGTTTTAGAATGATTTATCTTGAGCTATTTTTTAAAACTCATTGAATAGTAGAATATTTGTTTTTTAAGCTCACATCTATTTTGTGACAATGAAGCCATGACGTCAATACACTAGGAAAGGCTTTTTCTGTCGTGTCTTTTCACTTTGCATCCAGCTCAGTCAAAAGTGACAAGTCATTAAATACAACCTAAAAAGAAGAAAGTGCAGGATGGTGTGAAGGAGGGTAGAACACATCGTATTTCATCTCAGTGGAAATTTCTATCTATCCAGACAACTTTCTCACAAAACCCAACTCAAGATGACACAAAGGGATGGGTTCTATAGGATCATTAATCACTGGATGCCCAGAGGACATCCTTAATGAATTCCTGTCCATTTTGAAAAGTCCCAGAACGAACTATCTGAAAGCATATTGCCTGTGGCCAACCTTCCTAAAAGGTACAACAGTCAATGGTAAAATACTTGCCTGGAATCCTCCTTCTCCTTTAGGTAAAACTTTGGCTTGAGAAGGTTGACTAGCAACTTATCATGGTGGAAACCAGCCCAGAATGTCTAAAGATATAAAAAGGTTGATAATTTTAGAGAATAAATAATAACCTCTTTTTAATGTGGTGGCCACATTGGACTTATTGGCTACCCTTTGAGTTAACATAGATGAACACATCTGCAAGGATTGGAAACCACCCTTCAGCAGATCTGAAAGCAGGAAATCTGAAGATTTTATCCCAACTTTTCTGAGCAACTGTACTCTACAGAGTAGGACTGGAAGCCAGTCAGAAACATAGGAGTGTAAATTTGAAGTAATGTCTCTTGTTTTATGAAACTGAGAAAAGGAACCCACCCATTCAATTGAGATCTGGAAATCCACACCCTCATTCACTCCATTTACAGCTTAGGAAGCTGTGTCATCAAAACAACCCCTTATCCTAAGTTCTAAGCTCTAATGGACAAATTTGGTTGCTTCTATGTGTATTACCTAAATTTTCTAAGACAATGAGAAAAATTGAATTTGGTAAGATCTTTGGTATTCTCTTTCAAATTAAATTTTATCTGATCATTCTGTCTGACCAGTCCTAGTCAAACAGGTACCAGGAAGGTAAGCCCCACATTTCCCAGAACACAGATGAGATTAGAGACAGTTTCAATTTACCAAGAGGCTATTGAGAAGAAGGAAGATCCTTCTGAACCAGTTCTATGTACTAAAAAGAGAGAGAGAGAGAGAGAGAGAGAGAGAGAGAGAGAGAGAGAGAGAGAAAGGAAGGAAGAAAGAAGATCTCCCTTCATTAAAGTTTCTCCCACATAATTGTAATTTCTTTCCTTACTGAACTGGAGGAGAAAAAGGGTGGTGCTCACATAGCTACCAGGAGAATAACCATGGCCCTTTGGGGCACTATGTGAACTTCATCTGGAATGTTGATAATGTTGGAAAAGAGTGAGACCCTTTGGTGAATGTTTGTAGTGGGTCCCTAAATTAGCTGATCCCCTGAAACACTGAGAAAATGACTAAAAGTACAGATTCCAAGGTCCCACTGCCAGAGATTCTAATTAAGTCAGTCTGATGGGGGCCAGGAATGATGGATGAATTAAAATTTTTAAAAACTATATAAATTACATCAAATGTTTAAATTGTCTTTTTTTTTTTTTTTTTTTTTTTACCTTTTTTTGTATGTGTATATGTGGAAGGCCAAATTATCCTTTCAGACATGTCTGGTTCTGGGAACTCAGATGATTTAACCTTCAGGTTTACATTCTAGCTTTTGGTCAGGAAAAAGGAGAGATTCTCTTTTTAAATAATTCCAAAGATTGACAGTTGAGTCTCAGTGTTCTGATCGGACATCCTCGAATCGATTACTACAACCAGGAACAGGTAATGCTCTCGTTGACCAGGTCTGGGTCAAATGTCCATCTAGCTAGAGCCACAGGTGGAGCCAGCTCCACCAGAAACCATCAACTAAAACTAGGGGAGGGTTTCCCCAAGGAAAATCAGGGTGCTGAACAAAGCAATAAGAGATGTCAACAATAAATCGATCGTAAATGAGCCAACAGTTCCTAATAAAGGCAATAATCATGATATGTTTGAACCAATAATTAGATGAGAAGAGGAAACACCACATATAAATAATAAGCTTATTAACTGATCTTTGGGAGGGCATGATACCTTCCCACCATCTTTCCCCGTACTAACTTTCTTGTGTTGCAGATCAAGCCAGACACTTACAACTAGAATTTTCCTAGAATTGCGGTTGAAGTATAACAAAAGAAACAATAATGAAAGCAACAATAAAAATCCCTCAAGAATCAGAACTGTACTTTTTACAGTAACCAGCACATCAGGGGGCTAAGACTCTTGTAATTGTCAAAAAGATGGTGGAGTTCAAAGGTTATGATGTAGCAAGTTTCAACTCCTTCTGTATAAGACACGTTAGCCGTGCCAAGGCACTGGGTGAATCTCGAAGGTGTGAGAAGATAAGGTTTCAGCAGGATTTCTCTGTTACAGGTTTTCAGCACCAGTTATCAAGAGCATTTCTTATCTTTGATACCTTTTATCTTTAACAGTCTTTAAAATGGAATGGATCTTAAAATGGGGAGGGAGAAAAAAGTAGAAAAATCATCTTTTTAAAAAATGGAGAGGGAGAAATTTTTAGAGTAATGAGGTCCTTGAATCCTATAAGAATACTCCTTTACATTTAATAATCTGTAAACATATATATTTAGGATCTTTTCATATGATCTTGAAAAGAGGCTACAGAAATTATTTAAAATCATGTCAAATTTTAGCACCTTATTTTTGGAAATAAGATTGTGATGGAGAGATTAAAAATTATTACTACTGCACGTGTTAGAAAATGCTTGCCTCATCCAAAACTCAATGTTTCTATCTGCAATATAAATACAAATATAAAATATATAAAAAATATAATTAAAAACAATAAAGGGGAAAAAAGTTAAATGGTCCTTAGAAATGCTTAGTTATAATTAATTCTCCATGGTAATAATTTTATTTAATTTAAATTATTTATATCTAGCTTCATATTCAATTTCTATTTAGGTTTCAAAATAATAAAGTATTTTAAATATATTAACAATAGCATATTAATCCCTGTAAAATTATTTTCTTAAAAGTGAGATAAGCTTATTAACAGCATTTAATGAACTTTCACATAATTTAATTGATATTTCCATTCTATAGTTGAAGGAGAGGGTCCCATAAATAATTATTTAGTATTTGTGGGTATGCACTTCCCATGGAATGAATAGATAAAAGTATAGATAGATATGGATAGCATATAAATTTATATATACACATCCATATACACAAATATGTTATATCCATAACACACTTGGTGAACATATTTATACACACCTATTTGACCCTGAGCACTATAAATGTTTCAGCTAATTTAGGGCTCTTATTATCCATGAAGTTTCTCAATAGGAAAATAAAACAAGCTTACTTATTTTACGGGAGAAATCAGGAAGTATTATTTAGCCCTTTTTATTTTACCTTTTCGTGGTATGCATTTTAGACTTTTCCTCCCCATCTGTATGACAGTTACTCTTTGTTTTGCATAAACTCAGCATAAAGGAGAGGAAAGCAAAGCAAAGCTATATAGACAATCCAGAGCATTGCATGACAGATGGTATGATGTGTGTTTTGCTTTTAGGTAGCATATTGCCCTCTGACACCAACTCCAATCCATTTACCTTTGCTCTAATTTGCAGTAAGACCAAAACCAAGTCTTGAGCCAATGTTCTTTTCTAACAGGTATTTAAAAGCCATATACCTCTCCATGTCTCCTCAAGATGGAGCTAAAGCTAGAATAGAGGAAACGCATTGCTACCTCTTTATTACACTAGTCAACACTGAATCCAGAGTTGCTACTAAGTGTTTATTAGAGCAAAACACAATGAACCCTTCTAGACAGAAGTGTGATCAAACACGTCTGAAAGGCAAAGACGTAGTGAAAGGAGTGCAATGTTGCCACAACAGTGAGCCACTGAAAGGAGAGCTGGATTCTGCCCAGTGCTGCACTTGGAGGACAAAGCCACACCTGTCTCCCCAGGAGATAGAATAGCTCTACAGAAGCTGACGACAGAACAGGGAGACAGTTTAGATTGCAGCAAATGATACATAGAGAAAATGGCTGTAAAAACAATGGGAAATCTGCCAGGGCTTACCTGCTTTTCCATGCTTGATACAATTTAGTTAACTTACAAACATATGTATTAAGCTTTAGAGTAGAAAAAAATTAAGAAATATTTTATAGTGGTATAGGAAGATACAGGATTATCCTAGAGTTCTAGAAGTGCTTGCATTAAAACAGTTGGAAGCAATTTTCAGATTTCATTTACTTGTCCTGCTGTGTTCAACAGTTTCATTTCTATTTTCTTGATATAATATACTGAGAAAAACAAACCCAACCAACCAAAGGGAGCTGCTGACCATTACTGACTGGAAAAATACAACAAATATCTCCTAACATCTTTTCCTGCTGTATTTCCTGTGGATGAAGGTGGGGGTAAGAAGTTTTATTTCCTGATAGGTCTTCAGGTAACTCAATAACAGAGATCACTGAGAAATGCAAATGAAAATCTAAGACTCTAGGTAGGCCCAAATTAAAAGAGTGTCTCATCCTGATTACAAAATAAGAAAACATTGTCATATTTATCCAGTAGTGCTTTCTTCTGGGCAGAAAAGGTGACCTTGTGTACTCTATCCTCATTCTCTTGTGCCAAGATTTGTTTTTGTTTTGTTTTAACATTTTTTTCTTACAGCATATTGAGGCTATCCTTCCTTCCTTTTCTATTTCTTTCCATATCTTCTCTGAGTTTTCATAGCATTCTTTAAAAAAATTCTAAGCCATTTCTATTTAAAAAGTGAGAAATTCAATGTTTTTTCAAAATTGATCGTATTTTTCATGGGAATTTAGAACTAGTTGCATAATAGTCTCACCTTAGGGTGCTTTTCCAATTATAATTAGCAAAGACTGATACTTACATTTGCTTTAGCAATTTCTTAATACTGTTTGTGGAACTTCTCTGAACTCAAATGAGGGGCAACTGTCCAAAGAATCATCACGTGGGTAGTGTCGTCAACTATTAATAGTATTTTAAGTATTTTGAGAATATTGGCAAGATGCACCCAAGATCATGATGGTTCATTGCCTTAGCCTAGTTTCTCTCATTTATTTGTATTGAAATTTACTTCCACAAAAGTTTAACTCTTTTTATTTTAAACTTTACTGAAGTATAATTTGTATGCCATAAAATTCACCCATTTTTAAGTGCGTAATTTACTGATTTTTGGTAAATTTGCAGAGTTGTACAAATATTACCTCAAAGGATCCCTCCTGCCTGATTACAGGCACTCCTGGTCCCACCTCCAGCCCCTGATAGCCATTCATCTATTTTTGATCGCTAGCGATTGGCCTTTTCTGAACATTTCATATAGATGGAATCATATACCATGTCCTTTGCGTCTGACTTCTTTCACTTGGTGTAATGATTTGGAGTCCATTTTGACTACATAGAATGTGTCAGTAGTATCTTCATTTTATTACTGAATAATATCCCATTGTATGGATGTAGCCCATTTTGATTATTCAATTGGTAAACATTTGAATTGTTTCCACGTTTAGGGTATCTTGAATAATGCTGTTATTAACATTCATGTACACATGTTTATGTGGGGTGTATGTTTTCATTTCTCTTGGATAGATACCTAGGAATGAAATTATTGGCTCATGTGGTAAATTTACCTTTTTAAGAAACTACCAAAATGTTCTCCAAAGTGGTTGTACCCTTTTACACATGTGAGGATTCTAGTTTCTCCATATCTTCACCAACATTTAGTACTTTCTGTCCTGATTATAGCCACTATAGTGGATGTGAAGTGGTATCACATTGTGGTTTAATTTATATTTCCCTAGTGACTAATGATGGTGAACATCTTTTCATGTGCTTATTCACCATTTGTATGCTTTCTTTTGTGAAATGTCTATATAAATGTTTTGCCCATTTTTTATTGGGTTTTTGTCTTTGTATATTAAATTTTTTTTCCTCCATTTTTTATCGTGGTATAATTAACATACCAGCAACTATACACATGTAAAATGTACAATTTCATAAAATTGACAAAATTTGATATGTAGACACCTGTGAAACCAACTATCACCACAATCAAGATAGTCACTATATATTCATCATCTCCCAAAGTTTCCTAATGTCCCTCATAGTCCCCACCTCCAAGCCCTCCCCTCACTGCCCTGCTCAGGCAGTTATTGACCTGCTATCTGTTGTTATAAATTAGTTTGCTTTTTAGAAGAATTTTATAAAATGGAAGTAGTATATAGTATGCACTCTTTTTAGTCTCATTTCTTTCACTCCTCAATAGTATTTTGAGATTAATCTGTGTTTTTCCATGCATCGATAGTTGATTTCTTTTTGTTGCTGAATTGTGTTACATTATACAAATATAATACACTTTATCCACTTATCTGTTAATGGGCATTTGGGTTGTGTCTAGTTCGAGGCTACTAAAAATAACTACCATCTAGATGTTTTATTTATTTAATTTTTATTATTATTCCAGGGTTTTGTGAGGGTACAAACATTATAGTTACACTTTATGTCTGTATATTAAATTTTAAGTGTTCTTTATAGAGCCTGAATACAAGTCCTTTATCAGATACATGATTTGCAATTACCTTCTCTCAATGTGTGGTTTATCTTTCTTAATGGTGTCTTTTTGGAGCACAAAATTTTTAACTTTAATGAATCCCAATTCTTAAATATATATTAAATACATATATTTAATATTTATTAAATATTATAATATATTTAATACACAGAGAGAGAGGAAGATCATGCTTTTGGTGTTATATGTATGAATTCTTTGCCTACCCCAAGGCCACAAATACTTTCTTCTATGTTTTCTTCTAGAGGTTTTATGGTTTAAGCTCTATGATCCATTTCGTATTTTTTTAGAGATGGGGTCTTGCTCTGTCACCCAGGCTAGCATGCAGTGGCACAATCATAGCTCACTGTAGCCTCAAACTCCTGGGCTCAAGTTAGCCTCCTGCCTCAGCCTCCTCGAGTAGCTGGGACTACAGGCATGCATTGCCATGCCCACCTCTCTTTTTTTTTTTTTTTCTTAAGAGATGAGGTCTCACAAAATTACCCAGGCTAAAATGCAGTGGCTATTCAAAGATGTGATCATAGTGTACTACAGCCTCGATCTCCTGGGCTCCAGAAATTCTCCTGCCTCAGCCTCCCAAGTAGCTGGGACTATGTTTACATGCCATGGCACCTGGCTTTACATTAACTCATGAATATTGTAATTTTATTACTTTTAAAGATAGTTTCATTTTACACCATCTTGCTCATTCCTACAAGTACACCTGAGTATATCTTTGGGAAAATTCTGAAGACATATAGAACTGGTGTTTTTATTTTTGTATATATAACCTATTCTCAAACTGTACCACCTTTTAGTTAATACTTAAATTTGCTTTTTAAAATAGCTACCTATTAATAGCCCATATTTTTCTTTGAGAGTACATTAAATTCCAGAGAGCTACAGAACTTTCCTAAAGCCTGTGAATAATTTAAAAGATTTGAGCAAAGTAGTCTTTTGAGTCACTGTCCTAGACAATGAATATCCAAGTAAATTGTCAACAAGAAACCGATGATTATCATGTGAGAGTTTGACATCAAAGGTATCACATCTGAACCTATGATTAATGCCTGCTTACTATCCTCTTTTTAAAAATAGAATGCAACATTTAGTGATTCAGGAAAATTGATCATACTAACACACTAATTTTTAAAAAGTATAGAAAATTTTGATTTAAAAAATACTCAAAGTATAAATGTTTGTTGAGAATTGTACATCAGTAGCATGTGGCTCAACAAAATATGTCCACTCCTGACAGGTCATTTTTACAAATGAGGTTTTATAGGCAATCAAATACAACAACAAAAATGACTGAAAGATAATCCATCTCAGCATCTCCATGTCAATGAAGTGAAAGCTTTTCTGAAAATGAAATAGCCTTCTTTTAGAACTCTGGAATCCTAAACTACAGACATTTCAGGAACTATTTTGGCTGAAAATGATATGAGAGATTTTTCCTTTTCATAATTTTTATTACAGTGGAATTGGTTTTTGTATTTCTAACAGTTTGACAAGAGCTAATTACAATGCGCTCATCTGTTTTGCGGACTAATTTGAGCCATCGGGCATCAACACCATAGACATGCAGCAGCATTGCAAATGATACGCATGCTTCCCTTGCTCCAAGAATTTGTACTTGCTATAAAAGAAAACAGATTTGGACAGCCCTGAAAAAGTCGGGCTTGGTTTGAAGAAAACATTTCAGAATTACATTAGAGCTGGCCTACAAGTGAACTAAAAATACCTGCTCATCTCAGTGGTCTTGGCCCAGGGCCTTTCCTTTTACTGTAAAAGTCAGGCTGTCTGAACAGTTGGAGTTCGGCTTGCTTGCTGTCTAAACTAGTGTTCTCTGATAACTTCTGTTACCATTGAAACAGAAGCCCCGTTGCATTTAAGAGAATGTTTAGAGGTGTGGAAAATAGCCAAGAGAAATGTATACTTAGTGTTCAAACCTTTAGGCTTCCCGTGCAGTAACTAGACCACTTAGATCTGTTAAGAAATGAGAGAAAGACATTCATCAGTAAACATTACGCAGCAAGGGTAAAAGATGGAATGGAGTAAAGAAGGCTGTTAAAATCAGCCTCGGATGATTATTTGAATTGCAAAGAGAAATGTTCAGACATAGCTAGAGCTGCTAAACATAACTCTTGAAGTTTTTCCAGAACAGAGGGATTGGGGGAATGAGACCAGTGAAGGAGAAAATTAGAAAATTATAAGACAGAATGGGAGATGAAGTTTCAGAAGCTGGTAAACGATAGCTGAAATATACGATATTATTAGGTCTTAAATCTATTTATGAGGGTGAAAATTTAAAAACACGCTTTCTGACTTTGACTCTGTGATTTTAAGATTGAAATGACGATATTAAATCCAGAAAAAGAATAATCAACAATAACTGCAAGGTTATATGATGAAGGATTAAAGAGAAAGAGCAAAAATCAGTGGCCCAGGAAAGATATTCGTGATAAGCTGGATAAGTCTGAGTGAAATAATTTGAGTGGAAATAAGTCAGAATGGTACCAGATATCCCAAATCTTGGCAGAGTGCTACACTCTGCGCATCAGCTACTGTAAAAAAAGGAATTACCATAATTGATTATCTGCTTTTTTAAAGGCATTCCTGTTCAGTGAGTTAGAACTGGGAGTATAAAAGCTACAGTACTAATTTTTAAAGTAACTTGTATCGCAGACTTCACTAACATGTGTTTGGCTTGTTAGATAGCTGGGTATCCTATTTGCTGGCACAGTACATAGAACAGAGGGAGTTTCCCCCCATGAGCAACTGAAGTGCCAGCTGTTGCCCTAAATATTGTACCTGTTCATGATGGAGATGGCTTTAAAGCCAGATTTCAAGCTTAGGGAAAATTTTATATTTTTGTACATCAGCAAACATTGGTATAAGATTTGTGTGTCTAGATACAGCATTTACATACACAAAAAGGGGAACTGATCAAAAACTTATTTCAAAAATAGTAATGATAACAGATTGATTTCTTTAAAAATTTTAAAGGTAACTGTGTTTAATGAGCTTTAATAAATCTTGACAGTATTTCTAAAGACATAGAAAATAAATAGAAATGGTAAATTTGTATGAAAATATCCCTAAATAAAAGATGACATTTAATCCAGCAATTTTGTTAAACAATAGTTTAAGAACTTGAAAGACAGAAGGAATATCAGAACATTATATAATGATCAGAATATCATGAAAAAGATTCCTTTTTCATTGGCACTGGAGGCATTTAAAAAGAACAACTAAAACAAACCGAGAACCAACATTAAAACACTTATTTTTTCTTACTTAGAAAATAATTAAAACATGGAATGTTCTTTACCTACACTAGTGAGATAGTCATGGGTCCTTCCAGAAACCTTTGGATCCTGGAAAAATGGGGCACTAAAGAAAGACAAGCTTCAACGAGTTTAGCAGCCTAACTCATTCTTAAATGTTTCTTTGATGTAGTCCTTCAGTATTTTTTACGGTGATTGTTACTTGATTCTAGCAGCCTCCTCAAAGGCCAAATAATACCAGTTCCTCTTAATTGTCCATATTTGGTCTTTTCAGACAATAAGTATGTGTCGATCTGTAATCTGCAAGAATGCCTTTGCGTGCAGCCTGATTTTGAATGAGCCAAACTTCCATAAATGATAAATCTATTAAAACTAAAACATCAACTGTGTTTGGTACCACCATAGGCATCACAAACTGCAAGGTAAAGGACCAATTCCTAATGAAAGGGACCTCTGAGAACCAACATTCTCCAGGCATCCATAAGCATTTGTCACTTTCATTCTACATCCAAACCTTTACTAACGTTAAAGTCACAACATTGCTGGGATTTCTTATCAGTTATTCACGTGTGGTTGATGTGATGCTCAAGTTGGGCATACTCTGGGCTTTACATTTTGGAGTTGTCAGTGTTCTCAAAGCAAAGCCAGAGCCTTTCATCTCTGACTTTGATAAAAATGACACAAAATATCAGTGCAACTTGTAAGCTGAAAAAAAAAAAGCCATTTAAATAAATAAATAACTTCCCTAGCCTTCTGGCTAGGAGGGTTTATTGATATCCTATCTCCATCAAGGAAAGTAGTGTGCATTATGCTATGATTAGTTGATAGCACTGTCTTTGAGGTTGTTTTGGTCAGTTTTGTTGTGGAGAGTCTTCATTAGGTGTTTCTGTGGGTCGTGTGTAGCACATCTTCAAACGAGTCCTATCTAGTTGTCACACTTGCTTCTTTAATAGACGGAGTCAAGCTATGTTTTTCAAAAAAGCATTGATATACTAAGATTATTGATTTTAAATTTCAGATAGCAACTTCAAAAACCCAGTGTACAATTTCACAAAATAAAGAATTGGAACTTTCCAATGTGTATTTATTAGTCTAAGTAAGTCTGAATAAACAATGTTTTTCCAACATCTTCAGTAAATAAACACACTAAATTACAGTAACTTAGAGTGGTAAAACCACCTTGGAAAGACTACCATTGTGCTAGGAATTAATTACATTCACTTTGCCTATCTTCTCCCCCTTTCGAATAGAGGTGGTACAAAAAGCTTTATTGGAACCAACTAGAAATAAAGACCTTAGAACAGGTGGTGAGACCATCTGGCTATTTAAATCAAGGCAAACCACTCCTTTCCCAGAAGACTAGGTGCGGAAGACTCTGATGATGTGGTGGAGCCTGACAATTCAAGCGAGAGTGAATGGGCCTAGGGGTTTCCTCTCCTGTTCTTTAGGCACATTTTTAAGAAATATTAAACTTTAATACAGGAAATCTAGTGCAAATGGTTATGAGTAAGTACAATTTTTTTCTCTGCTACTGACTTACTCTAAATCCTTAAGTCATGATTCATGCGATCACCTAGGAAATATACCTAGCCTTTTTCCGTGTATATGTATGTGTGTGTGTGTATAAATAATACATATATGTAGAGTTTCATCTTTTCTAATTGCAGAATATTCTATTGTCTATATGAGAAACAAGCAATGTTTTTAAAGAGGTGTGCTGTTAGCATTTTGGGCAGGAAAATTCTTCATTGAGTGAGACTGTCACACAAATCTCTCAGTGATTCACACCCCTGGCCCCACCCACTAAATGCCAGTGTCTCCCTTCTCCCACCCTAGTGATTGTGACAACTAAAATTATCCCTGCATATTTCAAAATGTGCCCCGGGGAAGTGGCAGCTCAGCACCTAAATGTTTGAAAGTTGACCTTCCTTCCTTCCATTCCTCCTTTCTTTTCTTGTGCCAAAAAGGATTTAAGGTGGCAATTGGTGGGATTAAATCATAACTAGTGCTTTCATTGGTTTCTGACTATACTCTTCAATCAAGTTTTTAACGCAGGAATTTTACCTCCTTGCCAACTCTGATGATGGTGTTTTCAAAAAGAAAAACAGCATATTTTAGGTCCCACTGTATGTTTTCTAGCTCTCTTCTTTAAGGCCATTATTGGTACAGGTGAAATAGTTTCCTATTAAGGATTCATTACCATAACCAGTTTTTATATATTACCAACCACCTTGCTTTTTTTTTTCAAGCATTGCCTAGTTTCTCAAAAGGCATATCTTATGTATTTATTAACTTTCTAAGTTGAGACCTCTCTCATATCAGAATATTCTCATGCCAAATATTCTCTGTTGGGATCCAAAAAAGTCCTTCTGGATGAACTCTTGTAAGCATATACGCACTTTCTGCACATCTCTTCGTTCTATTCTATCTGAAATAGACATTGTTGAATGACGAAACAAACAGGAAAACATTAGGGGATAAAGGTTGGGTAAAAATGGGTTAATACTGTGAAGGCCTGAGTATAAATGTGTGTTAAGTTTAAGAAAAAAAAAATGAATTAAAATTAGGAAGGAAAAGGATTTTCTAAAAGGACTGTGAAATAATTAATTGTTTTGTAGGAGATGGCCTTTCCATGTAGGCAGAAAATTTTTTCTTCCCTTCTTTCTGAAGAGACAGTCAAATAGAGAATCTCATCTCTTAATTAGAAAGAAAAATACTCATCAAACACATCTCATCACTGGAGAGCTAATGATCCACAGCTGTTAGTCTGAAAGGGCAGGCTTTTTTCCTGAACAGTAGGAAGTGTTAATCATTTTGGATGAGATTTCTTTTTAAAATATACTGTAGTTTGCAAAAGAATAGGATATTCAATATTCCAACTTAAATGATTTTTTTGAAGTGGGCTCCCCCGGGGATACTGTCATGTGTGGCACTGAATGATCATTGAATGCCGGCATCTTCCACTGCACTTCAATGAGAGCATCAATTGACGGGATTCACATGGCCCAGTCCTGCCTGGGACTCTTAAAACCCTAGGCTCAAAGAAATAAAAATCACGCATGTCTTGCACTTCCTAAGAAATGGTGTTGCTATAAAATCTTAAAATTTTGAACCGCTCTCTCTACTTTATTTGCCTTGTTTAATATGAGTGAAAAGTCTTGTCCCACCTTCACTTAGCTTCTCAGCAGACAGAATTTTTTTGTTTGTTTAATCTTCATGTGAAAAAGTAAGGCTTTTTTTTGTCTGTAAAAATGTAATTGGCTCATTCAGTTTCCAGTCTTTGCCTTTACAGCCACCTTGCTAACCTCTTCTAAACATTTTGGACAGAAGAAAACCCCACTTACTAGACACCTCGTGAATAGCCAACTTTTGATTATTCAGAGCCATGAGAGATGGTGAGAAAAAGGAAGAATGGAATTGGCTCTACAAACCTCATTCCCACCATTAGTTTTTGACCTCTTTGCCACACAAAACCTTTACCAGAACACCTAAGAAGTAGCATTCCATTTCTTTGTACTGATGTAAAAGTAGTTATCCTAGAGCAAAGGGAAAAGAAGAATGTAGAAAATCTGCAAATTGAATAATCAGGCCCTAAATATGATACCTTCAAAGCATCGACATTCACTCTAAAATTCTTCACCTTAGAGTCAGTAGAGCTTTATGGAAAAAGCACCCTGGAATAGGAAGAAGAAGGTCTGGCTCTGTCACTCGGTAGAAGGTGTCCTTAGACATGTCTGAAACTCCTGAGCCTTGATTTCCACATTTGTGAAAGGGGAGTATTAATAATAGTCTCTGCCTTCCCAGTCTGCTTCTCAGGACTTTTTTCTTAAAGTTTAGTCTATGCAACATGATATAAGATACTTGTTAGGACAAATTAAGTTGTTTACTTTTCAGTAAATTAAAACTTTTCAAAAAAAACCCATTCTGAATATTTATGATTAAAATTTAGAATGCTTTTAATGCCTGACCCAAATAAATACTAAAGGATTGCATTTTATGATGTTGATGCTAATATCATAGGCAAGATAATGTTGATTTAAATAGAAAGCATTTGGACTTGAAAATGAAAGAAGATTATGAACAGAAATTGACATTCATAAAACTGCTAGTTCAGAAGAAGTTTTTCTTTGAAGTCTAGGGGCATGAGGATGCTAAAAATTGTTGACATTTTTAAACCAAATTGTTTTAACTCCAGAGCTCACAAAATCTGCAATGTATGCAAATGCCATTTACTAGTAGCAATGAGTGTCTGTAAAAATCTTGATTTGTTTTGATTATTAGTAAAAATTTTAACTCAAACCCTCTGTTTAACACTTACGATTTTTCACCAACAAACTCCTCCCTGCCCCACCACACACAAATCACTTTAAGGAACATCACCCATCGTCTATAACTGCTCAAAGAGCAATTATCGTATTAACTTATCTTGAGTATAAGTTTATAAAGTTATATGAAAAGCATTACATTGATATTGACAATGTAGTAGTTTGTGATGAAGCATTTTCACACGTATTTCATCACTAGCTCCCCGCAGCCAACTCGTGAAATAGGCTGGTGTTACCACCTCCATTTTATAGGTAATAGATTAAAAGAAAAGAGAATAACTGATTACCCTAGGTTCTATGATGATCAAATAACAGAAATGAAACAAAAATTACTTCTTTAGGCTTCTGGTCCAGACCATATTTTACCATACCACATTGTTTCCTTGGAGAGAGAAAAATGTTTCTCGGTTAGTTTTTGCTGCATTACAAACCACTCCACAATCAGTAGCTTAAAGCAGCTACCATTTATTTAGTGATGATTCTGCGGGCCAGCACTTTGGATGAGGCTGGGCAGTTCTCTCGGCTGGGCTCGCTCGCGCATCTTCAGTCAGCTTCTGCTCAGTTGGTAGCTTTACTTTGGTTGCTGTCTGGCTTTCAGCGAGGGTGATAAAGACAACTACGCCACATGGTTATTTAAGCCCCTGTTTTCATCCTACTTGCTTCTCTGCCTTTGACCAAAACAAGTCATGTGCCTAATCTCAGTGTCAATGTGGGAAGGTATTACAAAAGGCACGGATACAGATACAGGGAGACATGGACAAATTGGGGTCATTGCTACATACAATTGCCACATTATTTTATATTTAATTATAAAAATACTGAAAATGGCATTCATCTCAGCATGTCTTCTGCCTCTAGTTAGTATGACTTCTTTAACATAGATCTTAGGCTTGAAACAATAATTAGCTATAGATTCTAGGGTGGTATAGGAAAAGCGATAAGCTATAAGAAGGGCCAAAAAATTGTATGTAGTATGAGCCAATCTATTCCTGCTTCTAATAACACCCCATGCTTGTTGAGCATTTTATCAGTGCCAACCACTGGGCTAATTCCATTTCAAATCTGCAAAGTAAATACTATAATTTCCACTTTTTCAGATGACAAAACTAAGAGATATCTAGTAACTTGCCCAAGGTCACACAGTGAGTGACCTTCTGTTTCCACTATACCACACCTTAGCAGTTCCTTGAGGGATCCCATGCTGGTGGCTGACAGTCCAAGGCCAGTTGCCAGAGAGCCTCTACCATCCGGGATAATGGGTAAAATTCTCAATATCTTTTTCCTAATGAAGGAGGTTGTATGTACTTACTATCATTTGACTAGTGCCCCATGCAGTTCTTCTGCTATAGAATTTTCATTGTAAATCACAACACTCATCTAGTGATTTTTTTTTAAAAAAGAAAACCACCAAATTCATGGAATAGTTTTAGTCTCTAATGAGCAGGGATAACTAATGTAGGGCTAGATGTTTTGTTTGGGTTGGGGGCATGGATTCCACGAGAGTAAAATGTAGATAGCCTAAGTTCTTTATTAAAAGTGGCGGGTGGGGGCAGTGAAGGGAAGAGGTGACAAGACTAAGTGACAGACAGAGAGAGATGAAAAGTAAGGAAACGGTGCCGTGGTGATGGAGTCAAAGAAGTTAACACCCTGCATGCATTTGTGAGAGTCCCTATCACCTAATGTAACACTGAACAATTCCAGAATTTTTGGGTCCTCTTCCCATCTCCCACACAGGCAAAAAGGGGCTCTGGAAGGAGGAGTCATGATGAATTCTAGACACTTTATGGTTTATATTAATATTTGTATTCTGTGAATGTGTCAGGGATTTTTTTTATTCCTTGATTTCTCTTGGTATCCCATTTTAACCCATTATTATATATCTCTTCCCCCCACTCCAAACCTGTGAAAAAGTACAGTCAGGACCAAGGACAGATCCTCCATTGTCCTGGCCTTCCTTGGGTTACTCCCAGCTGCCTTCTCCTTTCTCCTACTGCCCTAGTGGGACACTGAAGGCCCAGGCTTTTGCGTTACCTCAGGTTTTCTGTAGGAAAGAGGAGAGGATCAATCCTTGCACAAGAAGGAGGGAAGAGGCTTCAGTGTGGAGTGAATGAGCTAACAAATTCCTTTTTTTCCCTCAAGGGCTCTCTTTATTAGAGGACCCTCACCAGCTAACAAGAATGAGAATCATCACCAATACTGTAGTGACTGGTTGCTTTTTTTCTTAGTAATTCTTAGCAACTTGAGTCCAGAGACCATTTTTCTACTTTTGAACACCCAGTACTTCATAGCATATAGTAAGTGTTCAATAAATACATTTTGACTGTTAATCCGTATTCATGTTCCTTTCTAAAAATCTTTTCTAATTTTCATTTAGGTGTTAAGAAATAAATGTTTTGGTATTTAGAGTTTATTCAAAGCTCTCTTGTTTGTTTGTTTTTTAAAGAGGTATTTTCAACAGTCGGGGCTCCTTACTCAATTACCCAAATATTAGATTCTTAAAGAACACACAATAGGAGAAGGGCTGATTTCTCCATCCTCAGGATCCCTATATTAATGTAATTTCTTCCTTTGTCTCTCTCTTCTACCCATGTTGTGGTGCCCATGTTGTTAGGACATGTAAATGCCATAGTATTCATGCTGTGGCAGTTCTGAGTGCTATCTTTTCAGGAAGCTATTGATATATTGATTACGATGTGGTTAGAGGAAAATGTCTACGATGGGGAAGTGCCCAGAAACCATACCTTGTCTTGATTACTTGCAGGATTAGCATCTAAAAAGTTTTTTCTATGTAATACCAGGCCTATAACTAACACTAACAGATGGACATTCCAAGGAATTTTTTTCTGGATAATACTGAAACTATAACACCAATGAATGGACATTACAAGGAAAAATATATCTGCTCAGTAGGTTAAAAATGATCATAATTGGTCATATTTAGCAACGGAATAATCTGAGGCTCATCCATGAAAATAGAACACATTGCGTGAAATGAATGCCCTCAGAATAGGCAAACATGTAGGAAGGTCCAAGAGGAAAGACTGTGATCAGACCATAATATGCAAAGCAGTTCATGACCACGTAGCCAGGATGGAAAGAGAATCTTGTCTAGAAGAAGTACAAAGGTAAACTTACGTGTCAGCAGGAGAAATTTGTTAATAGCATCCAGGTTGTAACTCTGAATGCATTTTCCTGAAGTCACTTGGTTTCATGTCATGGCTCTCTAGTACTTTTACTAAAACAAATAATTGAATAGACTTCTGTTGATTGATTTGGGACCCTAGTGTCTATTCCTTAATTTAGTAAATATTTACTTATTGAGCATTTACTATGCCCTGTACTGTTCCAGGCTCTGTGGTAAAACAGTGAACAAAAAGTCTCTACCCTTAGGGAACTTATATTCTAGTGACTGCCTAAATGTTACAAATTAATGTGTAAAGAATTAACATGGACTGTAGCCAAAAACAATTTTCCCTTTTACATGTGTTGATATCTGTCAAATTTACCTTAGGTCGCTTCCTGAAAAAACAACTATCTTTATAAAAAATACATTTTAATAATCATAACCATCAATTTGTATCATCTTTGTACATATTTTATAAATTTCAAAACTGAAATGAAAATATTCTCTTTTTCTGAAAATCTTCCTACTTTTCTAGTAGAAAAAGAAAAGATATGGCTCGTGTTTCATGCATTGCAATATTTGGAGTTTTTCTTTTTCTTGAATCTATAGTTATTGTGTAATCTGTCCAAAATTAATTTTTGGGGTTATTAACTGTTATTTATGGTTTTTTGGTGTCCATTTGGGTTATGAATATCAAAGAATTCAGTAAAATATGTACAATTTTCAAAATTTAATGTCACATTAGAAAAAACATATGGTACAGTAAAGTCATGAAGTTATTTTAAATATTAGAGGAGGGATGTTAAAAGTGGTCAGGGATGTAGCTATCTGTCATGATATGAAGTCTCTGAAGCAAGACTGTCTAAGGCCAGGAGTCTCTCTCTATCATTCCACATGGCTTAATTTTCTCTGCCATTTAAATAGACTATAGGCTTGACCAAGATTTATTAAGAAGACTGCACATGGCCCATGCTGCTTTGCGTGCCATGAGTATCCTTCCACTAAAACTCCTGACCCATCAAAGGCAAGATGTTTGTGTTACCCCAAGCAGCTGGCTGAAATTCCCAGTTATGCTATGGTTCAGCTAAATCTTAGCAGTCAAAGGACTTTCTAGCTTTCAGTGTTAGAATTTGTGTTACCTAAGGACCCTAGTCAATAATTAGTTATCATTCAGAGTTTTGTAAAGTATTAATAACATTTACACAATAAGTGTTTTTGTTTTTGCACAATTACTGGGTACCAAGAAGTATGTTAAATCCTGAACACATTTTAATTATTCAGTTCTCACAACTATAGGTAAATACTCCTATTTTCCCCATTTTAGAGGAAGAAATTAAAGAGAGGATATGCAAGTTGCTGGAAGGTTATATGGCTAGTTAGCATTAGAATCAGGAATGGAATCCAGCTCTTAAATACCACCTGACTGAACATTACCTTAATTTGACAGCAGGAGGCACAGAGGCAGAGAATTTACATGATCTGTCCAGCATTACAGGAAGTCTGGTAGCGTGGGGCAGGAGTGAGTCACACCTTATATCCAATGTTTTGTGTTGTTTTACAATGTAAATGTTCTTAGAATGGCTCCATCTGCCACCCTGAGTTCCTAATCTAACATTTTTCTTACAATGAAAAAATTTATACATTTAGAGAAGTGATAGCATTAGAAAAAAATACAAATAGGCAGTTTTAAATTTACTTTTACAAAATTTTCTTTCAATAGCTATTTGATTTCTATGATAATGCTGCATGTTAAGCCAACCTTTTTGTTTTTTAACACTCGTGGTAGCAACACTTTTTTCATAATATGAAATCTTTGGGGTTCTTGCTATAGACTTGGTATTTTCATCTGCCTATTATACTTGTTACATTGTATTATCCAAGTGAGATTTTTTTCAAAGTCTCTGATATTAAATAGTGATTCATTTTTTATCATTCAGGCAGATAGACAGAGCTATTTCTGAGAATGTAGTGAAGCTCATTTTGCTGCCTTTTTTTATTTTGTCCAACCTAACAATAATTTCACTGGAGGAGAAAAATTAAAATTGTCTCTTTGACAGTGTAATGACACCAGTTTTTCCTTCACAGAAATTAAACAAATTAAAAATCTCAACAGTGACTTTCCAGGGGTCAGTTGTGCTTTTAGAAAAATGCCTAAGAAGTTCCGAAGGCTTTGTTTTCAAGATAAATCTTGCCGTTCTAAAGCATTTAGCTTTGTGGTTTTTGAAGTGGCACATAAATAAGAGTCCATTTAATGAAATTCAGTGTTGACTCATCTCTTCTTCTCTCCTCTCTCTCCTCCAGCTCTTTCTCTTTGTTGTCTGGAACTTTGAGCTCTACATGATACCGCTGGTTTTGTTGTTACTATTGACATGGAACTACTTCTTGATAATATCAGGGAAAGATAACAGGCAACGTGATACAGTAAGTCTCTACTTTCTTACTTGTGTGTGTTTTTGTTCTTATTCCTAGTCCCTCAGACAAGATCAACATTGAATTTGGTTTTACAAACCAGGAATTCTGTCTATAAATACTCAAGTTTAGAGGAAAGTTTTATCAGATCAAAACCAACAACTCTCTGGTCCTAACACAATGGAAAGTATTCACCCACGTCTAACATTACTCATCTTGGTAGAGACTAAAGTAGGAAGCACACCAAAGAATGAACTATGATTTTTAACCATAAATGGGTATTACTCCAAATGATTGTTTCTTTTATTCTCCTTATTTGTGTTTATGTCTTAGTGAATCCTGAATTCAGACATAATGTCACAAAATTATTAAAGATCAAACCAAATGAAGGTATTTTACTTAATGTAGTTCTCTGTTCTCTGCCTTGGAAGGACGGGAGCATTGGTTGGCCCGGGGAAGTGTATAAAGTGCCTTAATTCAGTGAACACTCATTGAACAACAGCAAATACCCTTCTCTGTGTCAGGGGTGTATTGAAATACCACTTCAAGGATGAACAGCTTTATTTAACTTAGGGAAAGTTATACTAAATTCACCTGCCCTCTTTGGCATTTTTGAAAGTTTTTAGAATGTGTGAGACAAACTCTCTCTGGAATAGAGTTTTAAACTAAAAAGCAGAAGCTAACTACACTGTAATCACGTTTGTTGTTCTGCCACACTCTGTCCCCCTGGGATTCTCTCAGTCGCTGCACCCCTCACAAGCGTACTTCAAAAAGCTTCACCATAGGCCGGGCGCGGTGGCTCACGCCTGTAATCCTAGCACTCTGGAAGGCCGAGGCAGGTGGATCGCTCAAGGTCAGGAGTTCGAAACCAGCCTGAACAAGAGCGAGACCCTGTCTCTACTAAAAAAATAGAAAGAAATGATCTGGACAACTAAAAATATATACATAGAGAAAAAAATTAGCCGGGCATGGTGGCGCATGCTTGTAGTCCCAGCTACTCAGGAGGCTTGAGGCAGAAGGATCGCTTGAGCCCAGGAGTTTGAGGTTGTTTTGAGGCAGGCTGACGCCACGGCACTCATTCTAGCCCGGGCAACAAAGCGAGACTCTGTCTCAAAAAAAAAAAGCTTCCCCATATATAAATAAATGGGGGAGGGGAGCTCTTCTCCAAACACGACATTTGCAATTTGATAACTCAGTAGACATCTGTTGAGAATAATTTAAAGGTTTGTCAAACATGAGAATCTACTTGGTCCTCATCAGATTACATGTTTTTTTTTTTATTTCCATGAAAGGTCTCGATTTGATTTATGATCAGTACATTTTGCCAACTACAGTGGCCATGATGATGCAGAATTATTTGATCATCAGTTTAAAAGTATTATATAATACTTTATCATAATAGTAAACAGTGTGATGGTTGCACAGACATACCTGTGACATAAAATAACTTCCCTTTCAGTAACACAAGCAAAATGCACTTCAAATAGTAACACCAGCAAGATATACTTCTTCAAACTAATTTTCTTAACCATCAAAATAGAAGAAAAATCCTGATGCACAACCGCCAAGTACCTGGCAAAGTTGCCTGCAACACACCATGCTTACTCCACTATTATATTTCTGTCTCTCACTAGGTTATAAATTTGAGGGAAGGGACTCATTGTTCATCTTTGTATTTGCCACTATCTGTAGCATGTTCTTTGCAAATTAGAGATGTTCAAAACATTTTTTTGTATATCAAACCAAACATGAGATTCCTAATAGAGATTTTAATGGTTAGTCAGCATCAATAGACAAGAAATTATTAGTATTATTGGCAAGGATTTTATACATACATATTTAAATTGCTCACTGAGAGACAAGCCCCAAACGCTATAAGCATTGGTGTCGTGGGGACAAATAGGTACTTTTGTCAATTAATCCAGGATGTTTTCTGTAAGAAAATAGGACTCTCTCAGACAATTGCTTTTTTGTCCCATTTATTTCAGGGATATTGTCGAGAGAGAAGAATATCTACTTTTCATTCAGTTGCCTTGAGACAAATTTGCAAATAAGATTATTTGCAAATAGGAAAAACTGGTAATTTAGTTTCAGCTTCTTAATTCTATGAAGGGACTTATCTTCAATATTTAGTCATCGCTTTGAATATTCTTAGTGAAAATTTCTGAAACTGTAGACTTTGCTTGTTATCTTCTCCAGGATATACATGCCTTGGCTGGAAAGGTCCATTTTCCTTGGCTGGAAAGGTCCAGCATATACCTGCCTTGGCTGGAAAGAGAAATAACAACATATACTATATCCTTTTGTACTTAAAATTCTCTAAGTCTTTTTATAGCCTATTGAAAAATTACATATTATATAATTTTTCTACTGCCCTTTATTTTTTCCTAAATATAACTCCAAAATAGTATTTACCAAACATTTTCCTTTTAGGCACATCTCCTCTAACAGACTCTTCCTTTTAGCCATAGACAACAGTTTATTCCCCGGCACAGCCCACCGTGAAACATTCTATAGTCTAACTCTCACAGAATGCCAACTACACTCCATAACTCCCAGTAATTGCCTTTTATTTGCCCAAAACACACATATCCACATATTCTGTTCTTTCCAGGCACCAGAGCAGCAATCACAACCTTTCATTCAGCTTCTTATTCACTGGCTCAGTTGAGACCTTATGTAACTCTTAAATCCAATTTGTCTAATTACGTGTTTTCTGGCATACCCAGCTGTGCATTTGAACTGGTTGCTCCTTTTGAAAAGAAACCTGGATTATACTTTGCTGGTTGCAGAATACGTACACACACACACACACACACACACACACACGGACACACACACGCATATATATTCACACACACATATATGCAGATTAAGGGACAGTGTTTGTAGGGGTCGCCATGCTGTGACTAAGTGACTCTCTGGTGTAGTACACAGCACTGGAGGAATGATATTTTGCCCTAAGTCCTTATTGATGTCCCAGAGACACTGCAGAATCTTTCAGCATATGTGAAAACTTCACAGGATCTCTGAGGTGCATTAATCACACTGTTGGCTGATTCCAAACTAGGAAACTTTCTGTTTTAGGAAAGAGAGAGACAGAGAGAGAGAAAGAGAATTTTCTGCTATGGGGGGGTGGGGGTGGGAGGACACATCTGTACATTCAGCAAACAAAATTCAATTAGTTTGAAAACTATAAAAAAAAAAATCAAAGTGACCTTTGGGTCTGTCCAGCAAAGAGAGAAAAGAAAACAATATTTCCATGACATAAGAAGTTGAAAGAAAAGAAAATAAATACTGTGAAAGATAAAAAAGTGCATAGATGGGTAAAAATCCTGTTTTCAATGTATTGGTTGATCGTTGAGATTAATACCAAAATAGGAAAGGATTTCCTTGTGTGTTTATTGTTCGTTAAAGAGAGGCTTTCCTTTCTTGGAGACCTGTAAGATCCGGGGGGCTGAAACCCCCTACCTTTTCCCTACCATGGTGCCTGTTTTAGTTTAATGAGAAAAATGAGATGTAATCCTTACTGAATAAGTTTTGCTACATTTAATGAGCTGAACCTGTTAAGGACAGGATAAGTAAACAGTCATTCCTGAGGCTAAAGCTGTAGTCTCAGAGGGTGCACATGAGAAAAAGACATGGTTAAAAATGGTATTTCACCTTCGCTGTTTCCCAGTTGAACTTGTTAAAAATAAGCAATCTTAGGTCTGAATCTGTCTAGACTTGGACCATGGCATTAAATTTTCTAGCATGAGAATTGTTAGGCTTTTCCAGAAAAAAACTGTTTGATACATGCTTCATTCAGAAATGTCCCTGGCATGAAAGGGATTTAAAGAAAGGAATGTCATCCTTCTCTTGGTTTCAGCTGTCACTCCAAAACCTGGGGAAAATTCTCCCCTGCACTGCATATGAGGCTTGTAATGACTATCCAAATTACAGTTACTGTGGGCAGAAATTTTGTAAGAGTAGATGCCAGGAAATAGTCTTTACTTTGGGTTTAAAAACTACTGAACCCTCATTACACTCTGGGCCCTTTATATTCATCACGTCATTTAGTCCTCCCGCAGGAGAGAGAAGCTAATTGTGTCAGCCCCGCCAATGGGTTGGGTCCTCCTAGGTCAGATACTCACCCCCCCAACCCCCACCAGCCCCTGTATCTGTGGCAAGCAAGGCAACAAGGAAACATGTGGAACAAGCATGGCTGCAAGAGCCCTTCCTCAAGAAAGGGGAATCAGGTCTCAGAGAACGAAGGAAGTAGATTGGCCAAGCAAACCAGGGGTCTATTGCTCACCTTGTAAGTATCCATTATGTCTACTTTACATTCAGGGAAACAGGGCCAGAGAGGTTAAACAACTGACTCAACGGCACACAGTTAGCAAGTGGCAGAGCCGGTATTAGAACACAGATCAGTCTGTCTAAAGTGTATACTCGTAACCACCAGCCAATCACATTTCCTCCTGTGGCTATATTTTCGTACATCCCACCTGTTCCTGGGCAACATTACAGCAAATTTCTCCCCTGCATTACAGAAAAGCCAGTAGCAATAACTCTACCTTCAAGCAGACATATTGATGAAGAAACACTCATCCCCTACCCCCCCATGGCCCCTTGTCTCTCATTCAGAGAAAAGCAACAGATAATTGTTAAGCAATTTCTATGTAGCAGGTATCTTACTAAGCCTTTTAGAGACGTTACCTCTTTTTATTCTTTACAATAATTATATTGAGTAAATAATTCTAAATGATTTTATCCCTATGTTACAAGTGAGAAAATGCAGAATCAAAGAGGATGAGTAATGAACTGCACAGAGTAGGTATGATGTGAACCCAGTTCTGCCCTGTTCTAAAGCCCCAGGCTATTTCCATGGTCACATGCATGGCAAGTCTTTCCCCAGGAGCCACTTTCTAAGTGTCCAGGGCCTTGCATGGAATCCCAGATGTCCCCAAATTCCTTCCTATAAGGTACCCATTAACCTCTCAAGAATTGGTGCCCCCATTAATCTCAGAAGCATTTGTGACCAGGAGAGCTACCTTCCATTCACCCAGATGAGCATAGGAGGAGTAAATCAAAGCTGAGAATGCTTCATATTAGTGAAGAAAGTTTTTGAATTTCCCTGACATACAGAATCTCTTCAGGCAGTGTTTTTTAATTACACTTTAAAAGAACATTCATTTTTACTGTCATGATATTCCTCCCACACAACAATCTCAGTTACCTAATCAATGGAGACATTAAAAGACTGAAGAGTGGGGCAGATCAATGAAGTCATTCTTTGACTCATGATATGACTGTGACACAAATTGAGACAAAGTCTGCCTTGCCAAAATACTTTAGTAAATACTGAAATGTTTAGTTAGTTCCTCTGAATGACAAAACACTCGGTTCTTCTTTTCCCTTTTAGAATAGTACTGAATATTGTTTCTCTTTGGAACTGTTCCAGTTAAGCCCAGAGCGCTTATCTCTAGAAATAAAGCTTTAAGGGGAAAATTTCCTTTGTCTCCACAAATGCTGTTGATTGAACAATTCGGGATGGTCCACCAAAGAAACATCTGGTTCTTTGACCTCAGTTTGTGTAAATCAAATACATTTATTATTTTCACAGCCAGTGCTCAGTTCCAAAGAAGTCTGTGGTAGATTATTTGAAAACATACAATATTGATAAGTGAAATATTCCTAACAAGATCTAAAGAGCCTGGACAAAGTCAAGCTGAGAGAGGAGAGGACTCCATATGCAAAGCACTTTGAATGTACAGTCAGATCCTCTCTACTTCAACAGAGTTTTATCATTCACTGATAGCAGCATAGACCACAAGTTTCCTGTGTTTGCGTCTCAGTACCAAAAAAGACCACATACTCAGTGCTCTTAACAGAAGCAGCACTGAGTCATACAGCCTGTAAACACATCTAAAAATGGATGATCACTCTTTTCTTCTTCGTGCTTATTTCAACAGCAATTTTCTCAATTTTTTTCAGAAGGTCATTAGCTTACAAAAATCAAAGGAGGACGATGAAAAGAACCAGACCTTTAGTTTTCCAACACAATCACTACATAAAGAAGTAGAAATCAATAGCCAATCAGATGACAGAAGAAAAGTTCATCCCCCTCTCGAAGCTGTTCACCAACTGCTTAGCCTTGCTAGATCATCACTCCTTGTACAGAGTGGTGTCCTAACATACTGACAGCCATCACGTCATCCGCCTCTGGCCATGGACCACATTTTCTCCACTCATCCCAAGTCCCCCCGCCAAAACCACGCTGCCACCATCCCCTCCCTCACAGCAGAGGACCTTCTACTTTGCATATTTTCTGCAAATTCCAGCCCTAAAACCCTATGCATTTGTCCCCAAGTTAGAGTTGCCAGATTTAGCAAATAACACAAGTGCCCAATTAAATTGGAATTTCAGATAACAGGATATACTTATATTAAATAATATTCATTATTTATCTGAAATTCCAGTTTAACTGGATGTCTTATATTTATCTGGCAACTTTAGCCCAGTCACACCTTGTATTCTTATCTCAAGACTAGCCGGAAGGTGATCATTCTGAAATAAAGTTCTGATTGTGTTATTGTGCTATGTTGGTGGTTCCCCAACATCTTCAAGCATGGCATAGGAGACCCCTCATAAGCAGGCCCCACCCAAACCATACCTTTAGCTTTATCTCCCCTGTATTCCAGAAAGATTATTTATATGTATTTTTGGTTTGCTTTTGTTTGTTTATTTTGGAGTGTACAATGTTTATTGAGCAAAAGGTGGGAGTAGTAGACCAAATAGGTGAGAAATAGAAATGAAACAGACCGTGGCATGCTCTTTTGTCATCTCTTTCTTCTGGACAACTGTTCACTACTTGGGAGAGCAGGAAACCATGGCACAGAGAAGTTATGCCATTTGGAAAAGCTCACACAGCACAGCTGGATGGGACCCTAATTCTGACTGGCTCCCAGGCTTGTGTTCTCTGCCTCTCCTCTGATCCACCCATTCCACAGGCCCAGGGAAGGGAACCTGTTGGTCTCTGTGACACAACTAGAAAGGAGGGAAGAAAGGAAGGATCCTTCTCCCTTCGGATAGATGGGGAAACTGGGGCCAGAATAAGACAGTAACCTCAGCAGAACTAGGTGCCATGTGGGACAGATGTGTGGCCCAGAGAAGAGCAATGTAGGCAGGGTCTTGAATTTAGTAGAGGCACACTTACTCTATCAGCTTCACGGCTGCCTAGCAGCCATGTGAGCACTGTGGACAGACGTGTAGCTTCGCTGGAGCACCTGAAGTCCTTGCCTCAGGCATGACACATGAGGGGTTTGAGGTCCAAGTGCAATACGCTGCACAGCTGTAGAAGGCTGGCAAAGATGCAGGGGTGGTTGGGTAGCTGTACCCCTGGTGAGGGAGGGACTCTTCTGGGGTGCATTGCTCTGGGGCGGGCGCCAGGGCCACTCTTCCAGCTGCACCGTGTACTTGTAGGGGACCTGGTTGGTGTCATGAGTAGGTGGCCACCCTGCAACAGGGGTCAAAGCCCCCTAGCTGAGAAAGGGGTTGAAGGCAGGGCCTTTCGCCCTGGGGGGAAAGAAGAGCTTTGAAAGGTGGTAGGTCGGTGGCCTCTGGAGAGGAGGACTAAGGGTGGGGTGGCCCCAGCAGCAGCAGGAGCATCTAGAGCAGAGTATATTTGTAGTTTCCCAAATATCCTATACACTTTTTCTATGCTTTCTACTCTTTTCTTAAAAATATATTCACAAAAAAATATATTTCTTATCACACATTTTTTTACAAAAATTAAACCACATTGAATCCACTGTTACCTTACCTACTTTTTACATTCTGCAACATATTTAGAGGTATCCCTCATATTACTGAAAAAGCTACTGCATTGTTCTGAATGGATGCATAATTTTCACTATATGAATACTATATTTTTTTCTTAATTAAACACTGTCTTTAGAAATGTTTGTTTCAAATATTTTTTGCCTTCTCAATGCTATAAAGAAAGTCTTAAACAAATCTTTGGGCACCTTTCTGGTAACGTCTTTTGGCAAAGTCCTTGAATAAGGACTTTGGGTGGGAGTATTTGAATTTTGAAGATTTTTGGCAGTTATACTAATTTGACACCTGCTAAGGTTTTAACATTTCATACATTGGTGCCTGGATAATGACTAATTATCATGTCTTCTGAAAAGCCATCCCTAACTTCCCCCTCTCAGCCCCGGCCACTAGCCCACCCCTACCAACTCATACTCTAAAAGGTTAAGCGAGCCCACTTCTCAGAGTTTCCATGTCCTTCTTTGTCATAAATTTGTTTCAGATGCTGCCTCAATGTCTATTTTAGGCCTGACATAAGTTATTTGAAACCCAGTTGTACCCCATCACTTTTGCTAATTAAAACTTGCCGTCCCTGCGTGGTTATTTGTGATATAGCCCACTTGGTCCTCATCTCACTATCTCCAAACCAAACACACCCCCCACAGCTGCTGACCATGATAAAACCTAATGGTCAACATCAGCCTCGAGTTAGTAAGTTCCACCGTCACACGTTTTCTTTAGCCAAGAGACGATGCCCACGGGCCTTAATAAAGGCATGGTGCCACAGGTCCTCTCTTTCGTGCCCCACCTACTAGTGGAGCTCTCTGCTGCCTCCAGACTTGGTCTCCTATTGGCACCCCTAACCTCTCTGGGACCAGTAAGTAATAATTTTTTTTTCCATTTTATGCATTTGGGGTTCACCTCTTCATTGTTTCTCACCCGACCAACAGAACTGAAGCTAACTTTCTCCTGGTCAGAGCTCTCCAAGAAAGCGGCTATCTTGGCTTATGGTCACTTTCAAGAGGATCTCCATACCAAATTAGAAAGAAACCATAACAATAAAAATCACAACACTCTTACTATAATAATTGGCTCACTGTGGATCTTCCTCACCAGCCTGTGATTGTTCTAATTGCATCTTCCATTTGTTTATCTAATCCCAACGCAGAGCAAAATGTCTCAGATGTGGCAGCATAATAGTTGCTAAAAAAGTTCGATGAATGAATAAATATTTTAGCCCAATCTTTCTTTCCAAATCAAAAATTGCCTAGTTTTTAATGCATCATTATTTTCATTCAACAAAATGTTATTGAACATTTTCAGGAACCCGCAGTGCTAGCTGTTGCTCAAAGGTGATTAAGACATGCTCCTTGCCCAGGACAGTCTGTGGTCTAGTGAGGGAACCAAACTACTAAATCAAATAGGTGAATATAATTGGTGCACTGATAGAGATCTGTATAGGATATGCAGAATATGCAGACAAAAGGCATTTAGATCATCCCGGATGTGTGTGTGTGCTGCATATGTAAAGAAAAGGGGACTAAATATCTCTCTGTGGCCATAGTCCTTCACTCCTCAGTCTGTCTCTTTCGCTTAGTAACTCCGTGTTTGCCTTTAATACTTGTTGAGCTTATTGGCTGTCCTTTTACTCAATTCTCAAACTGCAGTTGAACTTAAAATTGGAAAGATAAAACTGTAGACTAGTGGAAGATGAGTATCACCAGTGTGTGACATGTCAGTTCCTATAAAGAAAGATGTAATGGAAAACACTTCTACTTTTAAGTCAGTTTACAAAAGATCCTCCTCACTGGAATGCACACTTCTTGCTTTAGATCTATTAAGACTCAGAAGAAACTTAGAGTTTAAAGTTAGTGGTAGTTGCTGTAGAGAATGTTTACAGTTACTCATTTTAGCCCCCACCATCTTTCTGAATTCTCTCCACCTGCTCAGATTCTCCAGAGATGCATTTGAGAATGTAATGGGGCAAAGAGGTACTCTTAGTTCTTATAGAAAAGTTCTTCCCTGAAACCCGGCTCCTTTTCTAGCAAATCAATTGTTTTGGTAAGTTTGAAGGAAACTTGAAGGTCTTGCACCAATAAATGGCTGACCCTTGGAGCCCCAGGGAGTCATTGAAAAACCAACTCCCTAAGCTCCCCTCAAAGCCTCCCACGGAGCCAAAGAATTGGCCCTCTGGTGGTTCTCCAAAGCACCCAACCCAAGTATCTACCCATGTGTCAGCCAAGTGGTTTTATCATTTCTGTTCTCCTTCCAAAAAAATCAACCCCCACATTGTTTTCATTTCTGTAATTGAGGAGTGAGACTTAGGAGAAAAAAAGGATACCCACAGTTTTTGTCTCAGGGTGGATGCGTTGTCCTACCTATTTGTGGTGATTTCCTGTCCTCCCTATATTTTGCACTCTCCTCTTGATAGCCCAAGCTCTTAGAAGCATTATGGTGAGGGAGGGAGGACAGTGGGGCCAACCTTCTGGCTGACTTGTGACCTCATAACTAGTTTGCTTTGATCATTGTGCTCTGTGCGGTGGGTGGTGTTGGAAGGGGATTTCACACAATATTTGTGGAGACTTATTGTTCCTGGTGCAGAAAGGTGACAAGAAATTACAAGACCTCAATGAACAAACTAAAAGTGGAATCTAAATGACACATCTTTATCTGCTTGTGGAAAATGTTTAAAAATCAGAACTATTATTAGAAGTTCAATAACTCAGAATATCCATTTTTTAAGCATTGTATGAGATACATTTGTCAAAAGCATACAACTATAAGGCCCTTCTACCATCGTGTACACAGAACTGGAACAATACGTTTCAGTGACCAAACACCTTCAGAGACATTTTCTGTCATTTGTTACCGAATTTACTTCATCATACAAAAAACACCCAAAATGACTATTATACACTATCACTTTTTTTCAAAAATAACTGAATTTTCTGGTAACATTGCTTAAATAAGAAAAAAGTCAGGTCACTTAAACAAAACTCCCAAATGAGTTATCCTTCCATGGGCAACAGCAAAAACATCTTAAAAATAAGTTTTACCACTACACCTTTCCAAGTGGTAGAAGTTAAGAGCCCAAACTTTGACATTATGAAGACCTGGGATTAAGTTTCAAATCTCCTACTTGTTAGCTATACAAATTTATTCATTCTCTAGGCCTCAATTTCGTTACCAATAATATGGGGACAATAGTTATCTGTTGGGGTCTTCTGAGGATTTAAGAGACAATTACAATGTGTTTACCATATAGCAAGTGCTCAATGAATGATACCTGAGCACCTTACCATGTATAAAACAGGGCAAGCCAGTGTGAGTATTATGGGGGTATAGACATTATATAAGTCACCACCTCTCTTGAAGAGTTCCTTTGTAAGTCCTATTGAAACAGATGGTTTTCCATGGCCATTAGTCATTCTTCCTGGTTTTCAGTTTAAAGACAATAGCATTGACACAGTGAGATTTCCTGTGTCCATAATCCCATTGCTATGTATATGAAAATCCCACAAAAATAAAAACTATATACCAGTCTTTAAAAGCATGTGAAGAAATTTGAGCAAAAGTAATCTTTAACAGATTAAAACTTCTTGATAACTGGAATTTACAGAAATACCCTAAATATTAAGCCATTTTGCCGGTCATATTCATAGATATTTGAAAGAACCATCTGTCTTGATTATTGTAATACAAATCTCCACCATGCACAGTGTATAAAGACAAAGGCAGCCAGTACCCTGAGCAGAGAACAGGGCATTTCACCAAAACCATCATTGGATCCAAAAGCAAAATACTCCTTTCTAACAGGCTTGCCAGGATGTCGGGTAAGAGGAGGGGAAAGGTAAACCTACACCAGCATACCAGGCCTGGAGACAGGGACTAATTTTAATAAATCAGAATGGAACATGAAAATGTCAACTTAATCAAGCATTTAAATTTTATTAATCAAGCCTAATTTTTATGAGTGCAAATAATCACTGAAGCTGGACAAATTTGTTCTCGATTGCATCAGAAACATAATTTTAATATTTAATGGACTGATGAATTTAAATGGAGAATTATCTTTATGAAACATGCTCTTCATAATTTGCCATTAAATGAGAAATAAAAAAAATCAACATAAATCTTACATAAAGGTTATTTAACTAAATGTTGGTACTATAAATATTATAAATGCATTATACACTAATTTAGCAATCACACAGTACACTACATAAAGCAGAAATGATAAGTAGACCAGGCAGGCTTTTCCTAGAATATAGAGCTCTGTGTTATATTGCGGGAAGCTCATGATATAATGGTTCGGAGGTTTTGTGTGAGGTTTCGTGAACATTCTTTTCATTCAGGCTTTTATGCTACAATTCACCATTCACCACAGACATTCTTTTCAGTTCAAATGTAGGTCTAAACCCACTAGGACTTTCTTTTGTGAGGTGATTATTCTTTATATAAAAAGATAAAAAACATTTATCATTATTATTTATAGAAAAGGGATATAAGAAAAGAACTGGTTTTCTGACTATATGATTTTTTGACATTCAAAACATGCTCCATTTTTGAAGTTAAATTTTCTGACATGTTCTCAGGTGTTAAAATAATCCAGGTGAAAAAGAGAAGAAAAAGAGAACTCAAATTAGTGTCAGAATATTTTTCTCTGCAAATATACACACATTCCACTCACCCTGTCCATGATCCACAACAAATAGATTGCTTAAAATAAGGAGTTGCTGTGAATTTTTATAAAATCAAACCTAACAGGTCTGTATGGTCCAAAAGTTTGCTAACATTAATCTCCAGGATAAATGTTTTGAAGTATTTTTTTTCAAATTCTATTCTTTAAAGATCTCTAATGTTCCCAAAGTGTAGTATTTTCCTATTATACATGTGCTAAAATATGCATTTATCTGAAAAAGAACTTGCCTGTTGCAGTTTTCATGTTTCTGAACGTATCTGATGGGGTTGGAGCAAAGAGTGTTTAGGAGAAGATGGCAGGACATGGTATTCTTAAGAAGGCCACAGCAGCTCCGTTTTCTTTCTTTACTGAAAATATTTTCAATAGATAATGTGGACCTTTCATTAGATACTTTAACAAAAATTTCCAAGGTTGTTTACAAAATTGGAAGCGTTTAGAATTGTGCCTCTTTTGTTCCAAAGCTGTGGTCCTGGAATGGAAATTTGGCTCTAAATATAGAGGTTTAAGTATATAATTTTCTTTTTTATTTGACCTCTCTTTGTTATTAATATATAAAAATAGGCCAGGAGAAGTGGCTCATGCCTGTAATCCCAGCACTTTGGGAGGCTGAGATGAGAAAATTGCTTGAGGCCAGGAGTTCGAGGCTGCAGTGAATTGTGGTCACACCACTGCACTCCAGCCTGGGTGATGGAGCAAGACTCTGTCTTGAAAAACTATTAATATATATGTGCATGTATGTATGTGTGTATATATATATATTTTTTGCTTTGCCTCTAAAAATACATACGTGTCTATATAAATATTTTGCTTTGAAAACATTAAATTTTATAAAATAGATTAGTGGTGAGTCTAGCTATCTTTTAATTTTACTTGGAAAGCACATTAAACAACTCAATTTTGGGGAGCCTTTTGTATACCTTTTTTTAACCTGACAAATAATAGTTTCCAGAAAGCATTATTATTTAAGAAACACATTCTAGGTTAATAGTTGACCTGTTTTTTTCCTACTCAATTGAATTAATATGCAATGTCCTAAGGCACCAAGATTAGAATTTTCCTGCAAGCAAAAAGTACAATACATTGTAAAGCCTTTAGATGGAGACATAGTTCAAATAAATACTAGAATTCTGATCACAGTGCTTTGTGTAAGTATAAGAATGAACGTTTTAAAATACTGAGAAGGAAATATGAAATTTATTTAAGATGCTTGTACTAATTATAGAATTTGTATTATTGTTTAGTCTCTCTTAATGGAAGGGCTTTTCTGCATATTAAGCTGACACTTAAGAAAATAAAAGGTTACATACTCTTGGCCAGTAAAGTAAATTTACTGTCTTTGCACCTTACAGCAAAGCATATTATAAGAATGCTGTTGTTGATGATACAGAATACATGCTTATATAATCAGTAGCATGCATCAAAAGTCATCTGATAGCCACATTAAAGCCACATTTCCTATTAAGAATCAGACTAAATTACAACATGGCACTTTCTAGAATGAGCCAAGGAAATGCATTCTGCAAGAAGAAATAATTGTATTTGAGTGTCTCTGTAAAAATCAGGAAGTCTTTTAGCAGTGAGTACTAATGCTTTTCTTTTTAGTCTGCCTTCTTTTGTATTGCAATATATTCAGCCTCACTGGCAAGCCTATCACACTAATTATTATTACATCTACTGGTTCAGTTATCTTGACGACTACTGTAGCTGGAATACTCCAAGGTCAAATCCTTAATAGCGTGAATCAAACTAAGCATCCATCATACATGCAGTTGCTTTAGAGATATACTGGATGAAACAGTATATCCCAGACCTGTTTGAGTCTTATTATTCTTATAAACATGGAGTAAATTAATGCAGTTTAATTGTGCCATTTATTTTGCAAAAGTTCCTTCTCAAAAATCTTGTGAGAAGCAGTTGTCCTGTTGTAAAAATGTCTGCACAAACACTCCTCTAAAGGTCTCATTGATCACAAAATCTTCAGCCCGGCTTCTGGTACTTCCAAGTGATCCAAAATCATTTGAGTGATTATATGCATCTTCCCAATCCACAGGCATTTCATAATTTCATATTATGCCTACACATATGTGTGATAAATCCATTGGCATGCAAATGCATGTTCTGCTTGGTTTACACACAATGATATAAATGAACTCCAGACCATGTTGAAGAATACCACTCTCCCCAAATTCTTCCATATCTCTAGGGTGGAAATAGGCGTTGAGTTTGTAATGTATCCAAATATAAGCATCTGTACACATTTGGATGTTCTATGAATATGAAACTAAATGTGAAACTTCTTTTGTGTCAATTTTCTTTAACATTTTAACATCACAGTTGCACATCTGGACAGCAGTGATTTCTTCTTTAAATGTGTTGCATTTTTATAGACCGTGTTTGAGGAAAGCAATTTGAATTGTACAACTATTCGTTCTGAACATAGTAAAACATCCATTTAATTTGAAGATTATTTCCAAGGAAAAGAAGTAAACATACTAAAGAAACTGAATTATGTCAGCATTGGCTTTCAAGAGGTTTTGGTTTCACAGTACTTGATACTTATCTTATAAGGTTAACATAACCAAGATTCTTTTTGTTTAGAGGGATTTAAATAAGTGGAAGATTTTCTTCCTATGATAATTATAATATGAAGTGTTCCAAGAATTATTCATGGGCTTTTTAGCCCCTCTCGTCACTTTAAACATGCATCCTAAATTGATGTTTAAAAGCAATACTTAGTATCCACTGTCTCATGATGATTTTAATGACTGTGTTACCTGAACTCACTTTTCCTCATCCTTTCATCGGTCTTCTTGTTACAGTGTCCTTCTGGTCACCTCCCTTATATATCATTGTCTGGTGGAATAATTCCAAACATGCTGTCATGTTTTTTATTCAGATAGCAACATTGTTATTAACATTTTCAGTCATATAACATTTTATTTCCCTGCAAATCACAAAATGTGTTGGATTACAATGAAAAGTCTTATAATATTAAAAGAGCCCCTGCACAACCATATGAGATCTATAGAGTCTATAGATACACTTTTGTTTCATTGTAAAATAGAGAGCCAGATATTATATGTTAATAACAAATGTTCAGCAAAGATTGAATATGGATGGAGAAATATTATGCTTTTAAAAATAATGTTATTTGCTTATTCTTTGGCTGTAAAGTAGCTGGCATGCTGCATTTGGGGCTGTCTATGTGTGTTTTTTAAAATGTCATCTTTATTAGTATTACATTCAAGGAATAGTACCAAGAATCAGTTTCTTTCAAGACCTTCCTCCAGTGTGTGGCATATAAGTCTGTGACGAGCGACATTACAGAAGGTCATGTCACTTTTAACTGCTTGCATTACATCTTTCTGATTTCCCTAGTGCCCTTCCTTTGTTTGATTAATACTACTTGCTTTCAAACAAGGTATCAGAAAGCATAATTTGGAAGGAGAATTCTAGAGCCGATCTGAGATATTCCCCCTTAAGAAAAAAGAAAAAAGAGAAAAAATCCAACTTTGTAAATGTATCTTTTCTACCACCTGCATTTTTTTGTCGCTTTTCATTTTTTTCCCCCTCAAGGAAATCCTACATATATGTCGCTATTGAATTATTGCTAACAAATGTTTGGCCAACTGGACTTTGTATACTTGAAAACAGAACTATGTAGTGCTTATTTTGTTTTATTTGAAGAGGAAAGAGCTGGAAATTGAGACTAGGACTTATTTTATTTGTTTTCCTTAGTTAAGTATTAAACTCCAGCACTCTCATTCTAAATAGCAGGTGTTCTTTGACTTCTCTGGGAAGGGTTGCAATTTTGTGCAGTCATTAAATGCACTTCAGTGATATATACAGTTTGTTTTTAAAAGCTCAGTTTGCAGTTTCTACGTTCATTGCATTTGGCTAAGCTCATCCACGTCTTAAAGCACAGCTCAGCTTCTGAGACACTCTTGTCCTCAAAGCCATCCATTTCGCTGGACCATTAAAGCCTGGCAATTAGTTGTGAAAACATCATTTTAATTTGGAATCTTTATCGACATCTCTACCTGTGCCTCTCGATTTGTTTCTTAGTGGCAGTGAAAACATGAGTCAGAATTTTGTGCGTCACTAAGAATACAGAATATTTTGCCTGGGGAAAAAATATAATTTAATTTCCAAAAATTAATGTTAAAGGTATTAAGTCAGTGTTATTTTATTTTTGTTAATAGCTAACATTTTTGAGTACTTTGATACAGGAACTATACTAAGCACTTTATATATATTATATCATTGGATCCCTAACACTGTGGGATAGGTGCTATTATCATCTCCATTTTCTAAGGCACCTTAAGCTTCACATGAGCAAAATGTAATAGTGGGATACATTCTGAAGCAGCTTAAAGGCTTCAGTAAGAAATCATCTATATTATAAATCCTCACTTGTAGATGTTTATGATGTAACATTAAGAAGGAACTAGAGGGGGTGAAGAGCCCTCACTAGAACTCTAAAACACGACACAAAGGCCTCTCACTAACACAACACTTTTCTGCCAAATGTAAAAGCAAATGGTTGTATTGGGTAGTTCTGGCTGCACGTTTGTGGAGCAATTGTGCGTAGCCAATTACCCACTGTGCAGAGGAAGAGCAGTTTGGGTTTTGCAAATGAAGAGCCTGATTCCGAAGGCCTCTTTGAGTCATACTTGAACATAAGATCCACAGCTGATTTGTAAAATGTGTAAATTAAGCTAGTGGTATGTTTTATGGTTCAATCATATCTTGGGCTTTTGAAAATTAATTTGAAGAGAGTGGAGATCCCCAAATCTTAAAGGTTAAGTATTCATGGATTTTATTTCCAAGGCAAAATGTTTGAAAGCATTTTCAATGTTTGCTTTCATTAATCTATATCATTGATTAGGTATAAGTCTTTCCAGGTGAACTAAATCAGGTCTGTGAGATAAATGATAGGCACTTCACCCAAAAGTGTGTTCAAAGATATGAAGGATAGATGATGCATTCATCTATTCACTCAATCAACAAATATTTCTTAAGCATCTATTGTGTACCTTACCATCTGCTAGGCACAATCCTACACCATTCTGCCTTCATAGCACCTGCAGTATGATAAGTACTGAAGAGAGGAGGTATATAATACATTCTTTTTTTCTTTTTTTTACTATTTTTTTTTATTTCAGCATGTTATGGGGGTACAGATGATTAGGTTACGTATGATGCCCTTACCCTCCCTCCCCCCCAAGTCCGAACTTCAAGTGTGTCCATTCCCCCGGAGGTACGCATCGCACTCATTGTTTGTGCATATGCCCGTCCCCTCCTCCCACTCCCCCCTCCCCCTCCCCCTGCCCAACATCCAATACATGTTATTCTTATATGTGCACTTAAATGTTGATCAGCTAATACCAGTTTGATGGTGAGTACATGTGGTGCTTGTTTTTCCATTCTTGGGATACCTCGCTTAGTAGAATGTGTTCCAGCATTGTCCAGGAATATATAAGAGGTGGGACTGCAAACCAATATATTCTTAATTATAATGAGCTTATAATGTTGTTCGAGTTTATTCACAGGAGTAAAACTATAGTATTCATTTTATTTTCCTTGACATATTTGATATGACTCTGCATGGGTAATTTTAGCAAAAAAAATTATTTAAATCTAAACCTTCAAACAATTTTATTGAAGATATAAAATAATAATTATTTTTTAAAATTTTATGAAGTTAGGTGAATTGATACAACACAATGTACCAAAACATTGTAGCTTCTTTTCTGTTTTAAACCTCCAACACAAATAGTCCAATTTGGAATAGCCTGGCATGTATCACCTCAATTATACATTGTTGCTATTGCTGATTTTATATTTGTGTTGCAAATGCCTCAAATTTGAGGAAGCTAAGTCAACTTTAAAGATGATTTGATAGTCTCTATTTAATTCTACTGGATTGTAAGCCACCTGAGGACTGATAGGAGTAGAGATTAAGTATTTGTGAGTTATTTATCTTTGTATTCCCACATTACCTACCACTGTGTGCCTTGGATAAAAGGGTTTATAATAAATGCTTATGGAGTGGCTGAATATAGTCAGAATGTCAAGAGTCTGTCATGTTGAGGCTGAATTGCTTTATATGTCCCAAAGTAAGTGTAAGCTCTTATCAGATACCAGAAACCACATATTGTGCTACTATGATTCTTTTGAAATGCTGACTGTCCAAATGAAAGACCACAAAATTCTACCATTTAATAGAAGTTTTAAAGTATGACATTAATTTAGGAACACTCTCACAGGTTGTCAGACACTTTGGAGCATGTATTGGTTCATGAGACCTGGAGGTTTGTATTTGGGCTATTCTTTTAAATCAGCTAATGCTTTTAGAATATTTGAGAAAAATTATTAGGAATAAGTGAGAGTTCTGACATCTCAGTTTATATAACTCTTTGCATAATACAGTCTTAGTCATTGAAGTTTTCACTTATACACTATTCCTGTTTGTATCAAAAAGTGACATGAAAACAGGGCTAAGTGTTTCTATCCTCTAAGTTATGAGCTTTGGGAGAAAGGTTTAAAAATACTTGATAACCATTATTCTATTGAGTATTTAGAGATACAGGATTAGAGAAAACCACATGAATTTAGAAACTATATCAAATGTCATAAATACAATAAGTTGGGACTTACTTGAGTAACAACCCCATCCCAAACTTTTTGAAATTTTTGGTTTCCATGGAGTGCACATGTGTATGTTTATGTAAGTGTGTAAAACCATTTTAAAAACCTGAAATGGAGTGAAGTCTCATCAAGGCAAAGGGAAATTATTTGGCAAACCCCAAATGACTATTCCATTCTGCTGAAGTAGGTGAACTAGGAGCCACTGAAAAAATGCATGTATGCATATCCACCTGCAGAGGTTACACACATGTTATATGCATTTGATTATATAGAATACATTTCTAACTTTAATAATAATATCCATCTTCATTATATAATCTTTGTGTAAAATCACAGGATTAAAATGAGGGTTTCAGGTAATCCACAAAAATCAAAAAATAATAGAGATAATCAAGACTTGACATTTATATATAAGAATTGAAATTTGAGCCACAATATAATACAATCTTAGCTATTTGATCAGGAAAAAAATGAAAATAAAATCTGAGCCATAAAAGGCATTGTTAGTTTTATGCCATAAACCACCAACATGAATTAATTAACAGACATAGTTTTTTATCTTAGAGTTTTGTGAAAAATAAATTAGAAATAGCAGAGCTGTTTCATGCTTAGTTATCGAGCTCTAAATTTAAAGTGCCTGATTAATGTAGACAGAATGTGTAGAAAGGAAATTTCCTGATTTAAAGCATCCTCCAAATTAATGTTCGTTTACCTTATGCATATTTCAAATTCTTTAAGTTGTCACAAGACATTTCAGGTAAATAGGGTTCCCCTGACTGAGAGTCAGTTCCCTGCTTTTAATCAATTAAAGGCAGAGCATTTTCCTAATCCCTATCTCTAGATCAAATATTCCTTCTCAGTGCATCCATTTCAAATGTTAATAAAGTTTTCACTTCCAAAAGGTTCAAAATGACAGAACAAAATTCTCTCCATTACAAGCACAAAACGACTTCTGTTTCTGTCTGCAGGTAATGGAGGACATGCTAGAGGACGAGGAAGAAGAAGATGACAAAGATGACAAGGTAATTATCTTTCCCAGCACTTGGGTACCTGGGGATGGGGAAATGTAGACATGACACTGTTTTCACAGACAGTTAAAAAAGGAGTTGAAGTGTTTGAGTCCAGAAAATTGGACAGTGCTGTTTATCATCCTAACAATGCCACTGCATGTCGCAAAGAGGGAGAGAGGGCTATAAATCCTCTTTGCTTTTGTCCAGAGCTGGGTCAAATATTTTTCTGCCAGGAACAAAAAAAAAAATAATTCAGCTTGTCTGGAACTTGATAGCTCTTGTGAAGATAACAGCAGTGACGACTGTTTTTGAAGGGCAAAAATTTGTCCTTTCTTGAGTATTACAAATCGAGCTATACTTCGGGGGGAGAGGGGAGTGAAAAAATAGCCCGCATGAGTTGAACATGGATATTGTCATCTGTAATTTTCGAAGAATTGCTGAGCAGAAGGACACGGGTGTGAGGACTGCTCCAGAGGACATTTAAATAACCCCGATTCTCACTGCCCTTGCCTAGGTTTGGAATGGCCCCATGGTTCCTCAGTCAGGAGAGCCCGGTCAGAGGCTTATGTTTCAATTGCTGGTTGGCTTAGGGGTGGTGACTACAGTAAATAACAGCTAGTTTCTGGGCTGCTAGTTTCTGGGATTGGTTATTCCCTAAGGAGAGGGAACAACTGGAAGTAGGAATTAGAATGACCTTGCCCCACTGCAGCAGTGGCTGGGGTTGGAAGTGCTGCCTTTCTACAGCAAGGATAGTGATGCTGTTTGTTACATCATCATCTCTGGGCACTTCCAGACTTAAAATCTAAAACATTCTAGGGTGAGATTGGGAGAGAGGGCGAGATTATCATTCATTATTTCCACATTGTTCAGCATATAAAACCAGATTTGGACCCTCACCAGAATCTGACTTGTGTTATAGTAAAGCAATGAAATTTTTTGAAGAAAGGAGAAAAACAGTGTATCTTAATTTATGCCCTTGACCTCTGATTCCAGTAGAGATGCACAGTTATATCCCAGTGTAAGAATTTGTGTTCTGGAAGTAAGCATTAGAAATGTCAAAAAAAAAAAAAAAAAATCACAGTGATTAGTTAATCCTCAAAATGATCTTCTTTTCCTAGCAAATATTACATGCTTGAAGGAAAATGGAAACACACACACACGTGCACACACACACACTTTCTCCCTTCTAATGCTATTTCAAAATTTTTAAATTGATAGAGCTTTTATGTGAAATTTTTCTTCTATACATCATTTAGTCATTAGCGACATCATCAAACATAAACTAACAAAATCTCCTTCCTGCAAAAACACATATGTGCTTGTTTTTAATGTTAAATAACATGAGCATCCACTTCTGGCAATAAATGATATGATTTATTGTTAAGGTCAGTTGTAGAGCTGTAGAGAGCTTGTATTTTAACTCAACATGCCAGCTCTGAATCATCATTTCTCTGCTGATAAACACTGAGCTGCCATCCATTTATGGCCATTTTCCCTTGCTTGTTGCTGCTTTATTATTAAAGCCACCATAAAGATCCATCCCGGCAGCAGGCGTTTCCCCAGAAATGTTAATAAATGGAAACCCTTAGTGAAGTCTGGTACTTCAATGTCCCTGCTTGAAGTCAACCTATATTTTTTTAGCCAGTTTGTTGATATTCTGTACTTCTAGTATCCCCTTTGTATGGTCATGTTTTAATAGAAAGGATGTTAGGCATGGGAAACAAATAGGTACACCTGGTTAACCAGCTCACCAAAACACAGATGTCAAATGGAACATGCCAGGGTGGAAATGCCAAATCTCTGGAGTAACATCTATTGTCATCTAGTGTTTGGGTGTCTGAAATTGACACCCCGCTTCTAACACATTTTCAGATCTAGTTACCAAAGTTGATTGAAAGCGAGCACTTAAATTACGCTGTGAAGGGAACTGTGTTCTCCTGTACGGGATGCCGACAAGCAGTGTGTTTTCCATGTGAAAAGATCGTGAGCTGATTTTCATAAATCCAACCCTCTATTTGAGTGATGCATACAGGAGATTTTTCTTTTTTACTCATCATGCAATTGATAGCATAAAAATCGTATCTGAACAAAAAAATCTCAAATGTGATAATTTACAATAGACTTTTAAGTGCTTGCCTAATAGAGGGAAGAATCTTAGAGTGGACGTCTTGAAATACAAAGTTTTTACTGTGTGAAATGAAAATATGAAAGGATTTGCAAGTTTCCATTTACCAGCTTCCATCCCTTGACTGGCTCTCGCAGCAGTAAATGTTTTAAGTCTCGGCTATCAGTGTGTCTGAGTGGAGAAGGGTAATTTCCTACTTTAAAAAATTCATTGGTTCCTCTATTTAAAGTTTGTGTATAGAGTCATGCGTAATGGAATTTCATGAGAAAACAAATGTGTTTTTTGCCATACGAGCAGATACTGACCTCTAGCTCTCATTATTTCTCTGTTTTCTCATATGGTATAACAGTGGGGTCAGGTCAGTGGGTCCTCTTATAGGATAAAAGTAAAAAAGATTAATAAATGTGCCAAAGCCTCACTTTAATTGAACCTGAAGCATATGTTGCAAGTATGTAAAATATGTCCCAGATGTTTCACCAGGGCTAGTGTCTTGGCTTTCCCTGATTACCACAAGGCAGCTATTAGTCCTGTAACCTTTGGACTTGGGGGTAGATGGGGTATTACGTGGCATAGAATGAGAGCACCTGTTTTCCATTCAGCAAAGACCCCTGGCAGGCTTTGCCTAAGCCTGTCCATATGTTTTCACTTAGCAGATTGTTGGGCGATTATGAAAAGTGTCTTTCTTTAGGAGCCAGCATTGATATTAGTCACTCACAATGAAAGGGCAAGTCATTGGCTACTTGACAAGGTCCGTGTGGGCATAAACTGAAGCCCTTTATTTCATTTGAGCTTGGAGTGTTTTCCTTCAACGTGATTATATACTCAACAGAGACACAGGTATAAGAAGTTGAAGCAGATAAAGATTATAATTACTTAACACAATAGCTTTTTTTTTAGTGCTGACTTTAGCACCTGGGAAGACTGGTTAAAATCGGTAAAAGTTAAATCATGATTTACCAGATTCCCAGATTTCTAATTCTTCCAGATTATGGCTTTTTGAGTATTTTTTTTCTGTAATTTTTCCTTTTTATTAGAAGAGCTATTTATTATTCAGGTGAGGGTTTGTGATCCACAAACTTATCCTTCATTCTAAAACCCATTGTCCACTTTTGCTTAATTCTAAAATTAGGTGGCTTCTCTTTTAATTCAATCCCGTGGTTTTCACAAAGGCAGAGAATATGGGTTTTAAATGGTGAGTCTAGCTATGAATCATTGACTTGTTAATATTTTTACTTATCTGAATTATGTAGTAGCACTATGTTAAGCTGTGCTAGAGATGACATTTTTCCTGAATTAAATTTTAGAAAGACATCACACTGTGTTTTCAATTCCCTTTGTTGTAGAGCATTCTCTCAATCATCAACCACAGAGTCACAGTTTGATCTGATTTTTGACCTGACACCAAATCCTGCCTTTGTGGTTAATAGACTATCTTAGCAAATAAGGTTTAGCTAAATTACCTAGGTGGAGCTATCAACAAGCCATATAATAGCGTTTTTCACCATGTTATATTTAATAGTACAGTGGTCAATCTGCATAATCTAGACATCTAATTAATGAAGATCAGCTTTCCTTTTGTAGTTTAAAAAGTTTAGGCATGCTTCCCATGGTGCATCCTACTCTTGTAATAAGACCCAGCTGCAATATCAGGAAGCAGAAAAGAGTATGCAGGTTTTCCTTAGGAAAAGTATGGATTCAAATGCGTGGCAGTCTAGTAATGTTTATTGATAAAAGATATTACAGTGTTCAGGCGCTTATGCTTCCATTACTTCTTTTTCTTCAACCATTATGTCAAGGTTAATGTGTTTCAAGATAACTAGATGCAATGAATGAAACATATCTGAGCTACTTCAAAATACACAGATTGTTTGCTTTAATTCTTGAAATCTGTGTTTTCTGGTTTGATCCTCCATCCATAAACATGTATATAATATACCCAAGACTTCTACATCTCTGCATCTCAAATCCACCATGAGGTGGGGGTGGGGGAAGGAAAACTCTGATAAGTGATATAAAAGATTTTAATCTGACAAAATGGCATTTTCCAAATAGTCAATGAAATAACTGCATAGTAGGAAAACAGATCAAGTCTTTGAAGAAAGGTGAGAAGAGAGGAGACAAATAAAAACATTTTTATAAAAAACATCCTAAGTCACATTTCACTGGAATACCTTTTAGTTTATTTGCCATTGCTGCATAAAAAATTACCACAAACTTAGAGGCTTAAAACAACACTCATCTTTCGGCTCTCAGTTCAGTGTACTGGAAGTCCAGCACAGCTCAGCTGGGTTCCCTGCTTAGGGTCTCGCATTCGACAAATCAAGCCAAGTTTTCCTCTGGAGGCTTTGGAAAAGGATCCACTTCCAGGCTCATCTGTGTTGCTGGTAGAATTCAGTTCCTTATAGTTGGAGGACTGAAGTCCTTGTTTTCTTGCTGGCTTTCTGCTCCTCGTGACAACTTACCATGACTCCTTCCACCCTTAAATCCATCAACGGAGAAACTCTTTTAGGTTGAATCTCTCCCATACTTCAAATCTCTTTCTTTAGGAAGAGGCCAGTGCTTTTTAAGGGCTCACCTGCTCAGGCCAGGCCCACCAAAGATAATCTCCCTTTCTTAAAGACAACTGTGCTGTGGAACATAACCTTATCATAGGAATGACTATCACATCATATTCCTAAACCTACCCGTACAGCCAAGAGGAGGGGATTATACATGATGTCTACACTAGGAGGTGGAAATCCTGGCAGCCATCTTAGAATTCTGCCTACCACAACCATCTAGACCCACCCATACTCTAGAGTAAAAATGGAACAATCCTTGTGTTCCTTGGATGTATATTATTGCAAGACTGTAACCAAACTATTCTACAATAAACAAATGAGGAAAACCTGCCTGCCTAGATGTTTCAAAGTTTATAGGAACATCTCATACCAGAAGTATAAACTGAAGTATATTTTACAAATCATAGTATGATATATCCAATTTGCTTATTATCTAATTCTGGCCCAAGGAGAGGATTTGTTGGGCAGGCAGGGGGCTATTTGCCGATGGGCTATTTCTTTCCCCTGGTTGTCCCCTTCTAGGGAGAAGGATAAATAAGAAGAAAATTAGCAAAGAATGAGGAAGGACCCGTTCCTCCTTGGGGGACCTGTTGGTGCTTAGACCCACTGAGCTGATAGCCCACTGACCTCAAGTCCTTAGATACACTCTATTCTGTGCCTAGAATCATGGCAACATTAAAACTGGACAGTACCCAAGGAATAGTCTAGATCAACCCCCTTGTTTTAAAATGAAGAAACTGTGGTTCAGTGAAACTTAAGTGAATGCCGAGGGTGATGTAAATGGTAAGTGGCAGAGCCAGGACTAATGCTCAGGTTTTCTGACTCTAAGTTTGGCATCCTTACCCTTCCTTAAGACTGTGTCTTCCTGGGGGAGAAGAGACATGGACATCAAAGTACAGATGCAAATTACCCCAGACATGACCTTTACTTGTTTAGATAGTGCAATAATTTCATTCCAGCCAGGGGCTGTTTACTTCTGGGTTTCTACCTCTCTTGACTGTTCTGCACATCCAGCCCTTTCCATCATTAACAACTAAGGGCGTATGTGGTGGGCAGAATAATACCAAAAATGTCCACACCTGAATGCCTGGAATCTTTGAATACATCACACTATGTGGCAAAGAGGAATTAAGGTAGGAGATAGGGTGCAGGTTGCTAATCAACTGACCTTAAAAGAGGGGGATTATCCTCAATTATTTGATTGGGCCCAACATAATCATAAGTGTGTTTAAAAGCAGAAGAGGCCATCACAGCAGATGGCAGCTGGCAGCTGAATGCAAAGCCATGGCCAAGATCAAGGCTCAGGACCTTCACAGCAAGAAGGAAGAGCTGCTGAAACAGCCGGACCTCCTGAAGGTGGAGCTCTCTCAACTGCATGTCACCAAAGTGACAGGTGGCATGGGGTCCAAGCTCTCCAAGAGCCGAGCTGTCTGCAATCCATCTCCCTTGTTCTCACTGTCGTTAACCGGACTCAGAGACCCTCAGGATGTCCCACAAGGGCAAGAAGTACAAATCCCTGGATCTGCAGCCCAAGAAAGCGTGTGCCTGCACCCCAGCCTCAGCAAGTACAAGGAGAACCCGAACACCAAGAAACAGCTGCAGAACAAGCAGCTGTTACCCACCGGAGAAGTATACAATGAAGGCCTAAGCATCGCAGCCTCAGTAAAATACAGACTGGCTAGACTGACGGTGATGGTGGGGAGGAAGGGGGCCACAAGCCAAGAAAAATGTGGGCAGTATTTAGATGCTGGAAAGGGGAAAAGAAAGGATTCTTTCTCGAGCCTCCAGAAAGAAAGGCAGCCCTGCCCACATATTGGTCTTAGCCTAGCGAGACTCATTTTGGATGTCCTAACTACAGAACTGCGAGATAATAAATTCGTGTCATGTAAGCCCCTAGGTTTATGGTAATAGATAACAGCAGCAACAGGAAACTAATACAGGAACCTTCCAACTGCATTTTCTATACTTCTCCAAAAACACTACATTTTAAAGCACTAGATCTGAGCTCCTAATTTTTCCTTATTAACGTAGTCCTACTCTTCTATATAAATATGGCTACATAATTTTTCATTCAATATGAGAACTAAAAACAGTATCTAACGAAGCAAATATTTTTATCCAAATTGCCTTAATTTTTATTTCAGAAAAGCTTGTTAACAAATGAAAGCGAGTTATTGCTCATCTCTGTGCAGTTGTGTGCTTTCCTGTTTAGGAGCCTGCATTATTAATTGGTGAATGGAGCAGCAAGTTATGGTTAACTTCATTTTTCGACAGAAGAATTTTACTTCCTCACCACACCCATTCCATTCCTTAAGATGCTTCACCCTTCAAAGGACAATTGATATTAGCCTTATTAAGGTCACAGTCCTTTAGGAATCTGAAAAAAGCTTTAGACTTTCTCCCCAGAAGAAAACACATAAGTACATACACACACATACACACATGCACACAAACTTTTTTATGCCTTTTTTTTTTGCCATGGCAACTGAATTATTTTACAAGGACTCTAAAGTATCTTTATAAAGGCATCTCTATTGTTCTTGCCACCTTCCCCTTGACATTAATACATATTTCCTCAAATACCTGAGATAATGCAAATTTTGCAAGTAAAAATAATGTTTAATTCAGTTCAAAAGTAAGATTCTGCAAGAAGGTTGAAGTCTGGCTTGATTTTGCTGCTATGGAGTGGTTTTTTACACAGCAGTGGGCTTGTTATCTTTAATATCTGTTTGTGGCTTTTCAGTTTCATGGCAGTAAGTGCTAGAAACACTGTCTTGGCAGAAAAAAAAAATAACAAAATGAGAGCTGATGGGGCTTTATCAGATGAGGTCAGGCATAGTGCGGATTCCTAGAATTCTCCAAAATTCGTGCTTTCATACTGTGTCGAGATTATCTTTTGAAAAGTCTGCATCATTAATACTTCATCATTTTAAAAAAATGATTAAGTACTCATGGTTCCATGCTAAAGTCATTGGAGGTAGAATTAGCTTTCTGAGAATTATCTAGTGATTCTAGCTGTTGGTGGGTTTCTGCCTATGAACAAATTGATAAGTTTTGTCATTCCTTGTTCCACTTTGCAGAAGCACTTCTCCGGTCTTGGAATGTTTAGGTAGATATCTGCCTCCAATGTTCCCTTCCAAAGTGGCAGTTGGGCTAAAAGAATTTAAATGAAAAGATGTACCCAGATAACTTGGCAAAAATATTCATCAAGTAAAGCAAACTATGAGTGGACTTTTTCCTATTGGGTTATTCTGATAGTTGGATTTCCTTTGCCTGAAAAAAACAACTTTCATTTAAGGTCACTCAAATGTTTCAAGACGGGTCGTCTGGAAAGCTAGTTAACTTCTGTATTGCAGCAGTGAACTTCCTCTTCTACACTCATTTCTTGACAAAAACTCTTGAAATAGCAGTATGTCAGCCCTGGCTCTCAGGAGGTTGACAACGTTCATAGAAATAGACACGATTTTTTCAGGATCGCTGGCAGAGTCGTTGACACCGGCTGACACCACTGCATGTTGAGATGAGAAGCATGTTTCTTCACCAAAGCAGCAAAACCAGATGTGTTGCCAAGCATCACAGATGCTCCATCTGAACCCAGAGTGCCAAGATTTTTATTCCGCCTGATACTTTGGCAAAGAAATTCTTCACCATGTTAAAGGCATTGACTCTGCAGATTCTAAAAGGAGTTTACAAAGTAGGAATTCTTCCTTGATTGTAAGAACTTGCCAACAGGAGTTGGCTATGCAAATAGAGGTATCTACTTTCATTAAGTTACATCCAAAGACAAATATTAAAGAAATGTCAGAAACTCTGTAGTGTTGACATCATTTGATGAGGGCACAACTTTAAGAAAAGTGTGGCTTCTCCAAAATATTTACAGTGGCGTGTGAGTTATTTTTCTTGGTGATTAATTCATTTTTAAAAAGTTTCAATACAAGTCTTTTTTTTCCCTTGGGGTAAATCCAAAAACAGGTAAAGCGACAGTATTTAAAAATCAAACTGTTTTTATATAAAGAAAAAGATCCACAATGTGTAATAAATTTTCAGAGTAGGCAGTCTGAGGGGCTCCTTCAATTTGATCGGTTCCCTGCTTCCATTGGCCGGAATCTAGCCACACAATGTCTACAGTTTTTGTGTTCTGTCACACTCCATGACTGACATAAAACCAATAGATGTGAAAACCTTTCTGTTTTTTGTTAACTTTTTAATAGACCCATAATTTTACATATATATAGGGTACATGTGATATTTTGATATATGATCAAAGCAGGGTATTTAAGATATCCATCACCTCAAATATTCATCATTTCTTTGTGCTGGGAACATGTCACATCTTCTTGCTATTTTGAAGTATAAAATAAATTGTTAGTTGTAGTTACCCTACTGTCCTATTGAATACTAGAACTTAGTCCTTTTATGTAACTGCATGTTTGTACCCATTAACCAACCTCTCTTCAACCCCAACCCTTCTCAGCCTCTGGCAACCATCATTCTCCCCTCTTAGCTCCCACATATGAATGAGAACATGTGATACCTGTCTTTCTGTGCCTGGCTTACTTCACTTAACATAATAACCTCCATTCTATCCATGCTGCTGCAAATGAAAGGATATGATTTTTATGGCTGAATAGTATTCTATGGTATATACACACCACATTTTCTTTATCCAATCAACTGTTGATGGACACTTAGGTTAATTCCATATGTTGGCTATTTTGAATAAACATGGGGGTTCAGGTATCCCTTTGATATACTGATTTCCTTTCCTTTAGATAAATATACAGTAGTGGGATTGCTGAATCATGTGGTTTTATTTTTAGTTTTTTGAGAAATCTTACTGTTTTCCATAATGGCTGTACTAATTTACATTCTCACCAACAGTGTAGAAGAATTCCCTTTTCTCTACATCCTTGATAGCATCTGTTATTTTATTTTATTTATTTTTGGATAATAGTCACCTTAACTGGGGTGAGATGATATTTCATTGTGGTTTTGATTTGCATTTCCCCATCACTAGTGATTTGAGCATTTTTTCATACACTTGTTGGCCATTTGTATGTCTTCTTTTGAGGTATGTCTATTCAAATCCTTTGCCCACTTTTTAATTGGATTATTTATTTACTTATTTATTTATTTTTGCTGTTGAGTCATTTGAGTTCCTTGTATATACTGGATATTAATCCCCTGTCAGATAAATAGTTTGCCAATATTTTCTCCCATTCTAGAGGCTGTCCCTTCACTCTGTTGATTGTTTCCTTTGCTGTGCAGAAGGTTTTTAGTTTAATGTTGTCATATATTAGTCTATTTTTGTTTTTGTTGCCTGTGCTTCTGAAGTCTTAGCCATAAAACTTTGCCTAGAGTGTCCTAAAGTGTTTTCCCCATGTTTTCTTCTAGTAGTTTTTAATTTGGGGTCTTACATTTAAGTCTTTAATCTATTTTGAGTTGATTTTTGTACATGAGAGATAGGGGTCTATTTTTATTCTTCTGCATATGGATATTATTTTTCCAACATCATTTATTGAAGAGGGTGTCTTTTTCCCAATGTATGTTCTTGGAGCCTTTATCAAAAATCAATTAGCTATACAAATGTGAATTTATTTCTGGGTCCTCTATTCTGATCCATTGGTCTGTGTGTCTGTTTTTGTACTAATACCAGGCTGTTTTGGTTACTAGAGCTTTGTAGTATATTTTGAAGTCGGGTAGTGTGATTCTTCCAGCTTTGTTCTTTTTGTTTGATATTGCTTTGGCTAGTTTGGGGTCTTTCGTGGTTCCATATGAATTTGAGATTTTTTTTTTCTGTTTCTCAGAAGAATGCCATTGGTATTTTGATGGGGATTGCATTGAGTCTGTAGGTTGCTTTGGGTTAATATGATCATGTTAACAATATTAATTCTTCTAACTCATGACTATGGGACATCTTTCCATTTGTTTGTGTTCTCTTCACTGTCTTTCATCAGTGGTTTGTAGTTTTCCTTGTAGAAGTCCTGATTAAATTTACTCTAAGGTATTTTATTTTTTTGTAGCTATTGTAAATGAGATTGCTTTCTTGATTTCTTTATCAGCTAGTTTGTTACAGGTGTATAGTAGTTGTTTTTGCATCCTACAACTTTACTGAATTGTTTATCAGTTTGAAGACTTCTTGGTGGAATCTTTAGGTTTTTATAGACATAAGATCATGTCTTCTACAAAAAGAGGTAATTTGATTTCCTCTTTTCCAATTTGGATGCCCTTTATTTCTTTCTCTTGCCTGATCGCCCCGGCTAGGACTTTCAATACTATCTTAAATAAGAATAGTGAAAGTGGGCATCCTTGTCTTGTTCCATTTCTTAGAGGAAAAGCTTTCGGTTTGTCCCCATTCCATATGATGTTAGCTGTGGGATTGTCATATATGGCCTTTATTGAGTTGAGGTATGTTCCTTCTATGGCTAAGTTGTTGAGTTTTTATCATGAAGGGATTTTGAATTTTATTAAATGCTTTTTCTAAGTTTATTTGAGATGATCATATGGATTTTTTCCTGTCCTTTTGTTGCCGTGATGTATCACATTTATTGATTTGCATATGTTGAACCATCCTTGCATCCCTGGGATAAATCCCACTCGATCATGGTGTATTATCTTTTTGATGTGTTGTTGGATTTTGCTTGCTAGTGTTTTGTTAAGGATTTTTACATCTGTGTTCATCAGGGATATTGGCCTGTAGTTCTTGGTTTTTCTTTGTGTCCTTGTTGGGTTTTGGTATCAGGGTAAAGCCGACCTCATAATTCCCTCCTCTTCAACTTTTTTGGAACAGTTTGAAAAGTATTGATGTTCTTTATAAGTTTGTTAGAATTCAGCAGTAAAGCTATCTGGTCTTGGGCTTTTCTTTGTTAGGAGACATTTTATTACTTAGTCTTGTTACTTTTATTGGTGTGTTCAGATTTTCTGCTTCTCTTTGGTTCAATTTTGGTAGGATGTATGTGTTCGAGAATTTATTCATTTTCTCTAGGTTTCCCAATTTCTTAATGTATAGTTGTTCATAACAGTCTCTAATGATCCTTCGAGTTTCTGTGATATTAGTAGTAATGTCTACTTTTCAATTCTGCTTTTATTTATTTGGGTCTTCCATTTTTTATTCTTGGCTAGTCCAGCTAGTGGTTTATCAATTTTTGTTTCTTTTCAAAACCCAACTTTTCATTTTATTGATCCTTTGTAGTATTGTTTTAATGTCTGTTCAGTTCTGCTCTGATTCTTATTTCTTTCTACTAATTTTGGGTTTGGTTTGTTCTTGTTGCTCAGGTTCCCTGAGGTATATAGCATTAGGTTGTTTATCTGAAATCTTTCTACTTTTTTGATGTAGATGTTTATTATTATAAATTTCCCTCTTGGCAGTGCTTTTACTGTATCCTATAGGTTTTGATATGTTGTATTTCCATTTTCATTTATTTCAAGAACTTTTTTATTTCATTCTTAATTTCTTCATTGGCCCAATGGTCATTTAGGAGCATGTTTTTTTTTTTATTTCCATGTATTTGTACAGTTTCTAAAGTTCCCCTTCTTATTGATTTCTAGTTTTATTCCATGTGGTCTGAGAAGATACTTGATATGATATTGATTTCTTTTTAAATTTGTTGAGACTTGTTTTGTGGCCTACCATATGGTCTATCCTGGAGAATGTTCCATGTGCTGATGAGAAGATTGTGTAGTCTGCAGCTATTAGATAAAATGTTCTGTAAATGCCTGTTTGGTCTAAAGTGTAGTTTAAATCCAATGTTTCTTTGTTGATTTTCTGTTTAGGTGGTCTGTCCAATGCTGAGAGTGGGGTATTGAAGTTCCCAACAATTATTGTATTAGAGTCTCTCCCTTTATATCTAATAATATTTGCTTTATATATCTCAGTGCTCCAGTGTTGGGTGTGTATTGTATCCTCTTGCTGAATTGATCCCTTTATCACTAGGTAATGACCTTTGTCTCTTTTTATAGTTTTTAACTTAAAGTCTATTTTATCTAATATAAGTAGAGCTACTCCTGCTTACTTTTTTATTTCTATTTGCATGGAATATCTTTTTCTATCCCTTTATTTTTGGTCTATATGTGTCTTTATAGGTAAGGTGAGCTTCATGTAGGTGGTACTATTGTTTTTTTCTTTGAAATTTTCCAACGTAAGCTAGGCTCAAAGTTAACAAAGATGCATGGCTTATAATCATGTTGGTAGGGTAGGTTTTCTTGGGTTCTTATCAATAGGAAACTATTCTAGAGGTTTTAACATAGTGGCCTTTTTACCTTCAATAGCATCTGTGGCAAGTTGCATTATGTTACAAATATACTACCCATTGATGTCAGACTTGGCCACGTGATTCACTTTGGTATACACCACTTCCAAGCAGAAGGTTTAAGACCCATCCTAGGCTTTGCCATCCCTTTTCCTTCTGCAATGAGGCTGGAACTGTCCACCTAGAAGCCACTTCTTGTGCCTGAGTCCTGGAATAAAGATGGCATGGAGCCAACTCACATGGACATATCGTGTGAGCAAAAAAATAAACTTTTGTTATGATAAACTTCTAAAATTTTGAGGTCTTTGTGACTGCAATATTAACTTAGTCTAAGCTGGTAAATACAGCATCCTATCTCATTCTCCTTTGTGTGAATCAATGTCATAATAGTATAATTTGACATAAAACATGAATTATTTTTTATAAGAGTACCAAAGTCTCAAAAAGGAAATTTTTAAATATTTTTTTTCTGCTGGGCATGGTGGTATGTCTCTGTTAGACATGGTATGTCCCCAGTAGTATGGTATGTCCCCAACAGTCTCCAGCTATTTGGGAGGCTGAAAGAGAGGGATCACTTTAGCCCAGAAGTTCAAGTCCAGCCTGGGCAACATAGACCCAGTTTCAAAAAAAAAAAAAAAGAAATGTCTTCATAAGTTCACAGATCTATCCATGCCCACCTTGAATCCCAGTCTCAGGTAAAGGTTGAACTATTTTGCTATTTTTTCTCTCTCCTTGAAAAATGATACTTTTGTTCCATAAACATATTGGGGGACAAGTCACTGGGTGGACAAAGATAAATGTGACACAACATGAGCCTTTCAGGAATCTGTCCTGTGGGGGCCCTTGGTTATGTATGCCAATAATTATAATACCATGAGAAAAATGTTATAATAAAGTTACAAAAGTGTTCGAATGAAAAACCAGGAAAGTAACCATTTTCACAGAATTGTCAATGAATGTTCTACAGAGGAAGGTGGCATTTAGTTTCAGTCTTGAGGGATGAATGAGAAGGTACCAGGAAGTGTGGTATATAAAATCAAGGAGTATAGCAGGAATATAAAGTGAAGGAGAGGAAGTAGAGGAAAATGATACTGGAAATGTAAATTTAAGACTATGAAGGCTTTAGCCATCATCTAAAGAGTCTGAATTATATTTTTCAAGTAATGAGGAATCTAAGGCAGTTTTAAAGTAGGGTATTGTCAGACTTCACTATAAAATATATACATGTAACATAATTCAACTTGTACCCCCTAAATCTATTGAAATTTTTAAAAAAGGAAAAAATAAACTTCACAGTGGAAAAAAAAATAAAGTAGGGAATTGTGATGATGAAATGTTTATATTAAGAAAAGAACTCTGGCAGTACAGCAGAGGATGGAATAAGAAGGAAATGAGGCTTGAAGTCAGGAAATATGCTAGAATGTTCTGTAATAGCTCTGGCAAGAAATAAAGGCATCTTTAACTTAACAGTAATAGTGATAACAGAAAGAAAAAATTTGAGAGATATATTTAATAGTGAGTGTAATAAGATTATTGAAAAAAATTATGTTGAAGAGAGTAATGGAAATTTTAGTGTTATGGATGACTGAGATGTCTATCTGAGATATGCTTATATTTATGTAGCACTGTACATATTTCAAAGGACTTTCTCTTCTTTATTTAATATTCACAATAATTCTGTATATTGGCTTAGGAAGTATCTCTCCCATACTATAGTATCAGGAAGATCGGGATGATTAACCTGGCTACTGAGGAAGTAGCTAAGACTAGAAACTAGATAATGGGGAATAAGTTGAGCCTAGAAACAAGTTTACTTGTCCTACAGAAGAAGCTAAGACCAGGAATTGGGTAAGTTGTCTTCACAGAAACTGAAATTAGAAAACCAATCCTCTAATTTTCCCTCCCAGACATGTTATAGCACAGCCTGTTGAGCCATCTAGAAATGACACCCAGGCCCTTGGAATGCAATTTATATAGCCATAGCCTGTTCCGCTCTGTATAAGCAGAGAAAGCGCCCCAGATGCCTGCCCAGCCATCTTTTCCCTAAGCTCTGGGTCTTCACGGCATTTGGAAAAATGATGGCAGCGGGTCCATAATAGTGTCTTTTACCCATTCGATGTGCTCTCAATAAGTAAGCACAGATCCAGTGTGGAAACAAGAAAGACAAATGTAGAAGGGGCAAAATATTTGCAATGCCTCAAAAGTTGGTTCAGAGGGGAAGGTCTATGGTAACCATGCTTATTCCAACTGTGATCTAACAGTCATTAGGAAAATTTGGTGTGGAAGAACTTGGGTCAGTTGAGAAGCAGCCACGACTGTGTCACTATTTTACAGATGAAAAGACTGAAACCTCTGAGTCATAAGTAACTAACTCACTGAAAGTGACAAAAAAGTGAAACAACTCAACTTTCAACTTTAGTCTATCTGCCTCCAACACCTCCCATTTTTTTGCATAACAAACTCCCCCAAAACTTAGTGACCTAAAGTAATAATTTACTGTTTTCTTTCATTATTCAATGTGGTGACTGGGCTCACCTGGAAAGTTCTTGACCAAATCTCTAGTGTGGTGCTAGGCAGATGCCTGGGAATGCAACCATCCAAAGACTCAACTAGCTGGACATTCAAGGTGGCTCAGGCAGGCATGTGTTGGCTTCTTATGCCATGGCAGCTTGGTTCTGAAAGGGAGAATCTAAAAGCGGATGTTTTAAGAGACCCAAGTGGAAGCTACAAAACTTCTTATGACCTAGCCTTGGAAGTCCCAGAATATCACTTCTGCCACATTCTATTAGTCAAGCAAGACATTAAGGCCAGTCCAGATTCAAGGAGAGGGGAATTAAATTCTACCTCTTGATAGGGAGTATGAAAGTCATATTGCATAAGAACCCATAGACTGGGAGATATTGTGTGGCCATCTTTGGCAAATAAAGTTGGCCATGATTTCCAAAGAGCAGAAGCTTCCAACAGATGTCATATAGCATTAAAGAATATGAAGCCTATTGCCTACCAGGAGACTCTTTATCCACATAGTGCTGGATGAAATTGCCTCAAAAATTAAACATGCCACCTTCAAATTTCCAGGTAGATTCAAGTTTTATCATCCTGTGCATATTTATTTTTGATGTACACGATGAGATGCAAGAAAGGACACACTGAATTGTCATTCTCTACATCTCCACTGAAATGTGAAAGGACTACCTAATTATTCTTTTACTTTGCTCATAGATAAAGATTCTGTCCCAAAATTTCACTTTAGGGCTGAGCTCTCCCTTAAAGCTAGTTGGAAAGTAGGAAGGAGTTGCAAAGAATCCTTTAAAAATTCTGATCTAAGCCTGGGGCAACATAGCAAGATCCTGTCTCTACAGAAAAAGAAAAAGAAAACAAAAAAAAAAACCCAAAACAATTAGCAAGGTGTGGTGGTGTGTGCCTTGTAGTCCTAGCTACTTGGGAAGCTGAGGTTGGAGGACTGCTTGAGCCCAGGAGTTCAGGGCTGCAGTGAGCTGTGATGTGCCACTGCACTCCAGCCTGGGTGACAGAGCAAGACCTTGTTTCAAAAAAAAAAAAAAAAGAAGAAAAATTCTGATCTAAATTATAATGGACATGCATTGTCCTCCCTTCATAAAGGAGGACCAAATGCCAATAGCCTATGTTCTGGAAGTCAGGCTTTTACCTACTGGCACTGGCTGCCAAAAATTAAATAATCAAGTGAGGAAAGAAGGTTGCAAAACATTTCCTTAAAACATAATAGTTTCTACTTTTTAGAAAAGGTAATTTAAGATTGCCAAACAGTTCACATTTGGTATTTGACTAATTTGTTCAAGAACATTTCTCATAGGATTTAAAAGATCACTCATATCTCTAAAAATTTTGTTGTAGGAACTATAAGCAGCTTGGTCAGGACTCTTTTCCGTATCCCTGGAGTGAATGTTTCTCTGCTGTACTGAGGTAGCATATGTGGATGTTAAAATCAATATTCGGCATGTTATGCACACAAATGCTATTTCTTGGTTATGGTATCTTAGCCAAGTATTCTGATCAGCAATGATTTGGGAATGGGGATGGCATCTGTATTCTCTTTGTGATTCCACACTTGAATATTTTGGAGACATACAAGGCAATATGATAAGAGAATATACAGCTGTGGCAGTCTGATAATGTAAGATTTTATTGATTATCCAACACAGTAACTACCCAGGGTATTAGGTTTGCTTGTCACAACCTTCAGTGCCTGGGGTAGTTGAACAAGTTCTTTTTCCCCATTGAGCTAACCTCAAAGTCAGGTAGTTTCTGAATCAAGGTCCTCAGATTTCATACTTTGGCAATTTCTTTCCTTTCTAATGGGGTATATTAGAGAGAATGTGTCACCTTTTGCACCATGTAATACCAAATCAGATCAGAATTCGTGCACAATTATGTCAGTGGAAATCTAATAGTACAGACTGGCTTATCTCTAGATAACACATGGAAAAATAAACTTCCACAACTGACAGATTTACTTGATTTTTTTTTTCAGATAAGTTATTTGTAAGCATTTGAGCTAGAAAATGTAACGGGATTATTTTTCATACTGAAAAAAAAAAAAAAAAAACCTCAACAGTAAAATGGTTGCTAAGTATTCAAGCTTGGTCATGCTGCCTTTCTTTTTTTTTTTTTCTGTTTGAAAAAGTTCCTGGATGATGAATGCAAAGAAAGAAAAAAAAAAAAAAAGACATTTTGCATTAGGTATATTTATTAGGAGAACTAACAACTTTAGGAAAACAAAATTTACATAAAACGCTTATGTGAAAATACCTTCCATTGATAGTTAATGGCATTTAAGTAACACAGGTTATGTGGCAGTCTACCTGGGAATGATATTAGGCTGCCTAAAAAGCATTCATCTGTTTCTCTTTTATAATCAGAAAAAGTCAAAGCCCATCACTAATCTGAAGTCTTCTTGAAACCAATTAAAATAATTTAAGATAAGTTGTACTGCAAATGTGCTTTTTAAGTGTTTTAGACTTAGGATGTCTTAGGGATGTTGTAACCCCTTTTAATGTTACTATTTATATATAACTACCATATGTATAGTATTACACCTTTAATGCACTGTATTAGCTGTCACTTGAAATTAAGTGCAGGCATGTTCTTTTTTGGCCTTCAGTTGCTCCTGCATTAAACGTTTAAATAATGATACCAGTAGTAAAAGGATAGGTACCATTCCCAGCGGAAACCAGCTACTGCATCTGGTGGGGTTGTGTTCAGGTTTCTACATGAAAGATATGGTAGTATCAAAATCTTTTAGTGTTTACACACCTGGTATCCAGAACTCTACCTGATGTCTTTTCTCAGGGAATGAATGGAATCAAAGCTTAGGGTAGGCATGTTTGATAGATATGCCTTGTCTGTAGAGATCTGGTGATAATTCCATCAAAATCTGTCCCTGGTTGATCGTATATCTATGCATTTTTATATCTTTGTGGTTTTCTTCACCAACTCTGTGCTTGCATCAGTGCCTTCATTAGAAGGTCAGATTTTGAAGATTTAATAATTCACCTTGAAAATGTACTATGAGTTGACTGTAGCAAGTACAGGTTTTCTCCACTCAGCATGAATTTCATAGCATTAAGAAAAGGCAAATCCATAGCTAAAATATTTTCTTGATATCTGTTTTTATTTGAGAAAAAGTAAATAGATGCTTATTGGATTTCAGAAGTTTTTTCCTATTTCCACAAGTCATGTTTGTTTTTTGTTATATTGTATAGACTTTTCTCCATGATGATTAAATTTTACATTTTCCAAACATGGGAAAACAATTAGTATTAATAAAAGAAACTATCCAGATGGGTCAGAGCTTATACTAAAACAATTGATAAGAATATTAAAATTTCTCATATTTATTCATAAATATTCACCTTTACACAATCTAGATCATAGTGATATAACTTCTTGTGCGGGTCTTTTCCCCATAAGAACAGGTAAAAGAGTAATATGTTAGATATCAGGTGTGTGTTTGTTTTTTGAGACAGAGTCTCACTCTGTCACCTTGCCAGAGTGCAGTGGCATCATCATAGTTCATTACAAACTCAAACTCCTGGGCTCAAGTGATTGATCCTCCTGCCTCAGCCTCCAGAATAGCTGGCACTATAGATAGGTCCCACCATGCCCGGCTAATTTTTCTACTGTTTGTAGAGACAGGGTCTCACTCTTGCTTGGGCTGGTCTTGAACTCCTGACTTCAAGCAATCCTCCTGCCTAGGCCCTGCTAAGTTCTAGGATTACAGGTGTGAGCCACCATGCCCAGCCTAGAGATTAGTTTTTATTTTGTAAGAGTTGATTGACTTTTTCACCTACCAGTACTTTTGCATCTATTTACATACCCATAGTACAGAAATGAAGGTGGAATTTTCTAATTAAAAAACAAGATATCAAGATATAGTATTTTTTTCATACCTCATATGAATGATTCATTCATTTGTTCACATATTCATGAATATGTGCACTTAATAAATATTCGAGTACCTATGACAGATGTGTATTCTGTGCATCATATCCAGACACATTTTTAGAAAAGTAGTAAGTTTTCTTTTCCTTCATTCACCGTCAATCTCAGACATACTCTACATTTGTTGCCTCCATTTACGTCCCACTTTTGTTCAATCTTTATTTTTTCTTTTGTAGCTTCCATCTATAATACTTCACTAAATTTGTTTCCTGAAGATACCAACAACTTCACGATTTTCTTTCTTTCCAATGCTCCCTTGACCACCATTTAGTATCTCCTTCTATTTCCCTGTGCACTCATGGTTTTGGTTTTTTTTTTTATTTTTTAGTCTTTTTTTTTTTAACTCTAACATTTCAACTTTCTTCTTTTGTCTCCAATGTTTGGATACTTCTCAATTCTCTTCTGCCTTAGAGACTAATCTATGCCCACAATCTTAACTATCTTTTCAGAGAAGATAACTCCAAAATCTTTACTTTTATTCATTCTTTCATTCAACCATACAATAAGTTTCATGTATTTAGAATGTTCACAGCATCCAGCACTGTGCTAGATGCTTTGAGGGATATAAAAAGAAAATAGACCTAACTCCTCAAGGAGTTTAACATCTCTGTTTCTGTCATTCATCCCAAGCCTGTTGTCTCTTTCCACCTTATTGAACATTGAAAATTGTCTCATTATAACCTCACACTCAGCATATTTCAATCTGAAATATACTTTCTTTAAAATTATCTTCCTTACACGGCTAATGGATTTCTACCAGTAGCACAATTATTTTAATCATGAAGATGTAAAAACTCAAATCATCTTTGATGGTTCTCTAATTCATAATCAAAATTCTATAGATTTTGCTGTTGTGATTCCTTACTTTGTAGCTTCCTCTTAGTTTCTGTTGAGTTCTGCCTTCCTCTACATTAGGTGCTGTTTTTCTAAGACCCATCCATTTCTTAAGACCCAGATGAAAATTGTCCTCTACCACCCAATGAACACTTTAGCCAAGAGGGAGCGCCCCTTCAGAGCATGTGATCATTTGTTCTACTCAGCTGACATTCATCTTTTTCTCCTGTTCCATTTGTGCATGTATGTGCATCTGCGTGATTGTTTGCCAGGCGCTGTGCTGAGCCCTTTGCATGCATTATCTCTTTTCTGCTTCATGACAGCTCTATTTAGGTGGGTTCTATCATCCACATTTTACAGGTGTATAGAAAGCAATTTGTCCAACATTGCAGAGGCTGGAATTAGAATCCAGTTCTATCTTGACTCCAAAGCCCATACTGTAAACCACTGTGCCACATTGCCTTATGATATTTACATAGTATTTATTAATTCATAATCTTAGTTAGCTTTCATATACCTTGTCTCCACAAAACATTATAAATTCTAGTGACCAGAGCTGAGTATTTTACTACATATTATGCACAATCCTATATAAAATGTAAGCATTTGGTTGAATATTCAATGAATAAAGAATATGAATAAACAGAAAATAGCAATTCAGACATCAGGGTCCCATAGCCACTCAAACTAGCCATAGTCGTATGCTGGCTACTCTTTAGCAAAAGAAAACTGGCTGTTAAATGATCTCATTTTGCCAATATCTTTCTGATCGCCCCTCTGATATTTATACCACCCGTAAGTAACCAGAATTACACCTACCATTGCCAATATGGTAGAAAAGGGAACTTTCTGCTGTGTATACAATTCATTCCTACCCCCATTCACCAGTCTGAGACCGAGCCACCACCCACGGTACTACAGACGACCAGAGTTGAGTGCAGTTCCTGTCCTCACAGAGCTCCAGCATCTCCGTCTCCTGTCAGTTATGCTCCTTTCCGTTCTCATGAACACCACCCAATTTCAAATCCCCTAGACCTCAAATTAGCCACCTTCTAGCCACTCTCAGCTTAACACTTTGTACGATTGCCGCTAACAGTGACTGAAGATTTCTTAAGGCAGCATAGCATAGTAGTTAAGAGTCCTGGCTGTGGAACCAGGCTGCTGTGTGATGTTGGGCAAGAAATTTTAACTCTGTCCCTCAGTTTCCTCACCTGTAAAGTGGGGTTAATAATAGTTGCTACCTCAGAGAGTTGCTGCAAGGATTAAATGATTAAATATATATAAAGCTTAGAACAAGGCCTGGCATGTAGTAAAAATTTCATAAGTATAATAGTAGTCGTGGTGACACTGTTACGATCATCATCAGCAGCAGCAGCAGCACTCTCAGTCACGGGTGCCCAGGAAAATTGTCTTTTTATTAAATCAAACACAAGGTCTGGGTAGGGCATAGATTTTAGAGGAGAAAAATTACTTCTATTTCTAACACGTTGAGTTTGAAATGTCACCAGGCCATCAAATTGGGTATTTTAGCAGATGTTAGAAATAGAAATCTGGAGTTCAAAGAAAAGGTTATGGCCAGAGACTTAAATTTAAGAACTGCCCATTAGTGTTAAAAAAAAAAAAAAAAAAACAATAATTACTGAAGCAGAGGATGTTGAGAGTGAAAGGAAAGGGGCCAAGGGAGGTTCTGGGGAGAATGTCTCTGCTAAGGGGCAAGAGGAGGATGAAGAACAAAGCATTGCTGAAAAGGAGTCTTCAGGGTGACAGGAGGAGAATCAGAAGGATCTCTACCATGGAAACCAAGAGTTTCGAGAAACATGTCGCTAGAGTTAAATATGTCAAATGGTCACGGAAGAAGATGAGCACTGAGAAAGAAGTCACGAACATTGGTGGCTAGATTGGTCATGGCTTTGGTCCTCAGGGTTTCCCCAGAGTGATGAGAGCGAAAGCAGAGGGCAAACCAGAGGCATCTGGTATGAACCACCCATCAGAATGGTTGGCTCTGAACAGGTACAAGGGAAGGAGGACAGGAACTTGTGTTGGCAAGACATTGTGTGTTTTTTTTTTTCTTTTAAATAATAGAGCACTGGCTATTTTAGAAGGAACCAGTCGAAAAGGAGGAATCCAGAGCTGGAGGAGTGGAGGATGGAGGATCAAGGTCTCAGAAGAGAAGGGAGTGGGCGGAAGGAAGGGCACGGGAGACGATTCTCTGGGGAAATGTTCTGGGTGAGGAGTGTGGGTGTTGAGGAAGCCCACGTGGCCTCCATTCTCTCAAGAAAGAGGGAGAAATGGCCACCTGTTGTGAATGTGAAGGTTGGGATGGGAAGCTCTGCAGAAAGGAGGAGGATTGGGAGAAATGCGATAGCCAGTGAGCACGAGATGAACCAACAGATCATTAAGTCACCATGAAGGCCCAGCTGGACCTATGCGACACGCCAGGAGCATGTAGTAGCCAAAACAGAGCCGTTCACGGCTCAGCAGCCCAGAATTAATTGCATGGGAACAGGGTAAGACAGAAAGGATATAGGACAGGTACACTAAGGTCCATATAGGTTGCGAGGGTAGGAGACAAGTGAAGCCAAAATGTAGCAGATGGGCTGGGAGAATGGTGAGGTGCTGGGCAGAGGAAACCTCAAAATCAGTGGGCAAGAGGAAGCAGGTACCAACATCAGAACTAGGTAACCAGGTTGCTATAGGCCTTTAAATCTGTCTGTCTTGTTTGTTTATAATAGAAAAACCCACCTGGATAATAAGAGATGATACACTTCTAAAGTTAAATGTACTTTGGCACTTCTGAAAGCATCATTCAAACAATTTCCTTTAGCAAGGAAAGCTGAATTTTTGTTTCTTCTTCTTCTTTAACTTTTTACCTATGGCTTCAGATGAAGGCTGCTTTAAAAGAAGAAGAAAAAAAAAGATGTCCAAGAGTTGTAAATTGTAGAATGACATCCACCATGCGGTCCTTCTGTCCCTCACACTAATATTGCTTAGCATTCTGACTTTTAAAAATAACACAGTTATTGAGATTTAAAACTCTGTGGATGCAGAATACATTTTTGAAAATAAGACTTTTTACTATGCATAGCCAATTATAGTCCACTGAGGAAATGATGTATTTTTCCAATACATTTTTATTATGTACTTAACTGACGGGCCTGCCCAGCTTCTTCACAGACATTCCACTCCATCAACTACTGTACATAATGTGCTTCTTAGGAATCTACTTAAATTTGTATTTACCTGTGAGGCTAGATTGGCTCCAGAGGACACAGTCCTTTTTTCCTTGAGTAAATTATACATATTTTAGAAAACTATCTAAAAACATATTTATCTCATATGGAATTCTGGTCTCAAGGGTAATTAAGACCAGTTTTTAAAAAGCATAGCCAATACACTTTAACTCTCTCAGGTAAATAAGATATATTTTATAATCATCTAAGAGCTATTTCTCTTCCTTTCCTTCTCTCTCCCTTCTCCTGTAACTATCACCATGCCTCTCTTACACACATATTTAGTAATTATTTCAATGTTTCCTCAGATACTGCTTTTCTCTTGGGGGCCAGTACACCAATTATGCTTTCCTTCCATTCTCCGCATTGGCAACTGTACACGGAAGAAGCATAGTCTACCCTACATATAATTTCTAGAAGCAAAGTTACTTTGTGAAGATCCACATACTTCTGCATATACATTTCCATTGGTCTTCCCATTTTAAGAAGGCAGTTCCAACATTGGGGAGTTTACCCTCAGAGCTAAGAGTAGAGTCTGTTTGCTAAGAGATGTATAATGGAATGAACACTATATTTTGAGATTATTTTTAAAATGGAAATGATACCTGAAAGTAAATATGCAATAGCATCACTGTAATTATTTGCATAAGCAACTATGTGCCACAATCATTATTAAAACAAAGGAAACATGAAATGTCCTAGAAATAACATGGTTTCTCATTTAGCTGTTTTATACTTCTAAAACACCCTTTACACACTGAATTCTTTGCATACAATGAATAATAAAAATGCACAGCCCGTTCTTTCTTTGCCCTACAAGAATATTGCAATATTCCCCCCAGAAAGAAGGCAATAGAAAACCATGTGACAATAATTGTTAGGTGGTTTATGCAGACTACATGAGAATAGAACCAAAAACTTGGGGAAAAGATGTTTCTTAGAAACTATAAAATGAGTGTAGGGAATAGAATAATCCCTGGTTTGTTTCTCCTCATCTCTGCCTCTGAGGACCAATCTTTTCTATTTCATGAGACTGATTTCTAAAGTTGCTGTGGATAAATGTCACTGCTGTGTGTACTCTTCCACTATGAGGTCAAGAGTTTCTGCTGGTCTCTTCCCAGTCAGGGGTAATTAGGACCCGAGAGTTCATCCTGCTCTGCCCAAGCCACAGGGAGCCTTTGGGGTTAGGACTCATAAAACCCTCCCTATTGAAATATTTGCGGCAATTGCTAAGCTTCAAGACTTGGGTGAGGGCTTTCTGTGGGGTTGGTGGCCTAAATCCTAAACGACTTTCCTGCCCAGATTAGTTTTAGAACTCAGGTCACCATAAGTACTGGTTTAGAGAATAGAGTTCCAGTTTCTGCCTGTTATCATGGTGTAATTATTAATAGTGCCCCATGTCCCTTTCAGAAGTGTCACAGTTTGGATGATAAATGATGTGATCTCTACTTACATGAGGTCTTTGGACTGAGTTTTGTTTCCTTGGGTGTTTTTGTTTTTGTTTTTGCTTAGGAGTTTGAGTAGATTTTAAAAAAATCTAATTTTCAAAATAATCTAAGGACCTCGTTAAGACAGATTCTTTAGCCCCACCTCAGGAGATTCTGATTCAGTAAGGATGGGATGGATCACAGGAATTGCTTTAACTAGGTGGTTCTTAGGCACCTGAGTTAGAGAATTTTAGTTTCAAGCACCGGCAAACTCGGCCTAGCTACTTGACCTCTAACCTCTGAACTCAGGTCCCTGAGAGGGGCATAACTATTCCAGGGTAGTCTGGTGAACATTTGGTCAAGCCGATCAGCCGCAGTTTGGCTGGGTGATACTGACAGGGTTGAGTGACTAATTATTTGCCAAGCTTGCTCAGAGGCCTGGTCCTCACTACCTTGTGGGGGCTGGAACTTGGGTAATCATCTGGGGTGAAATTCAATCAGAGGAATTCTTCCCCGACCCTCCTGCAGCACAATTAATTGACTTACCTGAGGAAGCGATTTTGAATATTTGCCAGGGAGAATGGTGAGGAGGGATTGAATAGTTTGGTTTATTTTATCTGGAAGGTTGATCCTAGAACAAAAGGCAAGTCATTAAGTGATTCAGCTCCCCCTGCTCCGTTCCTTCAGTGCGGCAGCAGCGCAATCAAGGACACATGCCATTCAACGGCAGCTCCGCTTTGCTGACACTCTCAAAGTCGTTCTTTCTTTCACAGCTGTCAGTGCTCTGCTCACGTTATGCGTTCCTTCCGGGCACTGATCCCCGCATTCCTCCAGGCAGGAGACACAGGCCCCTGAACAAAAGGAAGCAAAGACTCTGCCTCTTGGCCTCCCAAAGACCAGGGCTGTAGGCCTCACACATATTAACTAACTGTTATTTACATTCTCCAGGTCACTTCTATCAGTCTTTCAAGGGTACCTGCCTTTGAGAGGTCTTAAAATCTCTTTCTTCGCGCTCATCCTCACCCCCTCCCTGCACCCCGCCTTGCCCCTTCTCCCGTACACTATCTCACATGCCTGGGCTCTGCAGAAGGAAATTAAACTGTGATTTGGTATGCTAAATTACCTGAACTAAAAACTATAATTTGCAATATTATTAAGTCATCACTGTCATGGATTTCAATTTCTTTCTGTTGAAACCCCTAACTCACAGCATCATTCTTTTTGATGATTACTAAAAGGTGAAAAGGAGAGTGAAAAGCCCTTGGTTGCTCTACTGACTTATCATATCTGTCAGGGAAGTTAAAATATTATGCTTCTGAGTGGACTTCCCGAGTGCTCCTGACAGTTTGGGTCAGTTGCCGGAATTGGAAATTCCACACTTTCGTTTCCAGAGAAATCCGGATGAGGTTTCAGTCCTGGGTGATGAGGACTTTCCTTTCTGGGTTGCTATTTCCAGCCCTCTTGGAAACACTGGATATGTCCTGCCAGCTGGCAGCACTGATGGTCTTCACAACCATCAGAAGCCTAAACCCCTTCTTCTGCCATAGTCTCTGTGTTGCTGCTTTGAATACGGCATCACTGTTTTCTGTACGCGTAGGCCAGTCAGGGTAGGCTAGGTTTTGCTGCAGCAATAACTCCAAGTGTTGGATGCTTAAAACCACATGCCTTTTTTTTTCCTTGCTTATATTATAAGTCTATTAGGGGTGGGGAGAGGACTTCGCTTCACATCTCTGTTGTCACCTCACCTTGAGCCATAGGCCTAAATATTTCACTATTTGGAATATTGCCAGTCGCCAAGTCAGAAGGAGAAGCACTGGCTCCTAAAGCTTCCTCCTGGCAGAAAGAAACACAGATCACTTCTGCTCACCTTTTTTTGGTCAGAGTAAGTCAGTTCTAGAGGATGGGGAGGTGCAATCCTACCAAAGGCCCAGAAAGAGAGAGACTATTTGTATATGGCCTTAATAATAACTACAGGGGTCTAGTAGGTTTATGATTCTAAAATAATCAAGGGAAAGAATGAGTATAAAAACCAAATTTCATTTACTCCAAAATATGTAATCAGAACCATTAAGAACATAATGCTTCCCCTTGCACTTCAATAACATGACAAAAGCAAGGTACAGACTTTGGTAACTATTGGGGAATAGCAATGATTAGATCTCATCATGGGTTCTGTGGCTGGTAGCTCCTCTGTGACTGGGTAGGCTGGGACAGTAGCACAAGGTGGGATGTGCTCTGTAATATGTCAGCACTCATCTAGGGAACAAAGGACTGGAATATGCTATTTTCTCTGTCTCTCATTGAGCAAGTTCTCTGCTAAGGGATGTAAATTTTACCAAGTCATTGTACAGACACTAGAGCAATGGTTTTTCAGGCTCTGGAGTCAGACTTCTTCAGTTTAGATTACAGCTTCATCATTTACTAGCTAATCTTGGGTAAATTGCTTCACCTCTCTATAGCCTCAGTTTCCCCCTCTGTAACATGGATAGAGTTATATTACTTATAACATTGATAAAATATATTTATAACTCTTGGCCCAAGGCCTAGAGTTATGTTATCCCTAGCAGGAGATCACTGACAATTTTCTTATTCACTTTAATACCAATACTTTTAACAGATTCTGAAGTTCTGGGAAACTAGCTCTTTTTCCCCTGCTTTGATAAAATATTTTAAATATTTTTTCATTCTTCAGAAGCAGGTTTCAGGGCACAGGACTGCATATATCTTAAGTGCTATTAGGGGCCACCTGATAGTATATCATTACAGGTATGTTTTGCCCAGTCACTCACAGCAAATAATCCTTGTGTCTACACAAAGAAAATATTTTTTCTGTAGTCTATTTGATGATTGGACTAACAAAAATGATATAGGCTGGCAAGGATTCTGAACATCTTTCAAGGTTGATCTAAGCATTTAAATATAATGCACATAACCTAATAAGACACGGATGCTCAGAATCAAAACATAAAGCCAGGTCGTCAAGTAAGTCAAGGACAAGAATGCTCTGGGGCCACAATTATAGCAGAAGCATGAAAGATAACTGTATTTCTTGACCTTCTGGAGACAGCTTAACTCCCAGCCTTCTGATTGCATTGAGCACTATTGCAGAGGCTGGCCATTCGGCTGCCGTTAGTCTACTATGTCCAGTCAAAGAAACAGCATCTTGTCTTTTCCCAGGAGAGTAAAGTATATGAGGTTCAATTTGCTTCTCTTATTTTCTATTCAGTTTGAAGACCCAACAGAGAGCTAGAAATGTAGTGTTACAGTACTTCTGGCTCAAGAAATTCTTCTTGGAAGCTATTAGTATCATCACAGAGTCCTGAGACAGTCGAGAAACTTAGAGAGTGCTGATAGCAGTGCCCAAGAAGTAGATGTGCAAGGGAATGTTAACTATATTTGCCATGACATTCCAAGGCTACTATTAGAAGGAACAAAGGTCAGAGAATAATGGCTCGCCCCACAGAAATTTTATTTCCAGTCAAAGATTTGAATCAACAATACAGAACTAAATAGTTTAGAGTATGGTACTAAGGAGGTCAAGCAATCATGGGTTTTATCCTGTAGCCACAAAGGATATACCTACCCATTTAACTGTGTCAAAATGTTCCTGGTAAAATAGGAGACCAGGATAGTGTTGGCAGGGAGCCACTCTGAGGAATCTTGTCAAGGGACTACTGTCCTGACAATGTTTCAGTCCTTTCATAATCGCCAAACCCTGTTGCTCTCTAGCCAGCCCTAAGTCCTAACTATACATGCAGCTGTAGCATGTGTTTATCTAGTCTGGAACGTGCTTTCCTCTGAAAGATAAACAAGGAAACTAAGTTTAAAAGTTCTTTTACCTTTGGAAGACATATCAGATAGAATAAAATCCGTATCAAATTACATCAGTCTAATCATTTGGGTCAAATGATATAATTTGTCAATAGTATCAGATCTGCTTTATAATTTCCCAGAAGCTTAATTTGTTACAGAGTAATTACCCCCATTAGATTTGTAGTTAAAGACCCGTAAAGACCAATCAGAAGACCTAGATTCCAGATCTGCAATCTGGCCCAAGTGACTTTATCTCTCTTGGCCTAATATAAAATGAGTTATTCAGACTAGAACAAAGGTCAGCAAACAACATTTCATGGACTAAATTCAGCCTGCTGCCTGTTTTTATAAATAAAGTTTTATTGGAACACAACTATACCCATTTGCTTTCTTAGTTTCTATGGCTGCTTTCATGCTTTCAACAGGAGAGTGGAATAGTAGCAGCACTGATCATATAGCCTGAAACACATAAAATATTTGCTATCTACTCCTTTACAGAAAAAATTTATTGCTTTCTGCTAAGATAGAGTTCTTCTGTTTCATCATCTGCAAAATGGGTATAAAATAGTACTTACTTCATAAGATTATAAGGATTAGATGATATGTGTGGAAAGATATTGTGGTAAGATATTGTGTGGAAAGGAAAGGATGGCAGTTCATACCTGTGACTCTTGGACAACTGGAGTAACAAAACCCAAGATAGGCAGAAGATATGCCATAGGCAAACAGTATCTCCAGCATAAAGAATGCTGGACACTCACATTATCTAATTATCAACTTGATAAGTGAGCTAGCTTTTGAAGGCTAAGTCAGATTCAAACAAGCCAAGAGAGGAACCAAAGGTATTCAAAGTCAAAGGGAAGTGGAATGCCCAAGAAGCACTGAGAGGACAGTGAGTAGAAGAAATTGGCCTGAACAAAGTATTCTGATGTAAGAGTTGTGAGTGACAGAGTTAGAATAGTTGGTCAGGACCAGATTGTGGAGTTCTGAGCACTGAAGCAAGGGATGTGGAAAGTTTTTTATGTGCCTTGAGATTCACTGAAGTTTTCTGATCCTGAAAGAATTAGTATGTCTAGATTAATTTACCTGTCTTTATGGTACAGAATGCATGAAAGGACAAAGAAACAGGAAATTAACTTCATTTTAGAGAGATGAATTTCAGTTTAGTCTGCATTGCTGTTATGGTTATAAATATGTTTTATATTTGTTATTTATATTTGTTCTTATTTCCTTTTCTGAAATTTCACTTACTTTGGTGTAAGCGATCCAAAGTAGAAAAAAAAAGAAAAAGGAAAAAAGAAATGAAATTTTACTTATGCCTCCTTTACTTAGTCTGTTCAAAATGGACTAATAGCTAATATACAAATATAAAAATGAATTCATGTTATTTTTCTTTCTCTTAATGTAACTACTTACAAAGCATCATTCTACATATACTTCAAAAAAGTTATATTTTTAATATATTCTACAGCACTTATTGGGGTACACTGCATAAAAGATAGGGGAAAATGAGTAAAACATGAGTTATACAAGCTGGGAGGGAAAATAAGTGACATAAATGAATTAATACAGGTCTGTGAGTAATTTGAATATTCAGAAGAAGTAGGAGGCAGAAAGCCTTCAAGAGTATGACTGATATTGTTAATTATCTACTGAATGTCCATCTCCCAAAAGGAGATCTCCCTTACTAATGGAAGACCGATTTTGTACATTATTTCCAAGATTCTGGCTAAATACTCATTTTCTAGGATTTCATTGCATCTATGGATGGCCCTCTAATATAGTTCTGGCCAAAGAGCTGGAAGAGGACATTTTCTAGAGGTTTCTGGAAAAGCTTTTTACTTTCTTGATAAGAGAACAGACATTTCTGGCTCCATCCTTCCTCCTCTCATCTGCCTTTGAATGTGTATGTAACACTTATAGCTGGGGCAACCATATTACTACCATGAGACAAGAAACAAAGGATGATGGAATGGAAAGATAGAAAGTTCTTGTGGCCCAAATGATATCTTTGAACATCTGAAAAAACATCAATAACGACTGGCTTCTAAAGTTCCTATCATATAAGGAAAATTAACTGTCTTACCTAAACTAAGGCTAGTGGAATATTCTATTACTTCCAGCTAAATACTAGAAGGTTCATTGAGTAAAGTTGATTCTATAGCTCTGTAGTAGCTATAGCATCTCCATTTAGAGCACTGTAATAGACCCATTTGAGGAAAAAGTTAGTTTACTTGTGGATATACTGCTCACAGACAGGAAGGCGGTCTTTAGGCAAGTCCTCAAACCTGAGTCCCTAAACTTCCTCTTAGACCTTGCTGTTCTCAGGTTTATGTAGTAAGAAAACCATGGGCATGAGATGTGGCTAGAAAACATTTTTATTCTATATGGGTGAGAGCATGTCATACAAATGGTCTGGAGTCTTCCTTCTCTTACTGCTTTTCACCATCTTAAAAACATATGATTATCTAAGAAGAAATGCTATATATTCAAGCTCTGCCTTTGATACCAGATTTTGGGATATGAGCTAAACACAGGTTTAGCTTTGGTATCAAATCTCTGGATGTAATCCAATCAAGAATTTCCTTTTGGTTTGGAAAAAAAAAAAAAAAAGCAATGCTTCAGAAATGATCATTTGACTAAGATCCTGGAGCCATGTAGCCATTAACAGACCAAAGTGCCATTTATCAAAGCTCTATTAGGATACAGTCAATTCATTGTTCCTGCCAACAAGTAGGTGTCTCCTCTCACCTTCCTTGTTTCTGCTAATGCCATCGTCATTGCTGTGTCTCCCTAGCTCATAAACCTGAGTCCTGCCAATAACTTATGTTGCTTCCCTTTCCCTACCATCTGCTGAGTTCATCTCTTGACTCATCTCTGCCTTGATCATCTCGCTACCACTGCTTTAAGTCAGACCCTCATTACCTCTTCCTGGAGACTAGTAATGTCCTTCCCATTCTCTTCAACCCTAGGGTCCTGCAATCCTCCCCACATCTGCTTCCTAAAGCATTTAGCATTTACATTCTGCAGAGCAGGGACCTTGTTTGTCTGCCTTGTTCACCGTTGCATTCCCAGGACCAAATATAGTGCTTTGCACATAGTAAACCCTCAAATATTGGTTGGAAGAATTTATCAAAAAGAACAGCCCTGGTCTGGTTCTCCCTTGCTAAAAAACCTTTACTGTCTTCTCATTTCCCATGACACAAAGTCCAGCCCTCCCCAGGATGGCATTTCAAGGAGCTCCAAAGCTTGGGTCACAGTCTGACATTCCTAGTACTCACCTCTTCGACACTCCTTCATGTGCTCTTTATTCAGCCAAACCAGACAATGTTAATTTCCCAAGACAAGATCTATTGTCTCCTTTTAGTATCTGCACCTTTGCTGTCTCTCAATTGAAAGCCTGGAAAGCCCTCCAGGCCGTCTCTGCCAACCCAAATCCTACCTATCCCTTAAGAACCAGCTTTCATCCCCCTTCCTTCATGAAGGCTTTTCTGATGATAATAGTAAACACGTTATTTGGGGGGAGCTTACTACATGCCTCATATTTTCATCTCCCAAAACCCCTATAAGGCAGATCTATTTATCCTTGGGTTAAAGATAGTGAAACCGAAACTCAGAGGCATTTATTTTAAGGACTTGACCAAGTTTACCCAGCAGGGACAGGGCAGAATTTGAATCCACTGCTGACGCCCCTGTCCTTAGCCCTGCATCCTGTTACCCCCTTATCCCTTGTAGTTGCTCTCTGTGCATTTTGGAAGCACAGAGGCTGAAAACTCTGGCAGCTGAGGGGCTGAATTCAGCAGTGGATAGGATTTTAAAACAATCTTCAAAGATCAGATCTCACAAAAAAATTTGGATATTGAGCTTCTCTTGAAAAAATAGGAAGTTCTGGCAACATTGGGCCTGGGTTCCCACATGGCTGTGATTGTAGGGAGCTGAGTCATGGATACCCCCCTCTCCACCGGGTTTATATCTTCTCACCCAGCCTGGCCTATGCAGGCATTTCAGTTTGTGTCCCTGATAGTCCTTGTTGGCACCTGTCATAGAGCATTTTTCACATTCTCCCTTATCTCATCTCACCTTCCTGAGGCTGCAAGCTTCCTACTTTATTTCTGTCTTCTCTGCTGTGTTTTCCCTCTCCCTAGCATGATATCAGTGCTTGGCGTATTAAAGATTCTGTAGATTTTTGTTTTTGTTTTTTTATTGAATTGAATGTAAGTTTGCGGATTTGCTAATCTCAACATTTAATACTTCTCCAAATACAGCTTTAGTGTTAGTTTTAGTATAGCCAATTCTTACTTAGTCACATTTACAGAAAAATAATAGAAGTGACAAACCAGTGAATAATCAGCCGTTATTTTTGTTTTTGGACATTGGATTACATTAACATTTTCCTTAGATGTTTGTTATTGATTGTTTTGGTAGATGAGAACATTATTTTTCTTTCCCTGTGAAGTCTTCCCTGCTTCTAACAGTTAGCCATCTCTCCCCCCCCACCCCATGCCTCTATGGTAGAGTTTGTCAGAGAGTATCCTAAGGATTCGTTCACTAACCTGCTTCCCCTCTGGGCAGGGACTATGTATCATTCATCTTCGTATCTCTCCCACTCAGCATATTGCCTGATGGATAATAGATGTTCAATACAGTTTCAATGACTGAATTATTGTCTGAAATAGATACACAATAGACAGAAAGATGATCTATATTGAAATTTCTTTAGTCTGACATGAAGGAATATAGACACTACTTCCTCAAGTTAGTTAATGGTATCGATATAGTATAGGCGGCCCCCGGGTTATGGACAAGATATGTTCCTGAGAACATCTTTAGGTTAGATTTATACGTAACTTGGTGATGAACAGTGCATATATTGTAATAATAATACTACTACTATAAGGCTTCATGTGGTTATAATATATTGTGATACTATAATAATAATAAATTACAGAAACTATTGTGCTCTCTCTTTTCATTCAAATAAACAGAACATAAAAACAAACTCATACAAAAGGTTTAGATAGGAGATAAGAAATTTCAGAAAAGAATATTAAAGGTTAACACTCACCTAATGTTGCATCAACACTAAGCTAATAGGAATGTTACGCTTATTTTGATCTTCTAACTAAATCAATAATAAACTTTCCATTTCAATAATTAATCTATGCTGCTAAGTAATAATTGATGCTTTCATTGGAGCATTGCTTTTCACATGTTCCATTATTCTCACTTTATCCTTTATAATTGTTCTGATAATTGAGTGACTAAAGCCTAGTGCTTTCCCAGTGAATGATGACATCTGGCCTTTCTCCAAACACTGATTCCTACTTTCGTTTCCATTGTAATCACCTTTCTCTTCTCTGAAGACTCACCTAGACTTTCGCTTTGGAGGCATGGTCTTAAGGTAAACACAGACTCAGAAGAAAAAAAAAGTTCAGACAAAAGTGATGCTGTTATATAAGGGACCGTATAAACAATGAGACTAGCCTCTAAGATGCTGTGCCAACAAACCGCTTACACCATGTGGGTTTGTTCACATGTGCAGAAGAAACTGGTTTCCGAATTGTTAATTGTTTAATCATAAATCATCCTTACGGGAAGCCTTGGGAGCTGCTTGTAAATATGTAAGTATGGAATGCCATAAGTCAGGTCATCTGTAACCCAGGGACTGCCTGTTTTCCCTTATATTTCGTTTCAGTTAAAAATGTAATGTTAAATTCTTGGCAAGGAGATATTTTGTCAAATTCCTGGCAAAACCAAGAGGCTTTAGAAGTCCTTTATGCTTTCTTCTTTTGAACTGGTTTTAACAGGCAGTGCTTGGGTTCATTAGCTCATATCTCTTTACCACTGCCTTGGGGGGCAAGCTAGAAGGACCCCATGGAAGGCTCGTATGTTTGATCCAAAACTATTAAGCAGACGCAGTTCCTTGTTCAACTCAGACTTGACCAAAACAAATGGCAGCCATGGTACTCCATTTACTTCTTATCACCACACCCAAAATGGAAAAACCGGTAGAAATACTTAGAACTGGTAATAAGATGTACCTTCTCTTTTATTTTCTGTTGTTGTGCTATCGTAGAAGTGTTACTTCCTATAGTTTTCTTCCTGTAGTTTTCTACTTTCCAGGAGTTTTACTCTCATATTTTATTGCCTTAATGATATTCAAGGTTTCACCTTAAACTTCACAGCTTTTGTGATGTCATTTAAACATTCTAGAAACAAAAGAAACAAGGACTAATGTTTATGGAATATTGGTGTGGGCCAAGCCCTGGGATAAGCATTTTAATTGGATCATTACATTTGGTCCTTACAACAACCCTAAGAAATAGGTATCACTGTTAACCCCAGTCTTACATATGAGGAAACTGAAGTTTAGAGAGGTTCAGGAACTCGTGCAAAGTCACAGCCAGTAAATCACAGAGGTGTATTCCAATTCAAGTCATGCAAGCATCTGCCCTCTGCTATCCCAAAATTCTCTTCTTGGCTGTTTTGCAGAAATTCCCCATTCAAAAGGTACTAGTGACTTTTGCTAGAGGAGGTTCCTAACTTGGTGGTATGGGCTACTATTATTCAACTATTATTAAAGCATCTGAAAGGAAGCTAGACACAAGTTAGATTTTTAAAAAGTGCACTTGGCAGCATTGATAGAGCCTCCCAAAATAACTGCCAGGTTTGAGTTCTCGAGCTTACGTGATTCCCCTTTTGTCATCCAGGATTGATTTTGTATTGGACTCCACCTTGAATTTAACACCATAATTATTGGTACAAGAAGCAAGTCATTTTATTTACTAAAAGCAGACATAAATGTTTGAATGTTAGAAATCAGAGTGTCTCTTAATGTTTTCTCTCATCCTTTAGTCTAAGAAGGGAAGTACAGCTTGAAATGCATAAACTAGTGTTCCATTTTTATACTTCTATTGTGAGCAATCATCATTTCCTTTTTTCAACTTGAGATTTTAATTTACAAGGGTCACTATGTGTGAGTGTTTCCAGAAGCCAAGTATTTTCGGTGACATATCTGTGAAATTATAAGTTTGGACAACGAAATTGTAAATAAGACTCTAATTAATTTACCTCTCAAGTTTCTCTCACATTACACATAGTCTGAAGATGCAGAGTGAACATTTCACACTTCAGGGAGAAAGAAGATGGTACCAAGATGGCCTCGGTCATCAAGGCTCTTGACACCTTCCCTACTGCCTTCCTCTAACCTCAGTTCTCTTTGATGTGGATCATTGGCCTTGATCCAGTACTTTGATTTCTCATCCCTGCATAATAACATGTGTATTTCTGCATCCTGTGTCCTCACCTTCTCCAGGAAGTCGTCTTTGATTAATCCCACCTTCCCATTAATTACTCCTTGGTTCAAGGTCCTCCCAAAATTAATGGACTGAGGATTCTCAAATATTTGAAGGCATTTTTCTAAAGGGTCTGTTTAGCTCCTCTAGGGCACAAAAGTCCAGTATTTCTTCCCAAGTCTCGCCTACTACTCTCTGCACACAGTGGGTACTCAGAAAATCCAGACTGGCTAAATAAACAGAGACAGGGCCTTTCTCACAATGAAGCCCTATGTACTTTGTATAAAAATTGCCAAGGTATCAGGAATAACGTCTCCTCCATTCATATTAAAATTATGAAATCCAACTGACAGAGTTTCTACCACTTACAACCATACCAAATTTACTCCCAAGGGGTAGCTTGTTCGCTGGGAAAACCTGACTCAGCAGGTTTAAATTGTTCCTTTTGAGGCACTTAACTTCTAAATTTCCTCATTCAGTGGTTTAAACTTGACTTTAATACTGCATGCACTAAAAAAATTTGCATTTAATTGTGGCAGTAGTATGTTTTCCTGTTGCCATCTGAAACATATTCATTATCAGTGTCAGGCTTTCATTGAGAGAGTTCGGCTATTTATATCTAAAAAATCAAATTCAACAAAGATAACCAAAGGCATGTAAGTAGATTTTTCTACTTTTTTATTGTAAGAATATGCAGCCTGTAGAGACACAAATTCAAAACCTTGGCAAATCATATTTTCAATGACTGTTTGTCTAGAGATAAATGGATGTGTAGAGAAAGTTATTTTAAGAATGATAAGTCAACATGAATTTTATTTTTGAAATGTACATATACATATATTTTCAATATGTGTATGATTCAAGAAAATATTGTGTCTGGCAAGTAATTACTGTAGCACTTCAGATGAGGAAGAGATTTGAGCCTTAAAAAAATTTTATTTAAAACTATCTTAAGCCTTATTCCAAATTAAAGAACATTAAGACCTCATTGTATGCTTCTAACTACAAGGTTAAAATTGAGGTTTGAAATACCAACGAGCTGGGTGTGCCTTGGATTATCCATTTTATTAAGATCAACACATCTTCCTATTAGAATGCCACGCCATTGAGGGCTCGTGTGGGGAGGTTCAATACCTCGTTATTCCGGGATATATTTAAATTAAGAACAAAGTGTTCCCCTAGATCCACTAGTTGTTGTCGCAGTAGTTTTAATCAGAACCTGCTGCTGCAGGTGATGTCATGTGAATCGATGTAGATTTCATGAATCCTATACCACGTTGATCAAACCACATTCTTGTCTAATGTGTTTGTGAAACAGTAGAAGTTTTTCTCTCAAAGGTGGAAGGTTGCCTACTTGGGACTGATGTATTTTGAAGATGGATAGTGACCTCTGAAAGGTATTCATAAATCACAACCAACCAGCAAATGCAAAGTGAAATGAATAAATGAGACACATCCTTGCCAAATTTTAACCCCTATTTTCACTTTAAATATCCAAGTAACCAAAGAACTGTTCTCTTGGCGTAAATTACTGGGAAACATCATGCCAATTTTCTTCCTCACTGAGTATGCAGATACATTGACACGAAGCTACTGCTGCTGTTGAAAAGATCACGTGTGTTTTAACCGGCAAAAGGTGACAGGGTGATCAGAAGCCACACCTGGGAGACATCTGCAGCCTAACATCAGAATAATGAAATGCTGTTAAGGATTGGTGGACACAACCCTCAAGTACTTACAGAGCTGAGTGCCGTGGAGAGGGGAGATTTAAAAACACAAGAATAATCACTGTCCTAAAGGTGTTTCCCACATCATCAGAGAAACCATCTACTAGTCCACAGACATAAGGGACATTATTAAGAGGGCAGCAGAAACAATCAGAGGTACATCATGGGCTACAGACAATCATCATTCTCTGAATTCAGAGCAGGCAGTGAAGAATCAACTGTAGCAGTCAAGAAGGGCTTCCTGTAAGCAAGGGGCTTTGAGTTAACTTTTAAGGAATGGGTGTGAATTCCGCAGGTGGAGAAGAGGTAGGAAGGACTCTGCTTCAGGTAGGGGGTTCGGCGTGGGGACAGGCTGGGAGGTGTGAGTGGAGCTCACCGGCCACACTTGACTCTCTTGCCAGAATTCAGCTTGTTGAGCAAGTTCAGAATCGGGCCCTTTGCCTTGGGCCCAGGTGCTTCTACTGGATATATTGCAAACAGGCTTATTTCCTATCTCTTAAGCAGAGGAGTGATATAAATGGCAATGCTTAAGAGGCGCTGGAGAATCCAATCAGGAGGCTGGTACCACAATGCCCAGGATAAGGCAAGGGTGCTCTGATCCATAGTGCAGTAGGAATTGAGAAGAAATAAAAAGAGAGGTTATTATGCTAAATTTCTAGGGGCTAAAATATCATAAATTATCTAGAAAATAGGAATTATCCATAAAGCTTCTCGATGTTATCCATGAATTGAATTAGCAGGATATACTGTTTTAAGTGTAATGTACCTGCAGTTTGCCCCAAGTGCCACTAGGTGGTGAACGTGCATTATTCGTGGCGTGAAATTAGCTGTTCTTCTGGTGTACGGAGTTCAGCTAATTTTAAGAATTCAGTTCTAATTAAATTATATTTTCTATTACTAAAATATAACTTTATGACTTATATAACTAGTTATTAATGCAGGAAGCTGAAATATTACTCTGTAGCTATTTCAAACATACAAAAACCTGTGTACAAAATTGGAACTAAGTAAAATTTCTACAGGGACTCCCCATTTTAATTTTTTCTACTCAAGAAACGTCCCTATTTAGTACTCAAATAGTGACAAGTATCTTTGGTAGTAAGTGATATCAAACTATTTGGGTGCATAGATTCGGAAATTGTACTACATTCTAATCTGAGCTAACTGCTCTGGATTAGAGCCTGTTTCTGCTACTTGGCTGTTTGCCCCAATGTGGCCAATACTACCCTTATCTGGCAGTGCTTCTGCTACCACCAGGAAGCCCAGTGAAGTGTGTTACTCGTCCTTTCTCCCTCGAAATATTTTACCTAACTCTAAGCATCATGAAGGCAGGGTCAATGCCTGTTGGGCTTGGCCTCTATCGTAGTGCGTGGTATGGTAATAAGTACAGAGTAAACCCTCAGTGAGTTAGTGAAATTTTTCTGCTAGTTAAAAAAATAATTCAGTGTCCTTTCCATGTTATCTCAGTAAGTCACGTACGAATGCATAGTGTATTTTTGCCAATCTGGCAATCAGAACTTACCTCTATTACCTCTGAGAGTGACTCAAAAGAACTTCACAGAGATTTTCATGTATTCTTTGTTTCTTACAGTCTGTCATTAAAATATGCATGCAAGGATGTGTGTGTGTGTGCATGTGTTTAAGAGGCCTGGCACTTGGGTATCAGTCGTTCCAGATTAATTCAACAAGATTATGATTTTGGTTATGCGAGGTTTTCAAGCTTAAGGTGTGTTTATGTTACTTATATTTATCTATATAAACATGGGAATGGATATCACAATGAGATCAAATATTTGAATTTGGGACTATGCTGCCATAGCAATATTACAGGCGTTAATGGTAGTTGTGGTGGCCATTTATTGACTACTTATTGTATCTAACTTAATCTTTCCAGTAAGTAAGTACTACTAATCATATTTTATAGAAAAAAGCTGAAATGCAGATGGAATAAGTAAGGTACATTAAGGACATGAGGTTCGCAAGGTTCAAATCCAGCAGGAGCAAGTTGAAACCAAAGTTGAAACCCAGGGCTGTTTGGCCGTGTAGCCTGTTCTTCCCTGGAATGTTACACTGCCCGTCTCTACCGCTGTGTTGACTTTTCCTGCTTGCTAATCTTCCCAAAGCAATACCATAGAAACATTCATTCAAATATACTTATGGGGTAGATACTTAAGACATAATGAACAAATAATATCAAAAATCTTTCAGTGTAGCAATTTTGGTGGAAATTGCCATTGGTGGAAATTGCCACTTAAGAAAAGTTCTACTGAATCTATCAGTACTTTTGAAATTATTCATGACCTTCTTATGCTGTAAAATACTCACCTGGACTGGCTTGGCCATTTCTATAGCCAGGGTAAAACTGTCCTTTTGTCAAATGTAATATACGCAAGCCTATGAACCAAAATGAGTATCACTTAATTCAAAACATAATGTAGACAAATATGGTTAAAAGTATAAAAATTGGCACTACGGAGCCCCCACAGCAACTAGTCTGGGTCTCTAACTATTCTTGAAAACACATGGAAGAGAGAAGGTACGTCTGTGACGCAGCCTGGCAAGGAAATGGATAACTCCATGTCCTCCTGGTGGGAGTAGAAACTGTACAATCTCTTTTGGAAGGCAATTTGGCAAGAGGTACCAAAATTACAAAAACACAAATCCTTTGGCCAAACAATTCCACTTGCAGAAGTTTATCCTAGAGATTCACTCGCACATGTATGAATTATCACATACACAAGGTATTCTGTGCTTCTACTTCTTTGTAATAGCAAAAAGTTGGTAAAATTGGTGAAGAATCTAAATATCTATTAAGGAAAAACTGATTAAATAAATTAAGGTACATCATAGTCCATCCCTCATGAGAGAAAAGAAAATGAAAAAAATTAAAAATTATAACCCAAAATGAAAAATAAAGAAAAATGAAATTAAAAAATAAGATAAATTATAGTACATCAATATTATGGACCATTATGCAGCAATAAGAATGAGAAGCTTTTTTAACATTGATATGGAACAGTCTCCAAGATACATAGTTAAGCTGGGAAAAGGGGCATGGCAATATTTATAATATGCTACTGATTGTGCCTTAAGAAAAGGGAAAAAGGAAATAACATAGACTCATGCACATCTGTATTTGCTTGACTATGCATAGGATAATCTCGGGAAGAATACATAAAAAAATTGATGAGATTGGTTACATTTAAGGAGGGGAACAAATTGGCTGGGAGTTGAAGAGTAAAAGGGAGGCTTTTTCATTCCAATTTGAACATGTGTTATCTATTTTTTAAAACCTTATTTTTTTAATTTTGAAAACTTTAAAAAACATCTGTATCCTTTAATCTTACATTTCAAGTTCTAGAACTTTGGCTTGAGGCTACTACCAAAAATGTGCCAAAAACTTATGTACAGAGCTGTTCTTTGCATTATTATTTATAATGATCAAATAGAGAGCAAAATAAAATATCCAGCATTTAAGGCTAGGCACAGTGGCTTACACCTGTAATCTTAGCACTTTGGGAGGCCGAGGTGGGAGGATCACTTGAGGCCAGGAGTTCGAGACCAGTCTGGGCAACATAGTGAGACCTCATCTCTAAAAAAAAAAAAAAAAAAAAAAAAAAGAAAGGAAAAAAAAAAGAAAAAAAAGAAAAATTCATCATTTGGAAATTAAAAGCAAGAAATATGTGCGTATGTGTGCACATTACACATTTCCTTTGTGAAATGCAGTGGATTTATATGTTCAATATTAGGAATTCCAGATCAAGCCTGACTTATTCATTGAATCCACAGCATCTGATACAGTGCTTAGCACATAGTAAAAACATGATTAATTACAGAAAGATTAAAAAATAGAAAAGAAACTAAAAGGATATATCCTAAAATGTTAACATGTTTTACCAGAAATTTTTGCTTTCTTCCAAGTTTTTTTTTATTTTCCAAGTTTTCTACAATAAAGGTACTATTTTATGATTGGAAAAAAACAGTAAGTGTTATAAGACTGCATCCTAAAAAACAAAATCATATTTTTCATGCCATGACTGTCTATAGAGGAAGGAACATCTATTTTAATGAGTACTGGTGAGTGTTTGCATTTGATCAACAGCACTCTCAGAAATTCTGGAAAGGACGGTGGTGGTATGTAAGTGGCAGCTGGTACGTTTAGTGAGTATTGGAGGTCCACGAGGGGATAATTTGAATGTTAATTACAATATCGCTCTATACTTGTAAGGGATCACAGAATCAGGATTGGAATTATTTAATTGAACAGAGTTATATAAACATTGATCTTTTCTGTAACATTAGACCTGATTATTTATTGTTTCCAAGTTTTTGGCTACAGACAGATCTGAGTTCTGGTCCTCACTCAGCCACTTAGACACTCCGTGACCTTTCTAAGATTATATTCCTCCATCTGCAAAATGAGGTTAATAGTACAGTCTTTGCAGGGTTGCTTACAGAGTACATTTCTAATGCCGGTGAAGGGCTTACTTAGCCCAGTGCCTGGCCTACAGAAGGCTCTCAGGATGCCTCTGTCACCTTTCTGCTTCTCCCGTATTCATCGCTGAGTCCTGGGTGTGAATGAAGAAATAAAAGTTGGTTTAAAAATGGGGAAAAGGCTTATTTTCTAATCTAACATTTGATTTCATTCTACCAATGTTCCTTTATGGTCTGGATCATCCCATTTCACCGATATGGGAAAGAAGTATTGCCTGGGGATCTGCGACCGTCCTAAGACCCAGTGATTAGTGCTACACTGCACGGATACAAAATATACACAGCCCCCCCCTTGCGACCTCTAGAATTCTGTTCTAAGGAAAGAAGATGGAAATCCTCTATTGATTGTATTGCTGTGCCTGAGGACACTACAGAACTTATTACATTAGTATGGGTTTTGGATGTTTGCCTAAAGCCACAAACCTTTTGATGTCTACCTTCTAGCCCTGAGAAATTCCTCATCACTCTCATAATTCCTGCAAATAAGATAAAGCAGGACTTTTAATGAAAAATTCTTTGTGCCTCCTTGCTCTCTGACTTCAGTATCTTGAAATACTAATTTCACAAAATCATTTTCGAAAGTGTGTTCCAAATAATTTTTACCGCTCTCTTAACACAATTAGCTTACTTAAATAATAAAGTAGATGAGAATGATAAAATGTGCCATATTTGGAATAAAATTACTCTATAATTATGCAAAATTGAACTTTAAACATTATAGGTATAAAATGTTAATATATAAAAGCAATTTTGTAAACCATACCCAAATGAGTTGACTAATTTTTTTAAGTGTCTTAGTCTATTTGGGCTGTTATAATAGAATACCGTAGATTTGGTGGCATATATTAATATTACAAACAACAGAAATTGATTTTCCACAGTTCTGGAGGCTGGGAAGTCCAAGATCAAGGCTTCGGCAGGTTTGGTGTCCTGTGAGGGCTGTTCCTAGTCCGTAGATGGCTGCCTTTCAGCTGTGTCCTCACAGTGCAGAATGGGGCAGAAGAGCTCTCTGGAGTCTCTTTTATAAGGGCACGAATCCCATTCACGAGGGCACTACCCTGGTGACCTAATCGCCTCCCAAAGGCCCCACATCCAAATATCATCACACTGGAGATTAGATTTCAATGTATGAATGGGGGGAAGGGAGGACATAAACATTTGGTCTATAGCACCATACCTCGATAATTTGACTAATTTTTTAAGCAACTAAAAAGCCGATTAAATTTCTTAAATAGGGCAGTAAGAAGAAATACACAAACCTTTGGATAGATGAGCATTTTATCCTGGCAGAATAAAATCATAGCAATTTACAATGTTAAAGAATACTACCTGTCAACGAATACTTTCTGGAATGTAGTAATAATAATACTGTATTTTAATATTTCTTAAAACCGTGTTTCTTAAGTGTAGTCACTGAGAACTGACTTCTCCCCGGTGCCGATGAAACTCACAGGACATTGGCCACTAGGTGGCTCTTCCACAAAATGACCTTAACAGGAGTGATGCTAGCTGGCATCGCTGATTTTACATTTTTAATTGAATATTGCCCATGATTTCTGGTAAGTTACTAAAATTTACTAAATAAAAGTACTTAAATGATTCTCAGAAATAGGAAAACAAGAATGCAAAAATTGGAAGGAGAATTTTGACATTTGGATTAATAAGGTGAATAATAAAATTTTTTAGTGTTAATTTATACTGTTGTCTTTGTTTCCCCCAGCTATCTGTCTGTCTGGAGAATGATACTTCTATTTGTATTTCTGCATAGCAGCAGTTTGGCTCAGATAAATCATCTAATTCATAATACTGGTAGATGTGCCAAAAAGTCACACAAACCAGAAGGTTCAAAATAATTTCTATCAACTCTGCACAGTGTGTTTGAGGAAGAGCAGATTGTTGTAACTTTCATGCTTACAATCAGGGAGCATTCATAAACAGAGGCATTTAAACATTTGTGTATATCTGACATCATAGAAACATCAAAAATCAGGTAGGAAAAGTCAATATTTATTGTAATCTATCTTCCAGCACGCAATGATAATTATAGTAACAAAAATAATAATGGTAATAACATTTTTGAGGACTCACTATATACCAGACAGTGGGGCTAAACACCTTACAGGTTCAGGATTAATTTGCCATATTAGACTCAGAACAATCCTAAATTCCTCTAAGTATGCAGTGATTTATTAAGCTCTACAAGAAACTATACCAAAAATATTTTTCTTTGTCCTCCTGGAATGCATACTCAAAGAAAAGAACTGAAAGTAAGATCACCTCCTCTTGCAGTGGTACTATTAATATTTCCCAATTCCGTCCTAGTGGAGGTTTTCTTCTTACATTTATACACAGGTATTTGATTTTATATTGATCAAGTTCTCCTGCAGTTTGTTTGTGGGGTGTGTGTGTGTGTGTGTGTGTGTGTGTGTGTGTGCGTGTGTGTGATTCTTCGGCTGGAGTTTGCTAACATTGACTATGACCCAGAACTCAGCGTATTTGTGATTTTATTATAGAGGTTCCCAAATGGTGACAAGTACCTATCTGGAATTCCCTTCTGAAATATCTGGGAGTGGAGGGTTAGTGGGGAAGAACGGGTGCCGCAGAGTGAGCGGAGTGCAAGTTACGGAGAGCTGTGGGGGCCTTTCATGAGATGCCCAGTGGGCTGCTCCTCCTACCAGGCATGGCCTTAAAACTTGTCTCTGCATCGCCGCCTTTGCCACCAACTCTTTCTAGCCTCCATTGAAAACAATTCCTCCTTATTTGATGCTGGAATCTCCGGCACAAACAAGACTGGCATAAAAAGGTCCACTCAGCACATAGACTTGAGGGACATCTATCTGAAGAGCCAGGGCAAGGATAATGCACTTGACTAAACCTAGAGCAGCTTGTGGTGGGACAACAGTAACCTCTTTTCCCCCTTTAAAATAATCAGTTGGATGATAATAGTTCCAGAAGTCAACAAAGATCCTTTACGGCAGCGGTGGATACATTCCCAGGTAGACAATATAAATCTAAGGGGGCTGTTCACTTACTTTAGAGGCTGATTTTCTACCATCGTGAAAGCATAATAAAACAAACTTAAATTACCTGTGACTTGGTCAAGTTCTAGATTGTTTATCCAGTTACTTAGCCAAGAGCTGTCTTTGGTCTACTTTAGAAATCATAAGAGCCAGAAATAAAAAACAGGAATTTGTGAGAAAGAAAAGAAACAGAGCCAGGTTTTCTTGTTCTTACATGATGACTGCTGGGTTTTGGTTCCATTGCAGTCTACATCGCCTCAGTTCTGCTGGGGCAGGCCCAGGGAGGTGGGAGTCTTTATCCAAAAGAAGGATCTTTTCTCTGCACATAGGCTATTGAACACAACAGTGCTTTAGACATTTTAACAGTAAGGTATGTGACATCCTTTGAAACTTTATAAAGGGGGGATAAATAAAAGACTGAATAGGCAAGATGGGTAAAATAAGGCAGTGAGAGACTGAAATGCAAAATCAGTATAAAATGGGGCAGTGCAGTACTGGTACACATCAGCTTGTGACCAGCCCTGGGAAGGAAAAGACAGTGTCACACCTGCTGCTACCTCCACCAGCCTCCTCCACCAGCCTGCTCCTGCTCACTCTTGGCTAATGATTTTGCCTCCTGCATCACTGAGAAAAACAGAAGCAATTGCAAACTCTCATGTCTTTACGTCTTTCTTTATTTTTTGTAGAGATAGGGTGTCATTATGTTGCCCAGGCTGGTCTCCAACTCCTGGCTTCAAGCGATCCTCCTGCCTCGGCCTCCCCAAGTGCTGGAGTTACAGGCATGAGCCACCATGCCCAGCCCATCTTCACATCCTTCTATTGCCAAAGCTAAGACCTACTTCATCTGCACCATTCTCTTCCCTTCCCTCTGGTTCCTGGAGAAGGGGTATCCCTGTTGCTCTCCTCTTCTTGGGCTCTATCCCATCCCTTCCCAAACATGTGCCTGCAGTTAGTCCCCATTTTCTGTGACATCCTTTGTCCTCTATGCTAGATCATCCCAAGAGCAAGTAAATAGGCTCGGTATAGCCCTTCGGAAATTTCATCCTGCATACAAATCACCTGGAGATCTTGTTAAGATGCAGATCACAATTGGAGTTGTAAGGCTCTAGTATTTATCTTTAAAAAAAATCGTTTCTCTTGACCCCCACACATACTCTCTTGCACATTCCCCATGTTTTAGCAACCTGTCACAGCCAAACTTGTTGAGAGGTGTCTACAGTGAGTGTGTCCACTTTTCACTCATATTCTCTGCTCAGACTGTCCAAGGCTTCCATCCCCACCACTGAACTGAAATTGCTCTTGTCAAGATCATAATAAACTCCATTTGCCAAGTCTATTGGTACTTTTCTGCTGTCCTTCTTGACTCCTCGGCAGAGTTTCAGAGAGGTCACCCCTCCTCCTTGAAATTCTTTTTTTTGACTTTCATGATGCCTATTCTGAATTTTTCTCCTACCTCAGTTTTTTTCGGTCTCTTTTGCTGGCTCCTCTCCATTTGCTCAATAGCTAAGTTTTGGGGGTGTCTCAGGGCTCTGTTCAGGCCCCCTCTGTCCATATTCCTTCCCTGGGTGACTCCTCTTATTCCCACGATGTTAAGGGCCATCTAAATGCCTAGGACTTCCAAGCCCGTATCTCCTGCCCTGACTCATCGCCTCCTGGATATCCAAAATTCACGTTGCCCTTGTTCATGGCCCAAACACAGTTCTTCATCTGCCCTTTCCCCAGCTCACTCCTCCTCCACTCTTCCCTACCTCAAGAAAATCAGCCTCATTTACCCAGTTGCTTATGCCAAAAATGTAGGCAATTCCTTGGTTTCTCTTTTTCTCACCTTCCAGATCCAATCTAGTAGTAATATGTCTATGGCAATTTTACCTTCAAAACATCCTGAATATGTCCACCCTTCTGGAAAGGAAGCTACCTTCCTTTCATGGACTACTACAATAGCCTCCTAACCACCTTGTTTTTCCTTTACAATACATTTTGCCTAAGTGGTTTGTTAAAAGTGTACATTAGATTGTGTTCTTCCTCTGGCTGAAACACTCCAGTGGCTTCCCATCACACTTAGAATAAAATCCCGACTCCCGATTCTGGCTTACACGTCCCCCTCTGTGGCACTGCCTGCTTCTCTGTGCCACTCTCCCCTTCACCTGCTGCCATGCTCAGGCATCCTTAGTTTCCTGTGCCTTGGCACGTTTTGCGTGGCCCATACTGCTTCCCCTGATGTTCTCCTGGTTAATTCCTTAGTCTCATTCTCATCTTGTGCTGGTTATTGCTTGTTTACTTCTGGGTTGATCCCCATCCTGCAAACCACATTCTTCTAGGGGATTTGGCCATTGGGAGATACTAGAAGACTGGGAGGAGGGAAGAAGCAAAAATGGGACAATTCTCCCTCTTCTCTTTTTCTCCCTCCACCTCCCTTGTCCTGGGGGCATTTTCTAGCAGGGTCTAGAGGGCTGGGTCTCCTCTGTGGTTCAGCTCCTTGACAGACCCCTCCCTGATTCCAAATATTGTACTGCCATGTGCCGCCTCCATGGTGCTGGCTCCTGCCACACTGTTGGTCCATGTGGTCTAGCATCTGGGCCAGTATATCACCTCCCCCAGTAGTGGCTTCCTATATTGCTAATGTCTACCACACTCGATTCTCAATTTTCCATCATCTGTGTAGCTACTTCCCTGTATTAAATTCCCTTTGTTTGAAATACCTAGAGTGGTTTTTGTTTTCCTGACCAAACAGTTCTCAACTTCTGTTAAGCTCATCCTCAGAGCAGCCCTCACTGACCACTGAGTCACTCTCCAGCACATACACCCACTTCAAGTCTCCTCATTGTACTCTCACTTTCTGCTACTTTTCTTATTTATTTATGTGTTTGTTTGGTGCTGTCTTGCTTAGTATCCTCAGCCTGGATTAGTGTATGATATGTAGTTGGTGTTCAGTGAATATTTATTGAATAAATGAATAAAAGAAATGGACTGAGATTTGGGTAAACAAAATAGTGTGCAAATGAAAAGGTGATATGAAGGAAGGGGATGATAAGCAGGCTTCTAAATATAAACTCTGGGGTGGGGGTGAAAAATAAGAGAAAGAGAGAAATTAGGCAGAAAAAGGAAAATATTACCCTTTGGGAAGAAAGACAATGAGTTGGGAAGAAGGAAACTAATATTTATATAACATCTGCTAATGTGCCAGTTGCTTTCCACATGATTTCATTCTGTTCCCACATCGACACTACCAGGTAGATATTATCTCTGTCTTACTGATGAGGAAACTTGAGTGTCTGAGAGGTTAAGTAAGTTATGTAAGATTATAGGCTTGTAACATGTGCTATAGGATTCAAGCCCACAAAACCCTCTGCCTGATTAGGACAAGCCCAGGATGGAGGATCACAGACTGGATCAATGCCCATTCTACTTCTATTTAAATGTAGAACTTTTAAATGCAAACCCATAAACTACCATTTCTAAAGCACTTATTTTATCCTATAGCCATTCCCAGTGTAAGAATTCAAGACTTTTTAAAATCAATCCCCATCTTCTTGCCCTTTCTGACCCCTTTGACCCCCCAAATAAATTGAAAGACAGATCATGAGCCACACAACTAAGTAAACAACAATGTTGCCATACGCTAAATAAAGTGGGCCTTTGGAGTTTTCTTCCAGGTTGACCTCAGAATGAGCCTATTTTGGTGATTTACTCTGCAGTAAGGAAGGGGTTTAGGGAATAGGTCTACCCCATATATCAGCAGCTTCCCAGAGAGCTCTAAGTTGTTATTCAGGTATGTGCTCCATATGGCATCAATAGAGAAGGATGGCCTAGTTCCCCCCAAATTTGCCAGGCCCTTTATTTGTACCAGCATCACTTATGTTTTGTTGAATTTCATTGAAGAACCCTATTATCTTAAGGACAATTGAATTCTCAGTCCTGTTCTTGATTTCCCACTTTATGCCAAGGTCTGAAAATGGTTGGTGATATTATTATGTAGTTTATAGGGAAATTGAAGGAGAAAAGCCCAAAATGGTGGAGCAAATCATTTTTTTCTAATGCTAATTTCTCTTGGTCCGTGGATTCAGTCAGGCCATTAACAGGACTTTGACATTGCTTCTTTCCTGATTTGTTCTTAAGACTTTCCCTACCCCCAAACATCATGCTCTCAGATACTGAAAACTCACAGCAAACAAACAAATCATGGAAATTAAATAGCAATAAAACTGTTGTTGGCTTCATGTAAAAAATATTATCCAGTATTTAAATGGCGATTATTTCCAGAAACTTGGCAATTGTAACCATACAAATGATGAAATTGATTCCAGTCACAGTCTATCTTTGTTTGGAAAGGAAATACCAGTAGTGTTAGAAAAATGGATTATTAAAGACTTTGGTTTGCTGAAGGTGGCTCATATGTTCTATTTGCTAACACATCTTGTTGGGGGAAAAAAAAAAATAAGTGCAGCTTTTCCCTACCCCAGATTATTTTCACTACAGATCTTTAGAGCAGGAAATAAAAAACAGCTAATGGTCATGGGGCATGTGGAATTAGTTTAAGCAAAGCTGAACCCAGGTCCTGCTGACCGCCTCCTCTTTCCTGTGCTGTTTTGTCTATGCCGGCCTTAGAATATGTCAACAAATCTCTTTTAAGCTCAGATGGGGAAAAGGGATGGTGATTCTCGCTCTTTCTGTAAGGGTGTAATTTACAACAGATGTGCTTTTTTAGAAAGGTACAAGTTTGTCTTGTAAAATATTTGTAAAGCAAAATAGCCTCTGGATTTCACAAAGTAATCCTTGTTTGGTTTTGGAGATGTCACAAGGAGCATTGTTTTTATAATTCTAATATTCTTTTCTCATACAATTTGATTATAACTCAAGGTTAGTTTTTGGGAAGAGCTAAGCTTAAATATCTAGAACATTGTAGTGAAAAAATACCATATGTGACTTGACAACATTTTGACAGTGACTGAAAGAAGCCCCATTTTAATCATGAGACATGGGTTATAGTCCCAGGAAGTTTCTTTCTTTCTCTCTGTCTCTCTTTGTCTCTGTCTTTTTCTTTCTTTCTTTCTTTTTGTAGAGATAGGGTCTTGCTATGTTGCTCAAGCTGGTCTCAAACTTGGGCTCAAGCAATCCTCCTGCCTCAGCCTCCCAAAGTGCTGGGAATATAGGGATGAGCCACCCCACCTCCACCTCAGGAACTCTTTTTAACTAGTAATGAGATCTTAGCTTCTCCAAGCCTCATTTTCTTCAGCTGTAAAATGGAATCACCTGCCTCTGCCTTCTCAAGTGGGAAGGTAAATTGAAAATGTGTTATAAACCATAAAGTCCTATAAAAGATAAATGATTATTTTCATAATAAACCTATTCAAGAAAAAAATCTTTGAGGGCCCTATACCTTGCGTATATATTTTTTTGTAACTTTTACAAAAGACGTAATCATAATAAAAGGAATCTTTATTTGATTAAAAACTGCACTAGCAATTAGACTGGCAATAGAACATGTATTGTTCAAATAATTCTGGCCCTGATTCAGCCATGAGGCTTGTTGAAGAACAAATCACAAATTCTAAAGGGAAGTTTTACTTGCATAAGCATGGACAGATAAAATCACATGATAAAATGTATGCATCTTACATGAGTATGACCAGCGCCCTGTAGGGGACATACAACTTCCAGTGCGTGGGGAATACTGAAAACAGATGAACTTTGTGCTCAGATGCCATTTTTCAAATCCCATGTCTCAGATGAGAACAAACACAGCTGGGGGCACCAGAGGAAAGTGGGCATGGGTTGAGGTAGAAGTTTGAGAACTTTAGGCAACTGATCTTCAGTTTCCCATTCCAAGTAGGGAATGAGAACAATAGCCATCACCTTTGTGGGGCTGTTGTAAAGATCATATGAGATGATACATATGACAAAGAAGTTTATACAGATATAAAATATTTCTGATACATAAATAAGGGGGAAATTTTAACATTTAAAAGTTTTAAAGTATTTTTTCAGTCTCTTCAAAATTGTTAATATTAATGACTAATATTTACTGAGTATTTCCTATGTTCCAGACATTTGTGATAAATGTTTTAAATGGGTTAAACTAACTTAATTTTTTTAAAAACTTAATTTTATAATCATCACAAAGGTAGGTTCCATTATTATTGCCATTTTACAAATGAATAAGTTAAATAAATTGCTCAAAATCACATAACTGAGGAAATGATGGAGGTAGCATTTGAACCACACTTAGCAACAGAGCCAGTTATTCAGAAATCTAGTCATCTTCTAAACATGGTCACCTAGAATTACAGAGCACCCACAGCTTCCTCTAAACTCTCAGATGCCTTCTGCATTTGAACTCCAACCGTATTTAAGCACACATTTGAAAATAATAAACAATTTTAAAAAATATTTTAAAAACAAACACAACTTTTTCATTAGAAGTTGGGATAAAGAAAGCCTAGCCCAGCATTTGCTATTTGGATTCAGAAGCAAGCTTGGTGTTTCTGTTAGGTATTCTCTCCTGAGCTTTAACTACTGACTGAACCCATGGAAGGGGTAGGAGAAATTCCACCCACCAGCAATGTTCTCAAATCAGCTTTCAAACAACTCTGAGGGGAAGGTGCAATTCTACAGCCCTTGTTGTCTTATCTTTGTCTTATCTGTAAAATAAGATCTAACCAGAAGAGATTTTAGGATGTACCTTATTTAACGATTTTTTTTTTCTCAAATGAGGTCTAAAGACAGGCATTTGACCTGTAATCCTGAGTGTGCTTTTACATTTTCAAAACCTTTCCACAGTCTGTTCATTTTGACTTTAGAGAAAACCACATGAGGCATACAAATTCTTATCTCAACACTCCTACCGTCCCAGGTGAAAGTGGCCTGTCTTATTTCTTCTCTGATTACTTGGGAGCCCAGCCTCACAGCTACTGCTGTGGCTTCTATCAGTGTTAGCCAGGATGTAGGCCTCTTTGACCCTTTTTCTTGGAGTCCATCTAAAGGCAGAACATCTCCAGGGACAAAAGCTTGAGATGGATAATGTATAAGCCCCTTCTCTCCTGCCTGCTGACAAGGTGCTTAAGTCAAAGGTTTTGATACTGATATTGATATATACCACAATCCAGGGATGCTCAAGTCCCTGACATAACTGCCCATTGGTTGAATCAATGGATGAGGAACTTATTATATGGTGGGCTGGCTGCATTTGTAGGACAGTCAGGGATTTTCTTAAGTCATTAGGACTAGAGTCTGAGCAACAAGAAATCTGGCTCTAGGGAACTCTTCTTCCTGACAAGTCCATCTATATCCCTGGGTACTTTCTATAAGATTTATATTTAATGGGAAAAAAATTATGTATAGCCTTTTACAAATATTAATACTACTAATAATTTTTGTTGAATTAGAAGTTAACACAGTTAGCAAGCTTTGCTTCTGTCTTGGCTTTATGTCATCTGTGTTTCTCATCCGAGACATTTTCCTTCCCTTCTCCATAGTCACCACAACCTCTCTAGGTCTCGTTCCATCCACTGGGCTGTCTCTTCTCTAAGCTTTCCTCTTCCCCTTCTCCTTTTTCTCTCCCTTCTGTCTCTTCCACTATCATTTTTTTCTTATCCTTTTTCTCCTTTCCTCTTTCTTTCTCTTACCTCCCTTTCTTTTTCTTTTCTCCCTGGCTTTCATTGTAACTCTTGGAGTGCCTGCCAGCTGCTATTTAGAAATGTCCATCGTTTATGCTGTCAAGCCCAAGGGACATTTCTCTCAATTATTTTTCCTTTACAATCACCTTTAAAGTTACACACAAATGTATAACATTAAGCCAACAGGGCAAAACACAACTAAATGCTATTACAAATTACATTGCATAAAGTGAGCACTGAAAAGCATAAGGCTACCTTGCAACAGAGGAAGCAAAAAATTTAGACCAGGTAAATGCTCATTCTGCAAAAGAACAAAACAAAACAAAAAAACCTATGGCCGGGCGTGGTGGCTCACACCTGTAATCCTAGCACTGTGGGAGGTGAAGAAGGCTGATCATTTGAGCTCACGAGTTCGAGACTGGCCTGAACAAGAGAGAGACCCTGTCTCCACTATAAATAGAAAGAAATTAGCTGGACAACTAAAAATATATATAGAAAAAATTAGTCGGGCATGGTGGCGCATGCCTGTAGTCCCACCTACTTGGGAGGCTGAGGCAGGAGGATTGCTTGAGCCCAGGAGTTTGAGGTTGCTGTGAGCTAGGCTGACGCCATGGCACTCTAGCCTGGGCAACAGAGTGAAACTCTGTCTCAAAAAAACAAAAAAAAAACCTGTGCCAAATCAGCAGGAAAGAGCGGGAAAAAAGATCTTAATGTAACATTATAGAGACTCTGTCATTCTTTTTTTAAATGGAACCCGACAAATTAACAATAAGTATCTGGGACAAAACAAACATGTGCAAAAAGTTTCATATAGTTGAGAATTCCCTCTAAAATTTCAAATTTTTTTCTTAATTTAAGCAAAGATTGATGAAAATTTGAATTATTTTTATTAAAAAATTGTATCCATTAATTTTATTATTTAATGATAGCCAGTTTATTGGTCCCAAGCACTGTACTTAGGAGCTTTACATGTATTATTGTAGTTTTCCATATAACTCCGAAGTGTAGATGTTTTTGAGAACTGTTTTATTTTTTTTATTTATTTTTTTGAGACAGAGTCTCGCTTTGTTGCCCGGGCTATAGTGAGTGCCGTGGCGTCAGCCTAGCTCACAGCAACCTCAAACTCCTGGGCTCAAGTGATCCTTCTGCCTCAGCCTCCTGAGTAGCTGGGACTACAGGCATGCGCCACCATGCCCGGCTAATTTTTTTTCTATATATATATTTTTAGTTGTCCAGATCATTTCTTTCTATTTTTTAGTAGAGACAGGGTCTCGCTCTTGCTCAGGCTGGTCTTGAACTCCTGACCTTGAGCGATCCACCCGCCTCGACCTCCCAGAGTGCTAGGATTACAGGCGTGAGCCACCGCGCCCGGCCGAGAACTGTTTTATTTTTTAAGAGAAAAATATACTATCTTGTTAAATGGTGTCCATCCTCTTAACCTTAAATATCTCTTTCAGAATCCTTCAGTGTCTCAATAGTGGGTTCCTATTTTTCAAGGCTAAAATTGGGAAAAGAGCCAAGGCAACAAGTAAACTGGATAAGATTTGATATAATAGGAACTGAGTAAGACACTGTGATAAGATTCAGTAGCCAAGAGACTGTGAGTTGCCAAGCTGCTCTCTGAGAATTTCAGTATTCTGGAGTTTGGGCTGAATCATTGTCTTTTGTATCTGAAAAAGAAGGAATATTTGCACAGAGAAAACATTTGATCATATATTTTTGTGCCTTTATCCATGCTATACTTCCTATCTAATGTATTTTCCATAGGTTAGAAGCATAGATCTGAGAGGAAGTCTGTTTTGCAGGCATTTTACTGAATGAACTAGAGAAAGTAGTGCACCAAAACCATCTTTAGCATTGAAAATACACAAGAAAACATAAACATATTGTAGACTTCATGCTAAGTTGAATCTATCTATACTTGTCTACAGAAGAGCTGCAGTCAATAGTAAACTATAATAATTATATCTCATAGCAAATATCAACCTTATCACTCACTTTTTGCCAGAGGTTACATAAGCAAGACTTTAAGGCCAGGCACAGTGGCTCATGTACACCTGTACTCCTGGCACGGTGGGAGGATTGCTTGAACTCAGGAGTTTGAGACCCATCTCTACTAAAAATAGAAAAATTAGCTGGGTGTCATGGTTGCCTGCCTGTAGTCCCAGCTACTCGGAGGCTGAGGCAGGAGGATCACTTGAGCCCAGGAGTTTGAGGTTGCACTGAGCTAAGATGACACCACTGCACTCTACCTGGGGTGACAGTGAGACTCTTTCTTAAAAAAAACAAAAAAAGTAAGACTTTAAAAAAGAAATAATATTATGATCAAGATTAGCTCTTCAGGGTAGAAGGTATCTCAAATCTGAATAGTTCTTCCATGAGATAATAAGGTGGCCATATGCCCATATGTGTTTGCTGGCACAGTTCCATTTTATGTTTGTTATCCTAAGATTTAATAGCTGCCCCCTTTCACTATTAAGATGTTCTCACCCTAGAAAGTGAAATAACATTAATTTTATAGTATTTGTAGCAAACATATTCCACATACCTGCTAACTTTGATTAACATAGCACGGGTGTTTGACAGATTCATGTTCTATGTTAACAGGGTTCACAATGACCACTAAATGCATTAATGCAATAATGCATTTATATCTGAGTTAGGATACAGCCCAGCACGAGGGACTAGGCTCAGAATACATACCACCTGATACCTATCACTGTGGCTTCTTGTCCCATTCAAAACGGCATTAAGGAAGAGGGGTATCTGTCATTTAACTTTGAAAGTCAATGAACAGGATTCTCCAAATATGTAAGGTATACCTACTGATTGTTTTTAGGTCCTTTGATTTTTCCTAAACACCTCAAAGTTAAGAAGTAGCTACTTCTCTGGAAGAATCTAGCTAACTTTCTATTGTGATAGGTGATAGTAAAATAGGCATATATTAAAGAATCACTGTAATTCAAGTTTTACAGTTAGTGATGTTTTGTGGACTATTTAAAATCTAATAAGAGAGCTTTTAAAAATTTGTATAGAATCATTAGAAATAGTTGTGCGATATAAATCTCACATTCTCAGATTTATAGTTATAGCTGCTTTTTATGGGTAATTTTTTTTTTTTACATCTTCAAAAGAAACCCTAATAATGCATTTAAAAAAAAAAAAAAAACAGTGTCACTACCAAGCCTCTGGATGATTAACTACCCTATGATATTTCTTTCAACCAAGCTGGTTTATAAAGGAAAGCAAAAATGACAATAAAAGAAATGTACCAATTTATTCTCTACTAATAAAGTATTGAACATTAGTGAAAAAAGTATGAAATATTGGAATGCAACACAGAGCAATTCCATTACCCATTGCAGTTTTGGGTCATATACTGTATATAAAGAATAATTACTTCATTGGTTGGAGACCACAGTGGAGGAATATAGATTTTGATGACAGAGATTTTAAAATAAAAATTTTATCTCCAAGCATTTGCTTTCAAAACTTTGCCAATTACAGACAGACCATCTTACTTTGTCTTTCGGTTGCCCAGGGTAAGGAAGTGGTGGTGGGCTATGCAGGAGAAACAAAGAAAATTAAGAGTGAGCATATTTTTTAAAAATCTCAGCCAGTAATCACACATCAGCACTTAGATTTTAGAGTATCTACTAAAAATTATCTTTGCAGATGCCACAAATGACATCCTATTAACAAAGGTCCCACATTTAATATTTGCGCACCACATTACTGGTATTAATTCTTGTGGTTTCTAATACGTATTTCTTCTTTCTGCTTTTGAATCATATTTCTGAATTTCATTTTCTTGCTGAAGATTACAGCTGCATGATAAGCCCCAAGGCTAGATCACGGTGTCCACAACGCAAGCGAGTGCCTGCCCTTCTTGATTATCTCATGGAGATTCTGGCTAGGAACTGAAACCTTCCTGGATAGAAGAGGAAGGTCACACAGTATATCATGGAGAGTACAGACTCTGGAGTTGGCCAGGCATAGTCCCAATCCAAGCTCTGTCACTTTTCTCTGAGCCTCAGTTTCCTCTTCTGCAGGGTGGAGAAAAATAATGACATTGTAGCATGGTTGTGAGGATTGAATGAATTATGTGAAAAGCACTTTGTGGTGCTTGATAAGTGTCTATGTATATTCTACTTCTTTCCAAAAATAAGACAACTTATAAAAGTACAAAAAATAGATTAAGAAAAAAATAAACCACAGTAAAACCAGGCACAGTAAGTACCAATTCATTTATTTCTTCTACTCATATTCCTTTAATACTGGAGAAAAATTAGGGAAATATTCTGATTACAAAAGTAAAACATTAATTGCAAAGAATTTGAATATTACAGGAAGGTATGAAGAAGATAAACTTCCATGACTAGAATATTTTGGCATATTTCCTTCATCTTTTTTTCCCAACACAGCCATTTGAAAGATAAGTTAGGATTATTTACTTCTAACATTCTTTTTTGATTTTCTGTTTCATAAGCATTTTTGTTATATTTTCTCTAAATAAGTCTATCAATTGTATGTATTATAGTTAATCCCATTCAACATGTTAATAATTTTTCTTATAAACAAAGCTGTAATAAAAAATTTTCAGATGTTTATTGAATATATTAGAAATACCATCCCATCATGTCATACTCGTTGCACATTTTTTTCTACCTAGCCTTTTAAATCTATGACTTTTGACGTAAGTTTTTAATTTTATGTAACTGTTACTAGCAATTATTTTTCTTTGTGATTTCTTTTACTGCTTATATGTTTAGAAAGTTCTTTCCTATTCCAAGGTCAGTAAATAAATTATAGTCTTCTTATAATTCATTTTTTAGCATTTAGCCTTCTAAAAATTAATCTAGAATGTATTTAGGGCTATATCTGTTTGAGGTAGATATTGAGGTAATTTGGGTTATCTCAGGTAGATTTAAGAGTCTATTTAAGGTAGGACTAAATTTTCCCCTAATAGTTAACACAATTGCCCAGTAACATAATACTTCTTTATTTCCTTCATATAGGGTAACTTATCATATACCAATCTCTCCTTCAATGTCCATATCTGATTTTAATTACTTAAATATCTAGTACACTAAATGCCTTCTCATTATTTCTTTTGCGGACATTTCTTGGCTGTAGTTTCCTATTCTTCCAAACAAATTCTAGAAACACTATCAAATTTTCCCCATTTCTTCCACTCCAAACATTAGGATTTGCTTGAAACTGCATTAAACCTATACATTCAACTGGCGGGAAAAACCACCATTTTTTCATATATATTTTGTACATTTCTTAAGGTTATACCTAAGAATTTTATATATTGTTACTGTAAAATATTTTTCACCCAATTTTGAACTGGAAAAGTTCAAATGAAGCATACAACCAGCATGCTTCATTCAACTCCAGCTTGACTTATTCTGTATGCAGAAAAATATTTATAAAAGAACACTTTGCTTCATAGACATAAATGGACTTAGCTGGTGCTTGAGAGATGAGAATCTAAGGGCCATGCAGATTATTAGTGCAGACTGACTCTGTAGTTATAAAAAGAACTGGAAGAAGCCACTGGTAATTAATTTTACTCTACTGTGTACAATTGCACAGGTAAAATTAACACAACTTGTTTTAATACTAGAGAGGAAGAAATTGATATACCCATGTCTGTCATAACAAGTTAAGGGTGACTTTTAAAAATAGTAGGGAACCCCTAAGAGTAGTTAATTGTTCCCTATACTGCTATTGAGCTATAAGCATCACATCTACTCCATTGTTTGACAATCCATTTTGGCATAAGAAAGATGAATAATGTAGACAATTTCTTCCATGGGAATTAAATTTAAAATGAAGGCTCTAAGTAACTGGTATCTATACTAAAGATCAAGTTACAAAACTGGCCTTCATGTCCTTGGTCCCAGTATACGCTGTTACCCTTGGAGGATGCAGGCATACCTGTCATTCATTTTGCCCTCAGTTTCTGAGGTGGAGGGATGCCAGTCCTGGCCAAGTGTTCACAGTATAAAGTGCTCGAGACTCTTCTGAAATGAAAGTCAGTATGTAAATGTGCAACATGACATTATTATTCTAGCTTCCTGGCTGCTTTCAGCAAGCACTGACTGCCACATGAGGTCTCAAGTGTTCTGGCATAGTGTATAAGTGTTCAAAAGAAGTTAAAGTAATGAAATTGGATCTACATTTCTATAGATATTCAAGCTGGCATGGAGGAATGGAGTCATGGAATCAGAATTGGATGGTCTCCACCAAACAGCCTAGGCAAGTGCCTGTGATGCCAGGCTACTAAGCAGAATTTTCAAATGTGAAAGGCCATCACTTTTCCTTCCTCTGGGTCTAAAATGACAAAATATGCACATTTCCTCTAGGTTTATGCTACTCTCTGGGTGCTTTAAGCTCAATCCCCACCCCACCCGTTACCTGGAGCTCACTAGCCTTGCTTAAATTCAGCACAAATCTTAAAATGAAGAACTAAGAAGAAACAGGGGAAAACAGGACCTAATATAGCATATACTACTGTATAAAATATAGGACTATTATTTTTAGGAGGGTGGTGAAGCTTAGTATGTATCTGAACTTGGAAGCATCCAGAGTATATTTCAGTTGACCTTATAATTTTTTGCAGTTTTCATTGATCACAGATCTTCTCATTTGCATCCAGCATTCTCTGCTGCTAAAATATCTGGAGCCATGACCAAACTTAGGTCTTTGGGCAGTGGGGTCAAGAAACTGGGTCTGCTAAATAGTCCTGGTGGGTCCAGGATCAGTGGAGAATCCAGGTTTGGTAATTTTGAGATCTGCCCTCTCTCTTACCACCTTCCACCCCCAAATGTTTCTGTCCATCAAGGCAAGAGCAGTAGAATCTGACTCTCCTGCTTTGCAGCCTCCTATAATTATAGTAAGCACAGGTCCGCGATGCTGGGTCCCCTTCTTCCTTGTCCCTTAATATCCTGAAATTTTCATGGGCTCCAATTACCCATTTATATACACACAAAGATGAAGTTTATTTAACTTGAAAAATGCAAAAAGGGACAACCCAAAGAATTCAAGCATTGAAGAATACTTTTACTCATACAGAATTTCTTTTTTTTATTGTATTTTAGGACAGTGAAAAAAAGGGATTTATAAATAAAATCTATGCCATCCAGGAAGTATGTGTCAGTGTCCAGAACATCCTAGATGAAGTGGCTTCCTTTGGCGAAAGGATAAAGAAGTGAGTGATGCTGACACGTGAGCCCTGGCCTTCTGTGGGATAGGGCGTCCATTTGTTTCTTGGAAGGTGAAATGCCACATTCTTTTTGGCAGGGGACACTCCTTCTGGGTGATCTATTGCTCAGTTTCATCATTATTTACTTTGTTTCTGCCAGTCTTTGGCTTTATGAAAGTTCTGTCAATTTCCTTCCTGAAATTTAGAACATATTGGTTGGAAAGAAGTCATACTTGTAGCTTTAAAGAAATAACACCGTCCTAAATTTTAGCACATTTTTCACTGTGAAAGACTTTGTTCTTAAATGGAATATGAAATTGTGATAGGAAAAAAATAATCCAAGCTAAATGAGGATTTCAGGTAATCAAGATACACCTGCTTTTTATTATTGGTCTATAATAACTATTGGTCTAGTTAGATTTTCATCAAGTTACTCTGAATTAAAAAAATTATATATGGTACCCTAAAAAATATTCTTAAATTCTTTCAAATTTGTGTATTTAAATAGCTGAGATCATAATTGTCAAATAAACTAATGCTTTGTCATTTAGAAAAGGTTTACAATTAAATAAATAGAATTCTTAATTTTTTAAAATAAGGAAATAGAGCTTCATTGAGCTTCAATGCAAAATTAAGAAACTTATATTCTTAATCTTCTATTATTTGTGTTTTATTTAAAATAATATACTTTTAAAAAGCAGTTTACTTATAAAAATAAGGTAGATTTACAACAATTACCAGTTAAAAGATATTCTTAGGCCCCATACTACTAAATTATGTGAAAATTGGCCTACATAATGATTGCTAATGGTCTATTCAAGAAGGGGGCTGTATATCCATGTAAGTCTATATTTTCCTAGTTTCATATATCTATTCATTGTTTATTATTCATAACCAAAAGTGTTCTGCAGATTTGGATCCTTAGGCATACACAGAATTTGAAAGGAGTAAATTATTTAAACTAAAAGTGTGAGTCATTCATCCGGTGCCTTTCATGTTGCAAGGGATAATGCATTTTATTTTGTATAATTTTTGTTTAATACATTTCCACATATGCCTAGGTGCTGAGTTTCCACTTTCTTATATTATATTAGACAGAACAGCTTCCCTCTCGCTCCCAAATGTGCTTCTAAGCAACATTCAGTCTTAAGACTTCTGAAGACTGATTTCCACATGTATTCTCTCTCCTCCTTCCTCTGTGTATTTCCATGTCTAAAAATGTTCTCTTGTCCTCCACAACCTATCCACTGAAGCACAGTGTGAAGCCCTAAATTTGGGGCATTTCTCTATTGACTGTTGTCCTTTATCTCCTTTATCTGGGGTACATGGTGTGCTGATACCTGACAGAAACATCTCATTTATACCAGAAGACCCTGGGTCAGGCTAGTGAATGCCTGAGAAGAAGAAGCTCCTTTGTAATTCTGGCGGGTGGAGGCCTCAGAACAGGTGCTTGGCTGGAAAACATGATGGTTAGCTGAGGGCTATGATCAGATCCTGATGGTAGACCAGTCTTGGGGGAAACCTGAGTTTTATAGAACTTTCTGTGCAGAAGTATAGGAATATGGCATAGGATCCAGTGAGTCTGGTAGGAGCCATCTCTTCTGCACAACAATCTTTTGGATGCTAAAAAAGAGAAACTCCTCTGGGATCACATGGGATTAAAAGCATCTGTCCAGAAAGCAGATTCAGAAGCAATCTTTAAGCACAAAATGAAAAGACTCAATAATATCTTGTTACTAAATAATCATTCCAGAACTTTCTTGAATTGCATCTTTTTTTGGGGGAAATTATTTTCTAGATTTAGATTCCATGATGCAGAGTATGGATATAGAAGAAGGGCAGTCTTTTTATTTTTCCAACATTGGCTATACTGGTGAGGATTCTTTGCCATTTACCCTTCCAATAGGAGTACGGAGAACACAGAGAGTCCTTCAGTGGGGCTGCCCAAAAGGAAGGTTTTCCGAATGAGGAGCCAGTGCCCTCACACATGGAGCAGTGTGATGGATGGCTCTGAGCTGAGCCCCAGGAAAGCAGCAGACCCTCAGCCTTCTGTTCTCTCCACAAGCAGCAAGGCAAGCACAGGTGTCCATCAAGAAGGGAAGGCATGCTCCTTCACTTGGTGACAGTTAAGGATGCTCACTCTTGACTAGGAGAGGAAAAACACAAAGACAAAAAAGCCAGACCCCAAGGGTTACTGAAAACAGGACAACCAGACTAATTCCATGTTGGCTTTTTTACTAGAAAAAATAATTTTAGGAAACAGTTGACCTAGAGAGACACAAAAAGCAAGCCACATGCCACAAAGCTAAGAAACAACTAACTCTTAAGTATTATGCTATGGCACTGTATAGGAAGAAAATCTTTTAGCAGTGATCCTTTATTGGATCAAAATTGCCCTGGACAAACTCCACCCCAATGACAATAATACACAGTTATCAGGAAATTAGAAGAAATAAAAAACATTAACATTTATCCACATGTACAATTTTAATATTTTTCTAAAGTGTCTTTGGTGCCCTTGTCACTGCCTTGTAAGAAAAAATACCATACTTTAGGCTCCTGGAATTGATTAATTCTAATAATATCATCTTAATTCACGTAAATATGCTACCATTACAATCAGTCTTCCTTGATACAATAAAAGCTATCATGTTATAAATGGGGAAACCAAGTGTTAGAAAGGTTGACTCATTTAAAGCCATATAACAGAATCCAAGCTTTGAATACAGATTTGCTAACTTCTTGGCTCTTTTCATTAAACTGTGCTAAAGAGTCAACATGATATGTTAGTTCCTCTTTAGTGGTTAAACACTGAGGAGAGATTTCAAGGAATGTAATGGTACACCTGTAAATGGTGCCATATTTATATACTCAACCCTGCAGGCTCCATGTAGTGTTTCTATTTTCTTTATAATTTGGTCATTCTCTTAACTACTAGATTTCGCCACAGAGCTTCTCCACAAAAAGCCTTTAACTGATTACAATCTCTACGTGTTCCATTTCTCTGATTTTCTACATCATCTTTTAAAAAACTTTCTATATCCTTTTTTGTGTTCATTTTTTTGTCCCTCTAAATTCCTTTCCATCTCTCCTTGGTACTATCTTTTTTTGTAACTACTTCTATTCATTGTTCCTATTTCTATTCTTTGTTATCATGTTGTCTTATGGCCTTCTCTGACCCAGCCCTCTATATTATCAATTACCTTTGCCAGAGAATAGTAAGTGAAGTTGACTTTATTTCTTAATTACCTCTGTATTGCTGGGAAGAAGGGCAATGATGACAGGTCAATTTTTACACGTCGTTCTGTTCCCCTTTCCTGACTTCTAGTTTCATTTGAAACATAGCTAAGGTAGGGAGTATTCCTCTAAGGAATTCTAAAATCAGGATTTACACAGCCATATAAGATTTACATCTACAATCTACCAATTGCTGGCAACATTTTATTCGCAATGTGAGGAATACTCAGAGTCGATAGAAGGAAGAATGGTATACCCAGGGGCATTCCCCACTATGAAAACTTGGCAAAAACAAGGTTGGGTATTCATCCTAGCAGTATAAAAACAAAGATCTTTTTCCATGTGGGCAGTCACCCAAGGAGTATAATGGCTTTAGACTCTGAAGTCACCTGGGACAATCTGGTGGGGTTGGTGGCAAGACCCTTTACCTGGGCCCCATGTTCATGGAATTGAGCATATTTTTTATGACTAGCTTGTGTCCTCTGACAACCTAACTAGGTCCCAAGTTAGTCAGAATCATGTTTATTTTAAGTTTTGTTTGAAAAAGGTGTAAAGTGCTCAGATTGCTGATGTGTTAATTTTTCATTCAGTACTTTCAACTGGACTGTCCCATTCTTAAGCTGGCTGGCCATTGTAGCCCTCTGTGTGTTCACAGTTATCCTATACTTCATTCCATTGAGATACATTGTCCTTGTCTGGGGTAAGTAAAGCCTTTTTTCCCCTCCCTAAACTGTCTTACTGGCTAAGAACAAATTATGTTTAAAGGATGAGTTATATTGTCTGCAGTTCCCTATATTTATGGTCATGAAGCTACTCCATGATGAAAAGAGACAGGTCGGTTAAAAATCACAACAGTATAAAGATTTAGGTCTACCTGCAAAATGCATTTTTCTTATCTGGCACCACAGGCTTCATCATACTATAAACATGTAGTTGTGCAGATTCCTCATATATCAAGTGTAGCTTTGTCTAGATATTGCTCTGATTTATTTTCACCACTTATATACAAACAGAGGCATTTCGATCCATATGGTGCATTTAGGACAATATGCTTTTTTGCTGTGGCACTTTATCTTGTGGAAGTGTATGTAAACGTGGTACTATACATGGCCACTTGTTTAAGAGTCACCTTTAGGAGTCAGGAAAAGGGTCCTTGGCATTTACAGACTCCTTAGAAACAAACAAACAAAAAACCCCCCCTACCTTATATGTATTAAACAAAAATGTTTCTACAAAAACCTACTTTAAAAGTGACTTTTTTTGGTCCCAATTTTTAATGCAACATGCCAACAATGCCTATGTACCTAGGGTCCATTTACGAGGCAGTCAGTTTCAGCATTCATTTTTTTTTTTTTTTTTGCCTGAAAAAATTGTTTGGAAAACTCAATTTTTAGTCTCTAGGATCTACTAACATATCGAACTATGACATTAATGATTTTATATATGTATATATATATATAAACAAGACTAGAGAGAAGTAGAATTCTTTATTTGCCCCTCACCTGCATACACATACACCTAAGATTGCTAAACCTATACAAAATGCAGAAAACCAAAATGGGTCTTAACTTCAGAAAACATGTGCTTACACTGAAAGCAAAAAGATCAAGGGGAGTTTTAAGACTTTTACAGAAACAAATTGTAATAAAGTGAGTCAAGGTCTGATTTCTCCAAACCCTCCTGTTTCAAAATTCCTATTTCCCTATTCTTTTTGGCCCATCTTGTCATATCTTGAGCGAGTCCTCTTCATCATCACTATCGTTACCTTTACACTTGTGTGGGAGGTAGGGGAAATTGTAATTATTTTTTCCTTCCTAATTCTACAATTCTAAGAAATTCAATGAAGATAGCACTTTCGCTACACAAGGGAAGAGAAATTTCTACTATGTTCTTGCTTCTTATTGTATGTTTGAGCCCTCATCTTTCCTTCCTGGTATGTTTTATTGAAGGAATCAGGGTAGAGTGTCACCTCATTAACTCTAACCTATCTAGAATCAGACCTGCCTTTGGCTTATGGAGCCATCTCTGTTGAGATAGGTGATGAATGCCCCATTTTTTCCTCCCCCGCGTTCTCAGAACCTGGAGCCCAGGACAGACATGTGGCTATGTAACCTGCAGTGACCTTACTGACTAGCTGTCTTTTTTTATTTTATTTTTTGTTTTGAGACAGAGCCTCACTCTGTTGTCTGGGCTAGAGTGCCGTGGCGTCAGCCTAGCTCACAGCAACCTCAAACTCCTGGGCTCAAGCGATCCTCCTGCATCAGCCTCCCGAGTAGCTGAGACTACAGGCATGTGCCACCATGCCTGGCTAATTTTTTCCTATATATTTTTAGTTGTCCAGCTAATTTCTTTCTATTTTTAGTAGAGACGGGGTCTCGCTCTTGCTGGTCTCGAACTCCTGAGCTCAAACGATCCGCCTGCCTCAGCCTCCCAGAGTGCTAGGATTACAGGCGTGAGCCAGCACATCCAGTCCTGATTGGCTGTCTTAAAAGTAATTTTAGAGAATGTGTTTGGGCCTCTTATTTCATCAAATAAAACAAAACAAGAACACTATTTGTTTAGTGAGAGGTGATCGTCAGAAATTTAAGACACGGGTCTTATGTGAAGAGACAGAGACCAAAATCAAGATTCCAGAAGTTTATTCTACATGGACTCTCAAGAACCAAGATGCTCTCTAGTTTGTGGCTCAGTTTTTACCAGTGTGTTGACTTCATGTAAAGCTAGTAGCAAATGCTTTCATTTCAGGTTTGAAAAAAGTCGAGGTCATGTGTCTTCTAAAGATTTAGCATGCATAACAGCAACACACACCCCTCCCCAGCAAGGTGTATCTTTTGAAAAACGGGAAACAAATACATCGTTAAGGCAAAAAAGGTCTAAAATGTAGGAAGACAAGTTTCATCATAAACGACACACTAAAGCAAGGGTTCTAAGTACCATAATACTAACGTGGAAAATAGTAAGATATTGCTCATTACTGCTAGGTATGGCTTTTTATTACCCAAATAGCCTTTCCTGCTTGGGAGGAGCTACTGAAGTGCAAAGAGAAAAACAAAGCAGCAGTTGAACTGGGAAGGAGGGAAAGAGAGAGAGAGAAAACTGGGTATATTTGTTCACTTACTCAGGCTGAGGGGTAGCATACAAGCTAGATCTTCAAATCACTGAAGCAATTTTGCAAGAAATGTGCTTTGTATAACTCTAAACTTTGGGGATTTCGATGTTTGTCACTTCAGGCATCAATAAATTTACAAAAAAGCTTCGGAGTCCGTATGCAATTGACAACAATGAACTACTTGACTTCCTTTCCAGAGTCCCTTCAGATGTACAAGTGGTATGTAGATTTCATTATTATTGCTATTATTTTAATATAGTGTGGCACTGGGTTTTAACTTTTATATCCTTTTAATTTCCAAACTCTTAGAAGAGCTAGGTAAAGTTAGTAATAAAGCCTGTAGCAGATTTTACCAACCAGCAATTTAGCCCACTTGAGGAGACATCCAAGAAGAACTTAGAATGGAAGCAGGTTATATAAAGAACCTACCAGCGTTGACAGGGAGGATTCGCCTCTAAGTAAGTTCAGCTAGAGTTCATAAAGGGAAGTCACCATGACCTGAGGAAAGGAAATAGGAATATTAAATGATGAAAGCAAAATGTGCCAGTGGACACTTAAGAGAAAAACACTTTCCAGAATTTGCATGAATTAAGTAAGTCATAAACATGCATATTTTGCAGCTCAGTTGGGGGGGGTGCTGACTGCTTTTTGAAATCTGAAGCACATCTCAAAAATCCTTTGAAAATAGTCGATGGTTAAGGGGCATTAAACTCAAAGGATTTCAGAGTATAATAAGAAAGGTTTACTTTTTTTTTTTTTTTTTGAGACAGGGTCCCAGTCTGTTGCCCAGGCTAGAGTGTAATGGCATCATAACTCACTGTAACCTCAGACTCCTGGGCTCAAGAGATCCTTCTGCCTCAAACTCTTGAGTAGCTGGAACTACAGGGGTGTGCTACCACATCCTGCTAATTTTTTGTAGAGACAGGGTCTTGCTATGTTGCTCAGGCTAGTCTTGAACTCCTCAGCTCAAGTGATCCTCCTGCCTCAGCCTCCCAAAATACCAGAATTATAGGTGTGAGCCACCATGCCCAGCCAAGAAAGGTTTTTATCAAAATCTTAAAGCTGGGTTGCAGTGGTATCTTTTTCCTTTGTTTCAGCTGAGTTCTTCATTTGATTTGACGTTAGAGTGGCTAGATGGAGATTAAGACTGTGTTAAACAAACAAAACATTGCAAAGAACTATTATCCAGGCCTTCAAAATAGATTGAGGTGGTTTTGCTTTTAATGTAATATGTTATGGACAGTGAAGACTCCAGCCCGTTACCAAAGTTCACATAGGGGCTTACGTGTAGTTTCTGGCAGGATTTTCCTTTTGACTCCTGCTCTATCAGTCTATTGTTTTCTGCCTCCCAGCTGCAGATCCCATACAACTTCTAGAGTGAGCATTTTCTCCCCCCAAGCACAGTCTCTCATTCCTTTGCTTTTTCCCTTCTTTGCCAGAAAGTGGCCACCTGACCAGTCTTTCTCTGAACTCTGTTTAAACAGGTGCAATACCAAGAACTGAAACCAGATCCTTCTCATAGCCCATATAAAAGGAAGAAAAACAATCTTGGCTAGCCAGCTCCCAGCACTGAGGAGACCAGCATCTGTTTGGGAAGATAAAAGAAAAAGCCTTCAGCCTCAGCAGCATTTCCTTTCTTTCCGCTTTTTATTTATTTTGCCTTTTTATCATGATTGAGAGAATTTGTAAATAGTGTACAAAGGCATATGTCTTTGAAAATATACTTCTATTGTACAGACTCAACTTGATAAAGGTTTAGCTACTGCTGTGTGAAAGCCTTGTTAGCTGTGGATAATAACACTGAAAGAACAAATGTAAGAATGATAACAGTGGAAGATACACATTTCTCTAATTACAAGTGGAAGAACCAGAATATTAGATTAAATACTCAACTGTGCTCTGATTAAATCTACATAAATTGTAAATGTCAATTTGATTTCAGTTTTTTTTAAATGTGACTATTTTTTATCTGAAAAGTAATCCATTACAGTTTTCTATGTTTTATACATTTCAAAAGGGAGGGAAATCCCAAAGCCTGAATAATGGAACGGATGCATTTCAATTTAACATAGATTCTGACTTTAGATCCTGACATTCAATCCTGTGCAAATTACTTAGGTATGACTAGGCTGATTTTAAGCTAGTGAGTGAAGGTACATTCACCCCCTCTTAAGAAAATCTTCAACACTCAAAACCTGCATACTTTCTATCATTCCATCTAAAACCTTAAAATCTCTACAGGACTACACAACATAAATACTGCCAGGTTTATAAATGATTGCCTATCTGAATTTTTATACCAACCACTACTTTAATTTGTACCAAGTTAGAAAATTAGCAACTTATTTCAATTGTCAAAAATGCTAGCAAACTGTATCCATATTGCTTTTGGTGTCAGAGTATACCTTTGTGCATCTGAAAATATTTTAACACTCAAGTGTTCTCAGAGGGAAAAAAATCTGCTTTCTCATTAGGTTACTGAAATGCTTTAATGCATACTATGATTTTTGTCATAAGTGTGAATTTTAATGTAGAGGAAAATGCAGTGTGCTAAGTGATATGCCAGTGTTTTATTACATTCATTTATGAAAAAAATAATCATTCTTGATAACATGAATGCATGAAAACCTGTTTTGTAAAATAAACTGCTTGGGGGTGGGGGGGATTGCCTTTACAAATATTTCACTATTTACCATAGAAATGATACTGAAAAAATGTATTCCCAAGACTCTTAAGGTATTAATAGTTTTTATATCTAATTCCCTGATATATCAAGGGAGCATACCTCTGGAGAAAAATAATTTGGTTGGTAAGAACATCTTACTTCCCTAACTAGGTAGGGGATTAAACTCAGTGGAGACTGTTGTAGACAAGGTTTTGCACTACTTTGTTAACAATAGATTGGGGTGGGAGTTATGCTAAAAAAAATGTAGAAAAGCTGAAAGCAAGAAATATATATTTCACTCTAAAGGAAGATTCTTTAAAAATTCAATCTCATTGAAGCTGATTTTTAAAGTATTTTTATTTTAGAGATATGTTGTTAAATACTATTTCTTATAATAGAACTATTTTGATCTGTTTATACACTATGCTTGAAAGAATGTCTAAATTCCCTTTCTACAGAAAGGCTTTGACCTCAATATGCTTTATTTAGCGCATCGTTTAAAAAAATGACATGCTTACATCCACCATCACTGTTTGTTGCTAAAACATAATACTCCATGAAGTTGATGTTACTACAGAAAGTTTGATGAGATAATTTGTTGGAAATAACTTTCAATTATACCTTATGTGAGATTTATGTTCTGTGCTGATGTCTATTTGGATGTCTGTAAGCCTGATATTCTACAACCACAGATGTATCTAGTGGATAGTAACCATTAACAGATGACTATTTTTGTTTGTTTCATTGTATCAAATTTCAGATGTTTATTTAGTTCAATGGTAATGTGGACAACACATTCACTGCATTAAATACAAAAGAAAATCTTTTCCACGTATAATCAGCATTCCTTTTTTTCCGGTGGTTGAGAGAAGATGGGGATTGTGTGTATATTCTCATAAATGACACTTGACTTGGAAAAATACAGATTTGGTTTGAACAAACAAGGCTTCTAAAACCTTGACTGTTGTATAAAACTCAGTATCTTTCAAGGGGTGAGCATCTGATAAAACTGATAGAGAAGTAAGTACTAGCTTGAGGCATGAAAGTGATATTCAAGAAAATATCTCCTACCACATTTATAGAAACTACCGCAATCACAGGCTGAAAACACTATGAGTAGTAAAACTTTTAACTATTTCTTTCCCCTTCTCACATAGGTGCAATTTTGTCTCGAGTGCTGCCTAACTTGCCTTAGGGTTTTTTTTTTTTTTTTGAGACAGTCTGGCTCTGTTGCCCTGGCTAGAGTGCCATGCTGTCAGCCTAACTCACAGCAACCTCAAACTCCTCCTGGGCTCAAGCGATCCTCCTGCCTCAGCCTCCCGAGTAGCTGGGACTACAGGCATGTGCCACCATGCCTGGCTAATTTTTTCTATATATATATTTTTAGTTGTCCAGATAATTTCTATTTATTTTTTAGTAGAGATGGGGTGGGGAGGGGGGTCTCGCTCTTGCTCAGGCTGGTCTTGAACTCCTGACCTTGAGCGATCCACCTGTCTCGGCCTCCCAGTGTGCTAGGATTACAAGTGTGAGCCACCATGCCCGGCCTTGCCTTAGGTTTTGACAGATTTGTGATGTAAATATTTCAAGATATCACAAGAAACTGAATGTCACTCTAACACCTATTTGGACTGCTAAATATTGTAGATATTGTGAACTACTGAGTAAATTCACTGCAAGTCATTATTTATCTTTGTATTTCAAACTATTATTGCTATTAATTATGATAATTGATAAGAAATGCATATGTTTATTTTAACATTTTTCACCTATTAAAAAGAACACAGTACTTCCTGTTCATTTTGGTACTGTTCTGGACTGAATTTGGAATCCTTATAGAACCTATCAGTTTGTTTTTGAACCTTCTGTGCACTAGGATAATCTGAGTGAGTTGGGAGATTCCTTACATGACTTTGGTTTCTGATATATTTATTGAGTACCTACTGCATGACCCTGTCACAGGCAATGGCCAAACCAATGATAGTATATTAAAGTCCAACCTGGAGTTGAAGTATAGTGAGAGCTAAATTGAATTGATATGTTTCTGAAAGTATCTTTGATAGGATTTTTTTTATTCTGCATTTAAAAGTGAAGAAATTCAGTAGTAAGCTCTTTTATCCAGGGACCACAGGAGCTTTTTTCCACTTTGATCTCAATAGCTAAAGGTCTCCTATGCTGAAAGTAGCCTCAATTTAAAGTCTTATTCAAAGGCTGTAATTTCAGTTTATAAACTTGTTAAATGGGCCTAAATGTTTATGATGCTTTTGAGTTTGCACTTAACATTTAAAGCAAATTATAAGGTAGTTGATGCTTCAGAATACAAGAAAGCCACCATTATACTTCTTGAAGAAGCCTCAGGTATTATGAAATTAATACTTGTTTAAATTCTGGGTCTTTAAATGTCTAGTGTGACTGTATACAGATGCCTATTATTTGGTTTGATTAGAGTATCTAGAGTCAGCCTTTTCTAATTGCTCAGTCAAGTATGAATTAAAACCACATAAAAAAACATAATGAATTCTTACAATAGTGTCATTCCTTTCAATTATAATTCTCTTTCCTGGGATGATTGTTGTAACTCACTGAAAGAATAAAACATAACACATAACCCCTCCCCCCTTCTGGCAAAAATGTTACCCTTATACCTCGGTTTCTACATTTATACAACAGCAATTTGTATAGTGGCAGTCATGTAAAACTTATTCCAGCTGAATGTAAGATTTAAGGAAAATCAAGGAAAATCTCTCATTAAATGGAATACTATGCAAATAAAAACTATTAAATGTCCAAAGTAGCCACAATGTAAAAACTAACACTATCATTGAAGGGTTTGCTGGAATTTAATGATTCCATCTGTGTTTTTCCAAGGGGAAGAGAATCTGAGTTAACACAATGACTGCCACACTAGAAAAAACATTTTCTCTGGGGCCACAGTGTTTTATTAATATTACTCCTCTCTAATTTCTAATTATTTTTTATTATTTTCTGTTTGTGAGTTATATGCAATGCAATCCACGTTTTTAGAATTACATCATCAATATTGATTATAATAATAACATCAACAAGATTTTCATGAACCACCTGCAGGGTTTTGCTTCATGAGGCCCCAGGCTCAAAACTAGCCTGAGTTAAATACAACTCACGTGGCAGTTAATGTGTTAAGAACAACAAAAAGAGTAATTGATCTCAAATGAGTTTCAATTTATTGGGATCTTCCTTCACATTATACACTTAAGAAACACCCTAAAACCCAAAAAAGTGTTCTATTACATGCACAAACAGTATTTTTGTAAAGACAAGTTTTTAAATTTTTTTTTGTGTCTCCAAATGTTACTAAAAAATTATTACTCCATTTTTTAAAAAGTAACCAAATGACACTGCCATTCTGCTTTAGTCAATTAAGTGTTATTGTATTAGGCAGAAAGCTTTGTTTCAAGAAAAAGAGAAATGGTTTAGATAAGTAGTTGTGCCAAAGTTTTTTCAGTATGTAGCAAAATTAAAATTGTGATGTAATTCTCCCCACTGTGTTAGATTCTTCAATATTCCTTCCAAAGAGAAAAGCAGTGACCAAACTTAAGTCAATGAGTAAACCTGAAAACCACCTTATTTTCTTAGGAGGAATGCATTAAAGAAGATCCTGAGACCTGGCTGAGTGGAGTTGTTTCTCGTACTGGTGAGAAAAACTGATAATATAGGCTCAGTTTCTCTTTCTACTCAAAGACAAGATTCAAAATGGCTTGTGTCAACTTTAGGGATTTTATTTTGCCAGAGTTCAAATGGTGACAAGTTCGGAGGAAATGCTAGAGAAAAAGGAACACACCTGGCCCCAAGCACTCTTAATTGTCCTTTGCATTACTGGAGACACCTGAGACAACAGTCAGCCTTATTATAAATAGCTGGACCACAGAAGACAGGGGAAGGAAATGCCAATATTTGTCCCAAGTTCAGAGATCACTTTTTAATAAAGCTATTAGAGAACTGAAACCTTGTAACTGCATGCCCTAAAAACATTTTTCCTTTACACAATAGCGATTACAACAATTCCAACTCAAACTCTGTGTTTAACTTGTAATACTGCAACCATGGAAAACAATTTATTAGTGTCAAGAACTAATAAACGCAGAAGAATTTTACAAAGGTATAGGTATTTCCTATCATAAAGGGAGGAGTAAGTTTGTGGTTTTTGTCATCTTTGTTATTTAGTATAATAGGGGAAGTAGCTAACACCAATTTCTGCCCAACCTTACATAATAAATAGTATGCTTACCTCTTACCTTTGTCCTGGAACTCTTACAAACGTCAGTTTCCATTAACACAGAAACCTAGCAAACCATAGTAGGGTCTTTGAAGTACATGTACTTCTTGTACTGAAGTACATGAGAAACCACCCAAAAAGTCAAATACTATACACATTTGAAGAAGCAGTTTTTAAACAGACCACGGTGGTGTTTCATTTTATTTGTTTGAAGTTGCTGAACATTACATTTAAAATTTCCCTCTAGGATGTATTTGAAAAAAATTCCTCTTCAGAACTAAGAAAAACTTTTTGTGTTTTGATCACAAAACACTTGGCAATTTAATCAATAGTGAAACACTGACTCTTGTGGGGTAGGGTACCGGGTATTCACCATTCATTCTTGTGCACTATGATACTAATACAAAGAATGCAAATGTACTTGATTTCCAACGACTATGACAACAGCCCTGACAAGCAGGTGAGAAATCTTTCCCCCAAAAATAGATCGATTGATTCTCTCTGGTATACTATAGTTACAATGTTGGTATCCAGTGTACTTACATAAGGCAATTGTAAAAATATTGTGTTTTGAGTTGTACTACTTAAAACAGTACAAGAAGCCATTTTTCTGGTCTTCACAGAATAGGTGCAAAATAATATGTTCTTGAGAACGGTGGCAAGACACTCTCACTCAAATTTCTCTCACTCAACAGCAGGTGACTGTACCTGCATTAATGTTGCAACTAATAAGTTATATTATAAAATGAATTTTTTCCAGATAAATGATAGAAGAATTCTTAATAACACAGTGGTAAACTCCTTTTAAAGGCATTTAAGTTAAAACCTTTGATAAACGTAGCTATCATTTAATCTTAACAGTTTCTCTCTGCTTTTCTGTGTTGAATTTGAAAAGACCCATCAGAAAACAAGTAATTCTTCAGGTTCCATGAATACTTCTAAAAGCAGAAAGATAAGTTATCATGACTCCACATAGTAATAACCACAGGACAAAGTTTAATCTTTAGCAATTTAAGAATGCTACTAAAGAGTAATGCCCCCCCATCCCTACCCCAACATGGTGAGGCTCCACTTTGAAGTGGCTAAAATGAAGACTAGAGAAGCATACCAGTAAAGCGACACAAGATTCACTTTCAAAAAAGGGCATATAGTATAGTGTAATATTTGAGATCTGTATTGAATGATATTAGTTATATTTTTAGTTATATTCTACATTAAAGAAAAATGGCATCTAGTAAAACTATAAGTTATCCTTTAAAAATCCAATATATGTCAATTTAAATAAGACAACTTCAGAAAAATTTCAAACTTATTCTTACTTAGATCAGGAGCATTACTTTCAAAATAAATTGGTTACTGGCATTATAAACAGACATAAATCATTACAAACTTGGTGAAAAAGAAATATCCAGAATTCTGTCACGTAAACATAATCAATATCAGCCATGTATTTATTTACAATCTTTTTCCCTATGTAATCTAATTTATAGAAAAAAAATGTATGTATTTTTTAAGAGATGGGATCTTCCTATGTCGCCCAGGCTGGTCTCAAACTCCTGCCTTAGCCTCCTGAGTAGCTTGGACTGCAGGCATGCACCACCATGCCCAGCTGAGAAAATAATTTCTAATCCCATTTTTAAAAAGAAACTAAAATTAGTTAAAAATGGTATTTAGGGAATGCGTTCAACCACTTTAATAAATGGCTTTTAACATCTCCTGAAGTCCACTTCCACCAATAACATGACTGAGTATGAAGTTAACATTATTTTGGTATTACAAAAGAACTCCAACGACAGGAAAATAAATGAGACATCTAGATTTGCCTAACTTTGAGGAAAGGTCTGAGTATTACCAGTCAACACAAGTTGTTTCTCACAGAAAGACAAATGCCACATGATTTTATGTATATGTGGAATCTAGGAAGAGTGATCTCATAGAAGTAGAGAGAATGGTGGTTACTGGAAGCTGGGAAGGGGAGGGGAGAAAGGAAGATGGGGAGAGGTTGGTTAATGGGTGTAAAGTTAGTTAGATAGGAAGAATAAGTTCTGATGTTCTATTACCTGGTGGGTGACTACAGCTAATAATATACTGTATAATTCAAGACTGCTAGAAAAGAAGATCTTGGAAGTTATCACCACAAAGAAATGATAAAGGTTTGAGGTGATGGATATGCTAACTAATTTGATCATTAAACAATGAACACATGTACTGAGACATCCCACTGTACCTCATAAACACGTACAATTACACGTCAATTATTTTTAAAAAAAAGCTGTTTCTGATGATACTATTAAAATTGAAATTTTGGTTGGGTTTGGTGGCTCAAACCTGTAATCCTGGCACTTTGGAAGGCCAAGGCAGGGGGATCACTTGAGGCTAGGAGTTAGAGACCAGCCTAAGCAAAAGGGAGACCCCACCTCTACAAAAAAATAAAAAAATGAGCCAGGCACCCAGGAGTTTGAGGTTGCAGTCAGCTATGATGATGCCACTGCACTCTAGCCCAGGCAACAGAGTGAGACCCTGTCTCAAACAAACAAGACAAACAAACAAAAACCAAAAACCCTAGAATTTTCTTCTTTTTGATTGAATTTCAACTAAAATAATCTTCTACAAAAAAATTATCTAGACCCTTGGTTTAGTTTATTGAATATTATTCAAAATTTCCAAAGACACATTTTATTCCTAATATTTGTCTATTTGCCTTCTTCTTTACACCTTCACTGACTTCAATCAATATATTAAACTATACCTCGAAATCTTAATCTCTTGATTCCTTTCAACCACAGTGATTCCTAGCCATTTTTTCCCCTTCATCTCTTTCCCCAGTTTTCATCTTTAAAATTCTGCTTTTAAGTTTTCATGGTAAGTTCTTTAAGACACATTTTAATTTTACTAAATTTTACTTACTGCTCAATAATTTGGTCTCTAGTTGTCAAAGAGAAACAATGCAAAGTAGAAAAATTCATTTTTAGGATGAAGTCAGATACTCAAGATATATAATATATTCCTTAGAAAACAAAAAACTATTATAAATCAAACTATTCTGGTCATTAGAAAAATTTATCAAGCGTCATGACATAAACCATTGCTCACCTAACCTCTGAGAAGTCACTAACAACAAACTAAGTTCTATCTGTCACCACTTTAAGATCAATGATTTTTTTTTCAACATGACTATTTATTTCACTTTGGGACAGAATAGAGAAGCAGTGGTAATTTTGGTTCATCTACTATCAAGACAAATGATAGCATGATAAGTGTAAATTCAAAGCTGGATTTTAGATTTGCAGTTCTGTGCAACGTACCTTCTGGAAGTGCTACACATTTCTTTTCAACCTTCTTCTTTGGTAGAACTAAATCATATATTCCAAAGTAGTGAGCCATTCTCTATTCTTGTTTAACATCCATTATATCTTGATCCAACTTAGGCACTTTGGGAAGAGGATAAGATCTACCAAGTCTAGGTTCAACGTTCTAAAAAGATTTAGGGACCATGATACAAAAACAAAACATTTGGAGGAAATGTTTTAATTCTAATTTAGGATGGCTATTTATAGATGCTTGAATAAGGGCATTTAGGGTCTATGTTAAGGCTAATACTGTATGTTATAATATATTACATATAATTTATATGTTTACTTTATTAGGAATATTGTTTTCATGATAACTGATCACTAAAAACTTTGCTAACTTAATACTGTTGGATCTGAATTCAGCAAGTAGTTTAAAAACCTAGGAAAGAGTTCACTATACTTCTGTTTAAAAAGGGGAGGAAGTATAGGTGTATCTCTTCAATAGCAAAAAGACAACATTCTAAAAAATCACTTGTATCTAGTGCTAAGGATTGTACTGAGTTTTTTTTTTTTTAAAAACCAGTGTATTTATGATCAAAACTATATACTTACACTAAAAAAAAAGACTCATGAGTAAAGAATTAACTATACAAAATATTGGAAATGGATTATAACACAAAAGTACTCCCAAACAGCAGATTCTTCTCTTAAAAAAAGCTAATCATTTGGATTTGTACTTGGTAAATGAAACAAGTCTCTTTTTTAAACAAATTAATAGAATGCTTTTTCCCCTCCAACAATTCACATAAATTCATAGGGCTCAAGAAACCAAGAAGTGTATGGGTCTATGTTGCTTGGTGTTTTCACAAACTGGAAAGCATGAATTAAACTTTTTTTAGATGCTCTGTAAGATTAGCATTTACTATAAGAGGGCAAACCCTTTTTAAACATTTGATGATCAATGATCCTAAAATCTTGTGAAATGTTTGTTTCCTTTGAAAAGGTCTTTGAGTAGGATCTGCATTACCTCGAAAATATATGCTGAGAAACAAGCAAAATAATACTGCAATCTTTTCTAATTAACTTATAGCCTATTAATCTCTAAATCTATATCAGAACAAATAACCACCAAAATATATCCTCCTACCACAAATCATTCCAACCTACAAGGTGAATTTTTTGATAACATGATTTGATTTAAAAGAACTAGTTAACTATTCCATGTCTCCTGTTTTTGACATCACCAGGCACAGTCTAATTCCAATAATTCCATCATTGACCTTTCTAACTCAATCCACATTTGTTATAAAAACAATTACCATTCCGAGTTTTGCAAGCTCCACATCAGCATAAGGTGCAATTGGCGTGAAAGCTACGTGATAAATGCCTGAGGGGAAGAGTGCCTCATGTCACTCAAAAATGACCCCTTCCTGCTGATTAAGAAGCAACAGTGACAGGCTCTCATCAAGTTCATCACTTAACTGGAAAGGTGTATAAAAGGCATAAGGATTGCACACTCTACCAATAATTTTTTTCATGTGAAGGTATTCATTTAACTTTTATAACAGCATAAACAAAAGTAGCAAATATTTTCCGAAGTTTATGTAAAGTATCCTAGTATTATGCATTTGTGTTTGCCTAAGAATGTGTACTGGTTCATTAAGGCTGCAAAATTACACCCCACATTCTATCCACTTTAAAATAAAATTGCTAAAATAATACTGAGGAAAGGAATAAAGTACCAAACTCTTGAATATTCATGTTTAAAACCACTAATTATTACTTCAAATTTTAGAAACATACAAAACTGAAATTTTTTTTCAACAGCATACATAAAAGACAATAACACTCACAATATTTAAGCCTAGTTTACCTTCCCAGACTGTGACCTCTTTTCTTGTATAATCAGCCCCTGTCAAACATACCACCTGGTTTACAGCAGATGTTCAAGAAATACTGAATTCAAAACAATGATTAATATCACATTTGACTTTTATGATATTTTTCTGACCATCTTAGAATAAAATGACAGAAAATGTATACACTTGAACCACTTTATTCTGTATAGTGAAATTAAAAATGAACCCAGAAAGCTAACTTCAAAAAGTTCCTTTCCAAAAAACTGCCAGTAACATTGCATAGGGAAAAGCTGAATCTTAACTGCTCAGAAATCTCCTTTCAAGGCTTTATTTATTATAATAAGGGTTTCTATAGACTTTTAATTATTATTAACAATTCCATGGAACTATGATATCTGGCAGAGTACAATGAAGAACAGGATTACTCAGCCTTGTCTTAACTACAACTTTGAAAAGTCTCCAACTGAAAAGCTCGGGCTCAGACTATAAAATAAATTTTATTTATTTGGAATTTCTTCTTCCTATACCTCTATGATAGATATAAGGCAACAATTAGGTTGCCTAAAATAAAATAAAAGAAATAATACTGGAAAAGAGGTTTTTCATTGCAAGTTTAAATTCATACTTACTTACTGGTATTGTTAACTAGGCCCAGAACATAGTAACCCATGTTTGCTACATTGGACTTACTGAAAACTGCAACAATACTTTCTTGAAGGCAGAAACCTCAATGGTATTTGAGTGTTTCACACTTCATATCATTACCGCTTGTAGGAGCAAGCAGACAGAAGTCAATTATGAAATATTAACGTTAAATGCAACTAAACAAATATTTCTTATGAACTAATTCAGAAAACTTTTTCTTAACAGTGCACAATCCTAACTCATGATGTTGATTACATTAATTTAGAATTACTGCCAACTTAAGCGGTTACTATCTTGTCTTTTGCTTAAATGATTCATTATAACCAAAAGAAGAGGTTAAGCATTGGAAAGGAAATAATATTAAGTATCATATAATGTGATAGGCTAACTTAATTCTATCATGACAAAGATATTTAGTGTTTTTTCCATTTTACATGTAAGAAAACCAAAGCTCAGAAAAGAATTTGCTTTGTAATTTAGTTATTAAGAAACTAGAGAAGGATTTGAAACTGTGTCTGATGTCAAAACCTATGTTTATAAGGTTATATTAGTTTACTAAGCAAACATGATCCCAGATGGCTTTACAAACGAAGTAAAGTGGTACTCCTTGGAATAAAAATGTTCTTATTCATCACCCAGGAGAAGCACTTTACTCCTGATTGAGCTTTTTTAAACTACCCTTAGATAGTTTCTGCTATGTCATGTTCTGATACTTTGGCAGATTAAGTAAATAATAAGGAATTTGCATAATGTCAAATTTGAAGACAAAATAGAAACAATATTTCTTACAGTGTGTGTAAAAAATTACTTATTTGAAAATGTTTTTTATATTAATGTAGTTTTCAATTTACATTATAAGCCCAGTAATATAATTGAGCATTTGTATCTTGTTAAAAAGATAAAAGTGAAGTGTGCTTCTTTAGCAGAGTAATTGCTGTAAAGTCATTGCTTTAGTTATATAAAAACTAAATGGAAGTTTTAATATTTCCTTTCCAGCTGTATCACAATGTAACTTATTCCCACTAGTGAAGCAACTTCAATTTCAAAAGTGGTTATTATCCATACCCTTTCTTTTAGTTTTAATATAAACTGCTATTAGGAAAAAACTGCAAATTGAAACATTACTACTCTGTAAATTCATACTGCACATTATGATTTTAAATAATCTCAAATCTATTACTTAGATGCCACTTATAATCTTAATATTTAATAAAACTTATGCAGCAGAATGTTTTCACTTACACAATATTGGTTACATGGAGCAATAATACACCTTATACATGAACTACTAAAACAAAACAGATCAAGGGATTGAGTTGTCAGAGTTTGCATATTCACTGCATTTAGAAACCAAAAGAATATTAATTATTGTAAATCTTAGAAATGTTTATTTTAGAAACACAAAACTAAAATGCATATTTTAGCCCAACATCCTATAGAGAAGAAATAGGGAGCTACATGTTTATAGGTACACATTTGTGTGAGTATCCTTGTCATGATTCTAAGACCTAGAACACCAAAAAATAAAGGGATTACACTTTGATTTGAAAAAATATTTAAATTAATTTTTTACATGTACGATGGATAAATAATATCACTTTCAGAACAAAAAAAGATCAATGAAGCTAGTATATACTAAACAAAACTATTTTTACTCGAGTCAAATTTTACACACTGGAAAAAGTCAGAGGTTGATACTACAGTTTTGCAGTTCTTTTAAAAGTGCTTTTAAAATTCAGCAAGGCTGCCAAGTCTGTCAATAAATAAATTAAAATTTGTCAATAAACTATGAAGTCCATAATAAGTGACAATACAAGTTGAACAGGTTTAGTAAGTTGATCCATACTTTTTAGCACCATCATGAAAACTCTGTGACTGATCGACACAACATTTCCAGTGTTACCAATAAGGCCTCAGTGTGTACTCCAGGACATACTTTCAAATTCTCAGGCAGTTCCTTAAGAACATTTGGGAGCTTCTGCAATGTCTTTATATTTCTAGCATAAAGATCCAATAACCAGTCAGTATGAGCACTAGTGGTTTCTTTATAACTTTTACAAGCCATAAGCAGTTCATTTAGATGAGTTATCCCTTTGAAAGCTAAAATGAACTCTGAAGATAAATCAAAAATTGAACAAAAATTTAGCAGCATCCTACTAAGTAAAAATGAACGAAATTCAAGTTGCTGGTGATGAAAATGTTTCTCTGCTTGTGTATGAAAGTTTTCCACTGTATCTTCTATTTTTGTAATAGCAAATAGTTCTTCCTTGATTTGAGGTGACACCACATAATCCAAGGGCAATTCCCCTTTAGAGGTCCTCTGTTGTAAAAGCACTGGGCCTGTGAAAAAGAAAATGCAAAATGTTAAGAGTAAAACATTTTTATTTTGGCACCTTAACAGCTGTTTTCTTCTCTCTTTTTTCCCAAAGCATCCAGAGCTCTGTTTATCTCTGTTTACAATCATATTCTTCATGAATTCATGTTGACGTAAGTGGCTGGCTATATATTGACTTATAAAGGTACATTTAAAAAAAAACAAAATTGTAGTCAACTGCCTAATAAGGTTTGCCTAAAAGTACATGCCTTACTTAGTTAAATAAATTATATAACTATAAATTTAAAAAAGCATTTATAAAACTTGATCAATTGGCATCTTAAAATAGGAATTTCAGTGTTTTCAGAAAAAATTAACAAAATATATTCATCTTAAACTCTGTGTGAGCATCTTAAAGGTGTCTTATAATATCACTAAGAGGAAAAAGCAATGCCCCTTCCATTGCTGATAAGTGATTCTGGCAGTGCAAAGACTACAAAACCTTGTATAGACAGAGAACACATTTTCCATTTTACCCTTGCTATGTTCAATTTTTAGTACAGGTAACTGATTTACAAAAGTTACATGTTAATTCCACTGAATAAGACCCATCCATCTGTCCTAGTTAAACCTACCTAACTACTTAGAAAGTACTGCAGATAGAGTTTATCCCCTAGGTACTAAAGGATGATGTGGGAGGGGCAAAACAATAATGACTCAGTATTTGGTCACAAAGCAAAATACAGAAGTACTTTGTGCCTTCATCAGTCAAATCTTGTAACTATTTATGTACCTGGTCATAAAAATGTTACAGAGGACATAAAGGTTTTAGTACTAGCAGACATAATTAGAAGGTCTTACTATTATAACATAGATCATTTTGTCAGAGAACGAGAACAGAATATAACTGCTAAAACTCTTAATGACGACTCTGATCAGACATATAGTGGCCTAGATATAAAATATATTTAATATAAAAGATCAACCATTGACAATATATGATTAGTGTGTAATTTATGGAAAAAAGAATTCTAAATCAAAATTAGGGTTCCTTTCCATTGTGCTGACATCTCAAAAATATGAAATATACTCCAAGTTACTCCTATTAAAAAAATAAAATAGGCCGGGCGCGGTGGCTCATGCCTGTAATCCTAGCACTCTGGGAGGCCGAGGCGGGTGGATCGCTCAAGGTCAGGAGTTCGAGATCAGCCTGAGCAAGAGTGAGACCCCGTCTCTACTAAAAATAGAAAGAAATTATCTGGACAACTAAAAATATATGGAAAAAATTAGCCGGGCGTGGTGGCGCATGCCTGTAGTCCCAGCTGCTTGGGAGGCTGAGGCAGTAGGATTGCTTGAGCCCAGGAGTCTGAGGTTGCTGTGAGCTAGGCTGACGCCACGGCACTCACTCTAGCCCGGGCAACAGAGTGAGACTCTGTCTCAAAAAAATAAATAAATAAAATAAAATTATAGACACAAGGTACCAAAAGTAAGTAAAAGTTTTAGAGATGTAAATAAATTCTTAAAATTACTACTCTCAAGACTGAGTGACTCATAATGAAGAGATAATGCAGTTACTAAGATGATAGTGTCAAACCATTTGACAAGTCCAAACCCAGAATATGACAAAGGCAAAAACAAGTCTGTACAATTGCTAAGGGACCTTGATAAATACAAACACAAGTAGATTTCCTCTTCTAGGATGAGAAACACACACATTTCCTATTCTCCACTAAGGGCCCTAGCAAAATTCACATTGGTTGGTATAATGCCGTACTCTACTGAAGAGCTGAACTTAACACAACAATGGCTCTTACATCATTTATAGACCATTTGAAGCAAAACCAAATATTAGTTTAAATGTCAGATACATGGTTGAGTAGAAAAATAAAACACTTAGGAGGTAGAACTTACGGTATGGATAAGCATATAATACTAAAAAATAAGGTAGAAGAACTGAAAAATATATTGACTAAGAAATGATGTCAGTAAAACAGACACACTAAGGCCTTTAGGGGGCAGGAGAAGACTATATATAACCAAATGTCTTAAACTACCACGCTATACAGTCTTTCTTAGATGCATATATAGTAAAAAGACATGTAAAGAAAATATGCTTCTTATTTTCCTGTGGAATCAAATGCTTTAATGACAAGGTAAGATCAGGTTAAATTCCAAGTTAAAACCAATACAAATAAAAGCAAATAATTTCTATATTAAAAGCTAGTCAATAGTTTTCTTTTTAAAACACAAATCAGTTTTGAATATTTTGATGTAAAATTTATATTATTCAGTTCAGATATAAGAATGTCACTGATAAGGAGGGGGCTTGCTGAAAGCAAAGATCAAAAATTAGCAGAAAAAACAGATAAATATTTCAGTTCAAGTTATTTCCTTCACAAAACCCCTGCCACAACTGTTATTACCATTTGAAAATCCTCCTACTTTAACTTAATTGACTATGAAATGTGAATGAAGAAAAATATTCTGGGATATCCTTTTTATAGTCTGTAAAGAAATGACTCATAAAAATAAGATTAATTGAATTATATACAGGAAATGAAACAAGAATGAAAAAAATCCAAGTAATCACAATTAAACATTTATATCTATTTATCATTAAGCTTTCAGAAACGATTGGTTCACAAAGACATTACACACTTGAAGTAGAAAGATTAATATTTAAAAATAACACACCCAATTCAAAAATACACTCCTCTAAATGAAGGTAAACAAGTTTAATAAATAAATATATATATATATTATAAAAAGGCTTTTATCCCTACTAACAAAAAAAGGTGCTTATATTCTGAGAGACTTTTTATCCTTACTTTTTCATGGATATGAAATAAAGGCATCTTTTCTTACAGATTTTAAATATAAAATGCTATCTACCTCTGAGGGATTCATCAAAAAATTGGATAATTTATCAAAACCCGTTTAGCATAAATGCACTCACCCCCATGCTGTAGTAGCAGCTTGCCAATTTCTACATGTCCGTTTGACAGTGCATCATGCAAAGGAGTCACCCCGTCCACTTGAGTGAGCAGATCTACCTCTGGACAACGTTGCAAAATTTCCTGGACACACACTGTGTTGCCATAGTTACAGGCTTCATGCAAAGGCGTCCAGCCAGCATTGTCTAAATTAGAAATCAAGGCAAGTTTTAAAACAGCAGAAGTAGGACTTTTGGTAGTAAAGTATTGATGTTCTACTTCTCTCATCAGTGTGACTTTCTAGATACTTCATCTACAAAAAGAATGCTTTGATTAAAATGCCAAGGGTGTAATCATATTTCTACTTTTAAGAAAAATGAAACAAATAAAAACAATTTTAATATATTAATGTTGGGATATTACCAAAATATGGACACCAAAAAATGTTCCTATACCATTAGCTATAAATCAATCTATGAATGGCAATATTTTAAAGATATCTTAGGTAAATTTACTTAAATAATTTTTCTTAATGTGACATAAAACTATTTAATATCACAAATATTAAGACACTAGATTAGACCATAAAGATTTAAAACTTACCTTTAACATTGATGTCTATTCCTGGCAAAGAGAGAAGAAGAATCAATTTCTCCACTTGGTTATTTATGCAAGCTCTATGCAGGGCTGTTTCTCCTGCCATAAAAAATTAATAGATTATTCCAGAGAAGACAAGATATCAACTAAAGAAAATAATCAAAGGGCATGAACTAGGAGATCTGGCCCAATGCCATAAAATTATTTATTGAGTTTTCCTTTTGACTGGTTTAAACATCTCTTGCATTAAAAAAGGGGGGGAGGGGAGGGAACCCCATCACTCCATAGAGCTTCTGTTCTGTTCTATCAGCAATTCAGCAATGAAATTCTACGGCAAAAGGTTTAACACAGGCATTGTCTCCCCCTAGTTCATGGTTTAAAGCTTCAATCCTGCTATAAAACCCCCAAATGATCAGAGAACACCAAAAATACTGGGTTTTGCAGCAATAAAAGTTTAGAGTGCAATTGCCCTCTCTTAAATGTATTCATGAACCTACGTTAAATGTATGGCTCTTTTTTATACAGCATTTATAGCTTAATTCAAATGAATGTTTCTGGCTAAGCACGAGTGCCTCTACACACTCAAGTATAATTCAGAACTTCAAATCCATTAACAGATGGTTTGCTGCTTCTCAATAGGCTGTCTGGCTTGGCTACAGCAGCACAGAGAGGGAGAAATGGAGGAATCTTAATATAAACACACACACACATACACACACACACACACACACACACACACACACACACACACACACATCACTCACTCACCGCAAAAAATCCCTAGTACCATTTAAAGCTGAACAAGAGTAACAAATAGAATGGCAAGGTTTTTACTAGGAGGGACACAATTAGTGCCTGCTGGCTAAAATTGTCTATACCCATCTCTGTATAACCAAGATTAATAAGATATAAATGATAATTTAAGGGGAATTTTTTTTAAAACAGTATAAGTGACTGCTTAGGAAACAAAATGGAATACTGAATCAAATTTGTTCTTGCTATAAAATACTAAGTAGCACATTTTGATAGTGTTCAGTTTTATAGATTATCTCTCTGTAACTTCTACCAAAACATTTCTTTTACATGCATAAAAAAGCTTTTGAAGTTTTACTCTTATTATTTCTCAATTTTCTTCCTCGCTCCCAGTTCTTTCTGCTGTTCAGCTTAAAGTCATTCATATCCAATTTACCTTTTGAAACTATTAAACAAAGAGAAAGGATACTGATTTGTGAAATTAATATAAGTTTTCACCTAATATATTTTTCATATTTTGAGTTAAATGGGCAGTTACTTTAAATTTGTGGCATGCAATTATGAACTTATATTAAAAGATTATAAGGGCTTCACTATCTCTATTTCCATGAGTGTCATAATGTTAATATCTGTATTAAAAACATGATATAACTCAAACAAAAGAGACTTAGTAATTTATTTTGGCCAGGTATAGACTTTTGGAAGACAACTTAAATTTGTGAGTTAAGAGGTGTCTAAGTAAAAAAAGTACCAGAGGGAATTATTACAACACTATTCTTGTTATTCCACCCTTTAGGTACTTAGGTTCCAGTATAGTTAGAACCAAAAGCCAAACACATTTCATAGTCTGGGCTCAGTGCCTGGAAGAAAAGAGCCCATATGCTTAACACAGCTATGTAACATAGCCTACTCCTCATTCTTTGTTCACAAAATGTCTAGGACTGAAAGAGATGAAGACTGAATTATACTTTCAAATCAGAAGACAGTGATCCTAAGCAGCACAGGTTGAGGAATAGAAAAGTAAGGCGGGCAAGTCTGGAATGAGCTCAATGAGAGTTATACTGTGTTTCATATCTGGAAAGGCAGGGGCAGAAAAGAAAGGGAGGAATACTCTATTATACTGGGGTATTAAACAATCACTTTCTTTGTATAAATGACAGTTCAAGAAAATAATATGCTAACCAAGAAGGTATTTCCTGGACCTAGTCCAATATTTAAGTTCAAGTATTCATCAGGGCAAATGTGTGAAACTTGCAAGTATTGACTACGACCATGAAAAGTTCTTAGCATAAATTAATTTAGATACTTGGAATACCTTTTAGATTTGTCTTGTGAAAATTCATCTTTGTAACTAAAGAGGGGCAATTCTCCTTGGAACATGACAATTCTCCTTCTGACTTCTTTTTCAATTTTTTTAAAGATGAGGAACATTTAGTAAGGTTCAGGTCTCTGAAAGGAAAAGTAAGAAATAATGAAAGCTTGTTTTTCAGCAAGGCGTGCTAGCATATATTAGACGGTGACTTTTTTTAAGTTTAGCCTTTTTTAATTTAAACCCCCTTACTCATTCAATCTTTACTGCTTTCTAATTTTAAAATTTAACTGTACAGAAACGAATTCTAGTGTACCAATTTTCATCTTATTAGTCACACCCCCAACTGCCCACTAAGTTTATCAATATAGAATGTAAGAGGAAGAGAAAAAGACCATGTACATCATATTTGGCAGAGAGAATAAAGTAGAAAGCTAAGATCAGAATGCAGGCCTCTGCTCCCTATTCTTATTTTCATATTCTGATCCTATTCTCTTCTTCCTCTCAGAGAACATTTCATGCTTTCTGAGTTTTATACAGCAAACTTTAGAGGCTTACTCATTTTGGGAAAGCTATTACAAGTTAGGGTGTCTCACATGCCTGCACATTCTGAAATCCCATCTATATTATGGAAAATTAATAATTCAAATCATAGGGTAAAAACTGTATAAAACAATAATTTGCTGAACAGTTTTAGTTCTTTCAGGAAGTACTTAATAGAAAGAAAGCATGTACCTCGAATTACATAAAGAGAAAATGTTGATCGTGGTTAATTATAGATCTAAAACTGAGTTTTTTCCTAATCAATATAATTCAGACAGTACCATAGATAACCATAAAGTTCAAGAATTATGTTGGGGAAAAAAAGCTGTACGCCAGAACAAAGCCCAGTTGGAATATCAGCATCACTTACGTTAACTCTGGCAGCCCTTCGACTTGTTTCTGTTTAGCACCATTCAGCATTAGTAAAGCTCTCTGAGATTCAAAACAAGGCCGCTGTCCTATTTTCTTTGGTATCTGCATCTTTCCAGCCCCAAGAACACCAGTTTTCCCCAAAGCTGGCAAATAGGAATATACCTGTTGCAAAATAATATTATATTGCTTTCACAACTACAAAGAAGGCAATAAAAAGAAATTACTTGATTCATTTCACCATTAAATATGGTTATATTTTCTTGATTTCATCACTATGGTTGCCACACTATTTTGTTTGAACATGATTAAATATTAAAAAAGCTAGTTCCATGTCATTAAGTTAATACCATGAAGAAGAAAAACACATTCTTGAAAATAATTATTTTTTCTAATTCGATTTTGATGCTCATTTAGGCAAGTTCTTTTGATTAGCTGTATGCCCAATTTGTTATGATGCATTTGTAAATTTTTTATATGTACGATTTATGTACAATTGGTATTTTTGTGATTTCCATTTGATAATGCCTTTCTTCACCAGAAAACAAGCCTGGAATACACAGAATAAGGAGTGATAACGTCCTTAAACATAAGAATCATTGCAAAATAGAATTTGCTCAATCTGACCAATAAACAAATGCATTTCTCATTTGTTGAAGAAACTGCTACAGATATTAGATATTACTTACATCTAAAGATACTCAAGATAAAACTGGAAAACCTGGGATCAAATGCAGTATAAATGTATATAATGCTTTGCTTTCTATTTTATTCTTTAAAAATCTTTTAGAGATAGGGTCTCATTGTTACCCAGGCTGGAATGCAATGGCCTGATCATAGCTCATTGCAACCTCCTACTCCTGGGCTCCAGTGATCCTCCTGCCTCAGCCTCTGGAGTAGCTAGGCCAACAGGCATGCACCACCATGCCCAGCTAATTTTTTAATTATCATGTAGAGATGGAGTCTTGCTATGTTGCCCAAGCTGGTCTTCAATTCTGGGCCTCAAGTGATCCTCCCACCTTGGCTCCCAAAGTACTGGGATTACATGAGTTACCATGCCCGGTCAATATTTTGCTTTTTAAATACCATTAAATACCATGCAAAACATCTCTGGATTGAGCTCTTTCCAAAATAATAATCTTATGTACTATGGCAAGTGACTAGAAAACAAAGATCCTTATATTATTTTTCTGTTATCAAACCTTAATTACTCTCAAAAGTAATTAAAATTTCTATTCAGTGATTTCATTACTTTTTTTTTCCTTAAGAGAAGGGATTTCACTATGTCGCCCAGGCTGGAGTGCAGGGTCTATTCACAGGTATGATCATAGCGCACTGTAGCCTTGAACTCCTGGGCTCAAGTGACCCTCTTATGTCAGCCTCCCAAGTAGCTGAGACTACAGGCATGTACCCACTGCACTGGGCTTTAATAACTCTATTTTTGAGGTAGAATAATACCAGCTCTTATACAGATTTGAAAGATTTATGAATATTTTAAGTCCACTTATTAGAAATAACTAAGAATATTTTAAAATTGAATTTATGAACTCACTTCTTGAAAATTAAAAGAACTAGAATAGAGTGGTACTTACCATCTTCTGAAGGGAAAGTGGTTCAGATGAAACACCGCTGGAGCTCTGTAAACACAACTTTTTAAAGACTGCCTCTGCAACAAACATTTGAAGCCAGGAGGAGGAAAAGGAGCAAATGAAAATCTCTAATTCCTGTGAAGAAAAGTCTGTAAAACAAGTAAATATAGTTATTGCTACATCCTATAAAACCTTTTTCTACAGGTTGTTTCCTCAGTGGATTTTATTCAGTCAAATGATATTTTTCCTATACCAGTAAGAGTCACCCACATGATTTTAACTACAAAAATTAGGTAATATTCCTATTCGTTGCCTTTCAAGAAAACATTTTTAATGATACATGTCCTCACATTTAAAAAACAATCATTCGTTTTGATTATTTCAAATACAAATCTTGAAATTAGATATATACAGAATAGATAACATATGAATACATATATAGACATGGGATTTTATTTATCACTATAGTTTCCAATTAACATTAAAGATCTCTTCCCAAAATAGGGTTGTTCCTTTGGAAAACCAGTACTTAGCTTTTAAATGAGCACACGTGCATTTAATTTGTAATAATCAGTCTTGAGCTGATAGGAAGAAAGCACATTGCTTCCCCCGACAACACACATGAATCCTATCATTGCAGAAAAGGAGGAAAGGCACAAGGCAAAGAGGAAGAAAAACATAAAACAAGAGTGTACATAAAGATTTTCTTAGCAGTTTGCACCTGCTGTGCTATGGGGGTGTGGGTAGGGGATTATTCTAAATGATGAAGCAAAAACCACACAAGAGCGTCAACTCTCTTTTATCCAGAAACCTCAAGTGCTCCAATAAGATGAACATACATAAATATACACTTGAATTGAAAGTGATTAAAGGACTAGACCATTTCCCATGTAATCTATTTATTGTTACAAATTCTCTATTAATACTCTGTATAAGCTACAGAGTGGATAGTACAACGAAATGATAATTAAAGAATAAAAAATCCCAATCCATAGGACACTTTCTTACCCCAGAGTTTTGGTAAATGTTGTCTTCTGACAAAAACACTCTGCCCTGACTTTGCTAAACTCCTACTTCAGGTTCTGTGTTCCATAATCACTTAATATAAAGTAAGTGCACCAATCTCAACACCTAGATTTTCTTGTTTTGAGTACTTATCATTTTTAAATGATGTATTTACATTAGTTTAACAGTCTGCCTCTCCCACTGAAAGCTCCAAAAAAACCAAGGACTATGTTTTGGTTCCCTCCTCCACTGTATATAAAAATGTTTAGCTCAATGACTGGTAGAATGCCAATAAAAATTTGTTGAATGAAAAAAACAGAAACATTTTGACTGAGAATCAGTAATGATATAAAAACTTAAATTTATGGAAGAGGTTTGAAGCATGGAAAGAGATAAGAATAGAGAAAGCAAAAGCGAATAGTGTGAAAATGTACTTTTATCAGGAAAAGACAATGATGTAATTTAAGGGCAAAGGAAGCTTTATTAAAGTTCTCTAAAGATGTGAAAACTATTATATAATAGTAAATTTTGATGACATGTTTTTTTTTCCCACTGAAACAATAGGAAAAGAAATAAGTTTAAGTCAGGACTGGCAAGCTATGACTTGCTGCCTGTTTTTATGAATTTTTTTTTTTTTTTGAGATAGAGGGTCTTCCTCTGTTGCCTGGGCTAAAGCGCAGTAGCATCACCATAGCTCACTGTAACCTCGAACTTCTGGGCTCAAGCAATTCTCCTGCCTCAGCCTCCAGAATGCCCAGGACTACAGGTGCATATCAGCATACCCTAATTAAAAAAAAAATTTTGTGTAGAGATGGGGTCTTGCTATGTTGCTCAGGCTGGTCTCTAACTCCTGGCCTCAAGTAATCTTCCCAGATTCGCTTCCAAAAGTGCTAGGATAAACAGGCATGATCCACCATGCTTGGCCTTTATAAAGTTTTACTAGAATACAGCCATGATCATTTGTTTATGTATTATTGTGTGGTGGCTTTTTAGCTACAACTGCCAAGTTGAGTAGCAGAGACAGAGGCTGTAGGGTCTAAGACACCAAAAATATTTACTATCTGGTACTTCACATAAAAAAGAAAAAAAAGTTTGCTGATCCATACTTTAAGCCAATAATAAGGAATTCAATTAAGCATAAAAAAGGGATTTCAGATAGTCTAACCTTAAAATACAGAAAGGAAATTCCTCCTGTCCAAAGTGTTTAGAAGCAAAAAAGAATGGCATCTATGTGGAATTGGTGGACACGCCATTTGGTGGAAACGATTTTACTTATCTTCTAAAATATCTATTGTCTTAATTCTTGACAAAACAATTATAAATAATAAACTGTAGTACACTATTAATTTGATAGATCTGAATGTGAGTAGTGCCACAGTAATTAATTTTGTATTTTCAAACTAGGAAACACCAAAACATCCAGGTGACCATAAATGAGAAAGATGGACCAGTATCTTCAACTGGAAGTTATATAACAGCCAAATCATGACATCTTTACTAATGACTTAGAAAAGTGAAACTTTGTGACTGAGTTGAAAAATACTTATTAAAAAAAAAAAGGAGGAACTATCCACAGAGAAAAAGAATTGAAATAAAAGAGGTGGCAAAAATGATTTTCAAATTTCTTTATCAAAATACGGACAAAAAGGACATTACTGCAACATCTAGTTCACTTGTAGGGAAAAGTGTGGTATTCTACAAACTCCATAATAAAACACTTTAATTTTGCATATTAGTTATAGAAAAGCTACTGTTCTCTTAAGGATAGACTGTTTACTTGATTTCTATCTCTTGACAAAGGTTAAACATCAAGCTATACTAACAGAGAAAAATTAGAAAGATACTTATTTGAACAATTTTTAGAAATATATGTTAAAAAATTTTAAATTGCCTAACTACAGCCTCATTTGAAGCCTAAGGAACCAACTCTGTATGTGTGTGTTTTGAGAAGGATAAGGAAAGGCTTAATCATGCTTTTCAACAGTGATATAATTTAAATCTCGTATACAGTTTTAGATGTTAGTGATCAAACATAGATCCTTGGAAGCAAAATAATCAGTCTGTCAATAGGATTATAACAGTATCACTGAGGTTGAGTTTTAGCTGAAGTCAGTCACAAGCTCAAACTTCTAGGGCTTAAACTTGTCATGTAAAAATGGGGAACAACACAGGATAACCAGGCCTTGCTTTAAGGTAAGGGAAATTTAGTAAAGAAAGCACTGAAGCTGATGTATAACACGTAGTAGATCCTTTTTAATACAACATCATTATTTTATGCAATTGTCTAAACTATTAGATGACTTATATTTCCTTAAATGCCATTGCTATGTATTAGAAAGACAACTATACTGATAGTCTCTAAAGCCACTGCTAATCCTGTACTGGGTCTCCAAATTCAAAGAAATTTCATTATGGAAGGAAAACAGGGAATTCTGTTAGGCAAATATTCAGGTCTCATTCTAGCAAATAATGCCGGAATTCTGCTGTTTCCAAAGAGGATAAAAAACACCAAACTATCTAGTAGGAATGGTGGGAAAGAAATAATAAGAAAGGGTTCTGAAGGAAGATTGAATTTGAGCTAAGAAATGTTAAAAAGTCATGCAACAAAGGACAGCTAGTCCACAAAAGGAACAGTAATCACCCCCTCAGCTCAATGAAAAAGAAAAAAAGAAATAAGATAAAAATCTTCTAACTTAGATAGTATAAAAAGAGACCTCTCTTTGCAGAGGGCATCACTGAATAAATCCTGAACCCAGTTATAATCTGAATTCCTATTCTGGAATCTCTCTTCAAAGTATCAAAGTGATTGACAGCATATTCAAGAACTTTTTCTTTATATAAAATCCAGATGTACTGAAATACGTGTAACAAAATAGAATATTTATTTGGCAGTGTAAAATGTTGATGATTAAGTATATAAAAATCATCTTTCATATTTGAAGACCACAAAAAGCTCACTTGGTTTAAAAAATGTGTTAATTTCAGGAATTTAGGATTACAGAAATAAATAAAGGAAGAAAGGAAGGAAGGCAGACAGATTCTTCTTAAACTGGCTATTAAGCTTGGGAATGTACATAGGTCTTTTGGAAGCCCCTCTCAGTCTGGAGACCCAAAGGAGATGAACAGAATTTTTCCAAGGTGAACACTGTAAAAATGAGTTCTGTCATCACATTGCTTAAATAATACTTACTCTTTACTGCACTTATTTTAGGGGAAGTTTTAAAATTAAAGTAGATAATGGGGGAGGGGGAAGAGGAAGAGTGAGAAAATTATGAATATAAATTACTTCTATTTGCTTCATCCATGCTCATTTCTTGTTAGAGCACCAGATGCAGTGGAAAAAAATAGTAACGGCTCTTTATGTTATAATAAGAAAAATTACACAGCAATAGGTACATAGGGAAAATGTTTTAACCAGAGATATAATCCAAATTTTTAATACAAGTGGCTTTATAACATAAGTATTCTGATTCAGTGAATTTCATTTTTTAATGATGTTAAGTGTTCATGCAGGAAAAGACCTGGGAATTGTTCACATGGCATACATAAGACTGGAAATTGATAATGCTTTCTATTCAGCTTGAATGATTAGCAATGTTAAAGGTATTGAAAATTGCTCTTAACATGTAAGATTCTAAAAACTGTACATAAAAAAGTGAACCTATCTCTCCAATGAAAAGGGAATAAACTGATTTTAAATTTGTCTAGTCAAATATTTACTCGTAAAAGATGGTCTAATTATAATTTTTAACTGTAGGATTAAGGAAAACATAATATTATATATAAACATATAATAACTCAATTCCAGATAGTATTTTCTGTACTATCACCTAATATTTAATTTTTATGAAATCAGCAAAATACATTTGAATAATAAATAATGTATGTGGGAGGAAGACTCTTGTAATGTTTAGAAGAAAATAAGAACACAAAATTACACATACAGTATGAGCTCAACTATATAAAAATGCTTAGAAACACCAGAAAGACACTAAAAAGTTAACAGTTGTTATCTGTGTAGGCGCATTATGAGTAACTTTTATCTTCTTTTTTTATATTGTCTCTGTGTATGTGTATATATCCATAACTAATTTAAGAAAAACTTCATATGAACATATGTTAAAAATTACAGATTGCTTAAAAGAAATTCAAAACTACTTTCCAGGATTGGTCTAGGAAAAACAAAACATGGACACACTTACCATCACATGAAAGAGAAATATAACTTCCTAAGTCATCAGACATGTGTCGCATCACATTTCTACCCATCTTAAGTCCAAGGAAAATCCAATAATCTATTGCCGCTCCAAGAATTCCAGTCAGTAAGTAAGCCAGTTCATGTTTGAAGACCTAACAGTAAGATGGAAAAAATATTACTAAAATATAGGATTTCTATCAGTGTTATTTTGAATATTTGTTGAGAGGAAAAACTCAGCTATTTAAAAATACAAGGTTTGCTAATGATAAAAGGTATTCTTAAGAACCCTAGCAAACTATACCTTCTCTTCTCCATTCACCCTCTACACACACATACACACACACATACACCCCAAATGAATAGTTTAGAACAAATTTTTAAAATAATTTCATCTAATGCTGTCAAGTGCTTTAGTCAAGCAATAATTCCATTAAAATGAGGAAATACCTGGTTTCTGTGGATTTTTAACAATATATGACTATAAAAGACAGACTTTCTACCCATACTGTTTATATGTTCTTTACATTTCTCTAAATGGCATTTTCCAGAAAAAGACTCGAGACACACAATGAATAAAAGTTTTAGTAAACAAGATTGTCCATTTGTTACAAGAAAACAGATTGACTCGAATTTTAATTATTAAATTATATCAAATACTCATTACCTAATTTAGACATGTATAACAGTTTTAAAAGTATATTGTTTTATAATACTTCCATAATTATTAAATTCTATAAAAAATATAGCATACAGATCTTACTTACAATAAGTATGCTTTACCATAGTGTTTAAAAATATTTTTCTATTAACTTATTTTTTTTCCTAACTGCTGATCACCAGGAACAATGGTATCTTTTTTTTTTTTTTTTTTTTTTCCTTGAGACAGGGTCTTGCTCTGTTGCCTGGGCTAGAGTGCAGTGGCATCATCATAGCTAACTGCAAACTCTGACTCCTGACTCAGGTGATCCTCCTACCTCAGCCTCCTGAGTAGCTGGGACTACAGGTGCACGCCACCATGTCTGGCTAATTTTTACTTTTTGTAAAGACAAGAGTCATGTTGTGTTGTTCAGGCTGGTCTTGAACTCCTGGCCTCAGGTGATCCTGGCTGCTCCAGCCTCCCCAAGTGTGTTAGGATTACAGGTGTGAGCTATCGCACCCTGCCTAAAAATATTTTCTAATCCATAAAGTTCAGTATAAACTATGAAAATAAAGAGGTGTGAGAATAATATTCTAAAAACACCTTTGATTTAAATATAAACACTTTTTCAAAACAACATTAAAACCAGCTGAAATTCCTATATTCTTATTATTTGTTGTCTAGGCATGTTGGATATGTGGAAAAAAATCACTAAATTAACAGTTGGGTAGAAGGCACGTGAAGAGATTTAATAAATGTTACAGAATCCAAATAGATTATAACTACCATGTTCTACCATCATATGCCCAATATGGGATTAGTGACAAAGAAATTTGTAGTACTTTCAACCCTTAGTGACAACTGGATTTGCTTCTCCTGCACTCAGCAAACCTGTTTCTTATAGGTATACACAGTATTTCATTAGGACATCATTCCTTATCTAATAGGAAATCAACACCATTCTTTGTAAATTCAACATGTAGATGATCACTCTGAGCAAGTTAATCTTCACTTCTCACTGTTCAAGTTATCAAGAGAATATAAAACAGAATAGTGAAAATATGTATTTAAACTAGCCAATCGATTATGTCTATATGCACGCCACAAAATATTCCTTCCAACATAATGTAGACCTGAATATCAGCAATGACAGTACTCAGAAAGGAAGCAAGAGATTGGTAAATTTTTTCTGAAAGTATTCCCCATCTCAAGGGTATAGTACATCAGGATCACTTGAGACTTTCCAGGTTCTAAGACTCTGGGTAGGGAAGAAGGATGTTAGCCCACAGGGTGAAGCCTCTTACAAAACCACAACCCAGCACTACTCCATCAATTAAAAATAAAATCAAATCAACCAGCTAGGATTTTCCCTTTTTTCTTATACAAATATACATACACAGCCAGGCGTAGTGGCTTAGGTCTGTAATCCTAGCACTTTGGGAGATCGAGGTGGGAGGATTACTTTAGGCCAGAAGTTCAAGACCAGCCCGAGCAAGAGTGAGACCCTGTCTCTACAAGAAACAGAAAAATTAGCCAGTTGTGATGGTGCATGCCTGTAGTCCCAGCTACTCAGGAGGCTGAGGCAAGCGGATCGCTTGAGCCCAGGAGTTTTGAGGTTGCAGTGAGCTAAGACGAGGCCATTGCACAGAGTAAGACACTGTCTCAAAAAAAAAAAAAAAAAAAAAGTATACATATACCTGAAACCACAATTGAATACTAGTATTGTTTAATATTAAATTTACCTTGGTATTAATGCTATTAAGCACTTAGAGAGGGCTAGGATGTCTTGCATAATATCACAGAATGACTGTAGCTTCTTTACCATGATAAGAAAGATCCTACCAAAGTTATTCTTATTTGTGTATAAACATGCATACTATTAATACTATCCATAATAGTGTTTATATAAAAAAACATTTTCAGATCAGGTTCTTGGATCCTTTTATACTACATTCTTAACTATCATACTCACTATAACCACAAGAACAAGAGATTGTGTTATGGATTATACTCACTGCCACTTTAACAATGCTATTATTTCCAATAGAATGGATATATATGCTCCATAAATGGACTAGTAAGAAAATGACAAATAGCTGGGCGAGGTGGGACATGCTTGTAGTTCCAGCTACTTGGGAGGCTGAGGTGGAAGAATTGCTTCAGGCCAGGAGTTCAAGGTTATAGTACACTATCACAGTGCCTGTGAATGGCCACTGCACTCCAGCCTGGGCAATATAGTGAGACCCCATCTCTTAAAAAAACAAACAAAAAAAGAAAATGGCAAATAAACCATCAAAGGAAACAGCTTTCTTAGAATACTGAAATAATTGTTAAAGCTGGAAAAACAGAATGAATAACCTAGGAACTAATAAAGAAATAAAAGATAGACATGATTTGCATATATAACATAGTTACCTTAGAATTTCTTTCTAATATGTTAAACTCTATTATAAGACATTCTGTCAGTACAGTTCTCTATTATCTGCCAGTACAGGTAACCTCCAGTTTATAAACTTGCTGATCTTCTAAACATTGACTAATCTGTAACATAGAACAAACTAGCATCTTAGCTTTCTTACTCCCAGGTTAGAGATTTTCACAGTATCCCACTGCAGTACATGACAAAGTACTCTGTTGGAAAGATGCAAACATAATGCACATACTGTGCCTCTTCTTGTTTTAAACACTGGCATTTGAAAAATGAGAAAGTGTGTCACAGTGGAGACTTGGCCTCTAGTCAAGGCTTTGCCCTAACAAGCTGTAACACCTTGAATAAGTTACTTAAACTCTTTAGCCTCAATTTTCTCATCTTTAAATATGAACTACCTTCCATTTCTACCTATATTGTAGGATTATCTTTAAATAGCACTTAAGGACATCTCAAAGAAAAGTGAGACTAGTAAAATTTGTACCTCCTACATAACCCTGACACAGCCCACCTCTGCTCTTTGCCAAGGAAAGCCCAAAGCTTTCTCAGATTAATGACAATGAAATTCATTGCCATTGTGTCACTCTGCAATACTTGTTGATTGACACTGTGACAAAACAATATTAGCATAAACTGAGGACTTCTGTTTAGCTAATGACTTAAATTGAATGCTTCAACTCAGCAAATCAAGAAACAAATGCTTTACAGTACAGAAAATGATGTCTGTGAACATGCATGGAATTCTTGAAACTGGAAACTGCCAAAAAGATTTAATTAAGTACAAGAATGAATTCTAACAGAAAGGTAATACAATAAAAAGGCAGTTTTATATGAATTTAAGCAATTCAAATGTTAAATAAAATATTAATCTGCAAAATTCAAAACCAGCTCTCATTTTACAACTGATGCTACAATTTACTGCAGATTGCTTCACAAATATGTTGCTTTTATTTATAAGTTTGAACAAAAATCTTCAAGTTAAATATGTATAAATCTGTTACTATTTACATCAGTGCTTCTTGAATAATTTCTTATCTACGGTAACCCATTGAAGACATGGTAAAATTGTGAAAACAGTTTTATTATTGTTTTCAGTTATAAATGAGCAATTTCATTTATGTAATCAAATAAATGAAAAAAGAAATCTTTTATAATGAATATTTTCTATCCTTAATGATTCTAATGCATAAAAAGTAAATAAAAAGGCAGATGATAATTTATATAGATACTATCAGCTTTAGCTTACAAGTACTATACTCAATTGGCAATGAGGTGTAGATAGTAATTCTGTATCAGCAGAATATTTTCAATTTCTATACATTTGCAAAATCATACTTTTAAAATCAGATATATGTATGAGAAAGTGCCTAGTCAACTGGTTACTGTCACATAATAAAATTACTTGATCACAAAATAGTCTAGCTATACTCAGGAGCAATCTTTCCTTTTTAATGTTGATTTAGAAAAAATATTAGTGTCCTCAAAAGAATTTTATTTTTGGAAGCATGCCTTAGACACCTGCTAAACAGAATTTTTTAAACCCAGCAATAACTTCTGTTTCTGGTAATGGAAGCCAGGTAATTCCTCTTATAGAAGAAAACCACAACTAAAAATGTTGGATGACATGCAAACATCTTCTGAAAATGAGACAGTAAGTTACAAGGAATTGCTAGGCAAAGATCTAGGAAAAGGTAAAAGCCAAGTGAGGCACTCAAAGCTGGCTGATTTTTGTCCTGATTACTTTGTTGATTTTAGGGAAAGAGCTGAGATATGGAACTGCTGTTTTCAGAGCTTAGGGAAAAAGAGGCTAAAAAAAAAGTCATGACCTAAGCAAGGCCTATTCCCTAATAGGCTGAGACCCAGAGTAAATCAGAAGCAAATCTACATGTATACGTAGCCCTTTACTTCATTTGCACTACCTAGGGTCCCTCAAATGTAAACACTAGATTAGGGTAGTCCTTGACAGGTAGTTCACCCAGGCACTTGGCAGAAGTTAAACAGAAATTCTCTCTGGAGGAAGATATTCTGGTCTTTGATAAAAATTGTTCCTGCACATAATTTTTCAAATACAATTTATAGCACATGGTGAATGATAACTAGCTTGCAAGAGAAAAGAAAAGATGCAAGAGAAAATAAAAAACAAGAGAAGGAAAACAGCAGAAACAATAACAGAAACAGACCCACAATACTTCAGATATGGAATAATAGACATAGACTATAAAATAAATGTTATTGTCACATTCAAAGGCAAAAGAAAATCTTGAAAGTTTTGTAGGGTACTAGAAACCGTAAAAACGTCATAGCAGTTTGGAAGTAAAAAAGTCTAGAACTGGAAAAAATATAAAAATTTAAAATGCAATGGTCACGTTATATTGGACACAGCTGAAATATACTGAACACAGCTGAAAGTGAACTGGTAAACTAAAAATTTGATGAAAAGACTCTATCCAGAATGCTGTAAGTATAGAAATAATATATATAGAGAAAGAAAGATGACAAGGTAAAAAACACAGAATATTGAGAAGAGGTATAACAGAAGTTTAACTGGAATTTAAAAAGTAGAGGAGAGGAAATGGATTTGAGGAAGTATTTGAAGACAAATTACGTAAGAATTTTTCTTAGGATAGAACAGACTTTATGGTAGTTTGATATCAGAGCTCTCTACCCCAAACTACTATATTTACTGCCCCTGAAGAAAATATTACCTAATTAGCAGTTATGGCATCATAACTAGAAGTTATGAGATGTGGATTATGAATAATAAAAGAACATTAACATATATAAACTAGAAACTGTTACATGACCGAATCCACAAAGTAGATTCTGAAGAGTTAATTAAAACAATTATAAAGTTCGATCTAATAGGTATTACAGAACACTATAAACAACTTTCTATATTGTTACAACACTGTAACAAAATAAACACATTCTGGCCCCTAATCTTATAAGGGTCCAAAAAGAAAAGTTTGATGAATTTTAGAAAGCAGAAATCATATAGGGTATATTCTTTAACTGTAATTCCTTATTAGAAATTAACAAAAAAAAAGCAGAGCCAAACAAACAAAACCTATTAACAAAAACAAAAACTTATCCGTTTAGAAATTTTAAAACATACTTTTAAAATATCCTTTGGATCAAAGGGGATATCAAAACTGACAGTAAAAATCACTTTGAAAATGACAGTAAGAGAACCCTGAAGTATCAAACCTGTGGAATGAATCTCAAATTGTACTCCAAAGGTAATTAATATTTAGTGCATTTATTAGGAAAAAAGATCCAAACATTCAAGAAGGTAGAAGAGAAAGTATTAATATAAGAATTTAAAAGAGAAGAGCAGGCCGGGCGCGGTGGCTCACGCCTGTAATCCTAGCTCTCTGGGAGGCCGAGGCGGGTGGATTGTTTGAGCTCAGGAGTTCGAGACCAGCCTGAGCAACAGCGAGACCCCGTCTCTACTAAAATTAGAAAAAAATTAATCAGACAACTAAAAATATATAGAAAAAATTAGCCAGGCATGGTGGCACATGCCTGTAGTCCCAGCTACTTGGGAGGCTGAGGCAGAAGGATCGCTCGAGCCCAGGAGTTTGAGGTTGCTGTGAGCTAGGCTGACGCCACGGCACTCTAACCCAGGCAACAGAGCAAGACTCTGTCTCATAAAAAACAAAAAATAAATAAAAGAGAAGAGCAGAAATTAATCATAGAACAGAAGAAAAGTAGACAATAAAAGCCCAGATCATTTTGAAAAGGAGAAAGGGAAGGTGACTAATGTTTATTATGCACCCAAAATGTACTGCGTTGCTATGCGCTTTACATGTTTTACTGTATTTAATTTTCCCAATTACCCTTCAGATAGATGATACACTAAAATCATCATGTTAACATTTCTAATGACAGGCAAAATCTACTTATAAAGAAATATTTCAGATAATAATTCTTAACATGCAGAAAGGTAGAGGTAGTTTTCAAAACAAACAAAATTTTTTATTAGTAGTATCCCTTACAAACATAAGGATTGATTCAATTTTTTTAATCATAAGTTCCTTATAAATCAAAAGGTACAAAAGTAAAAAATCTAGAATGGTTAAGTAACTAGAGATTTATTAGCAATAATGATCATATATAACTGTACCTAGCTATTGCATCCAAATGTGAGGCGGTAAAGCAACTAGTCTTCAAGGACCTTTTACCTTAAAACTAAATTCAGAGAACAATGACATATTTGGGTACATTTTAATTTTTTTCTTTTTTCAAGTAATTCAAAGAACAAAGGGAAGAAGAAATGGTATAAAATTCAAAGCACTTTTTCCATAGACCATGACTCATCTGTAAATTAATCCTACTTACATCATTAGACTTGCATTTTTCCCTGTGAGAATATATAGTCCATTCCAAAAGCATATTTACTGGTTTGGTCAAAAGCCCAGAGGTTTCACTTCCTGACCAAAAGATTTCAAGGAGAATTGCCTTTCCTGTTATTTTTAGACTCTTAGAATCTGACCAGTCATACAACCTAATAAAAATACGAACAAAAAGTATACTTTATGCCACTTTGATCATGACAGTTATTAGGCATGCCTTTTGTCAAAAAAAAAAAAAATGCCAGCAATTTTTGCATATAGAAAGGTCATAATATA
>NW_012147189.1:9361436-9385638 GCF_000956105.1 Propithecus coquereli | reverse complement strand
AATCCGCCCTTCTCGGCCTCCCAGAGTGCTAGGATTACAGGCGTGAGCCACCGCGCCCAGCCTAGTGTAGCTTTTTACTCAAGCATTCAATTACAAAACAATTAAAAAAATCTAAATTTGAGAAAATGAAAACACTCTAACCTATCAAAATGTAGAACGAAAAATAAAACGTGAACTCAGGAAAACAAAAAAAGGGCGCTGCCACTGAAAAATGTGTCTGGCTATATATTTTAAAAATAAACCTACTTTAGAATAAAAACAAGGTGATTTTTTAGAAATATGTATATAAATGATTACAGAAATGGTACATAAAACAATAAAATTATAGAAAAATGTTTTTTTGTGATTAAAACTTACTTTTGACTCAGATGCTGTACTTCACTTTCAATTAAATTAAAGAAAAACTTGAGCAGTGTCAGGTGGAGCACCTTAGAGCCAATAATATTTTCTGAAATTTGATGACAAAAATTTTCATTGAAAAGGCAAGACCTGAAAAACATAAACCCAACAATCTATAACATACAACGAATTCACTGAGTGATCTGTGAACAAAGTATTTTTTTTAGGATACTGTTGGAATTTAAAAATTTTTTTCAACAAAATATAAAGCAGGTTCAACAAAATTTTGTTAACAATATATTTCTTCCCTTAAAAATTAAACAATGTCAAATAACTCATGACTCTTCAATTCTTAATAATATAGATCTAATTTCTCTATTTTTCAATGATCACAGTATTTAACAACTATTGAGTACTCTCCCTTTGTACTCTATTTCACTGATAAGAACAAATGATGAATTTCATTAAGTACTTTTGATCCAAATCACCAGCTAAGCTCTCAAACAATACTTGTCACAATCCTTCTCTTTCTTACCCAAGATTATTGTCTTTTTTATTACTTATCAAATGAAGGTTATTGAGGGCTACTTGAGATTCAGTATTTTATTTTGTTTCCATCTTCTATAGCAGTCATTCCAACAGAATTTTCTGTGATAATGGATATGTTTTACTGGATATCTGAAAGGTGGCTTGTGCACCTGAGGACCTTAACTTTTAATTATTTAATCTCAAAAAATTAAATATAAATAGGCTAGGAGCAGTGGCTCATGCCTATAATCCCAGCGCTTTGGGAGGCACTCTAGGTCAGGAGTGTGAGACCAGCCTAGGCACATAGCAAGACCCTGCCTCTACAAAAAATAAAAAAAACTTAGCCGCTCACGGTGGCACACACCTGTAGTCCTAGCTACTTGGGAAGCTGAGGCGGGAGGATTGCTTGAGCCCAGGAGTTTGAGGTTGCAATGAGCTATGATCGCATCACTAAATAAAAATTGTTACATGTGGCTAGTGGCTACTGGGTCAGACAGCACAGTTCTATAGTATATTTTTAAATAAAACATAAGACTGCTCAGAACTCTAAGACTTACAGAGATAGATCCTCGGTAACAATATTACAATCTCCCAATTTTCTTATTATATAAACAATGTACTTGTAACTTTCTACCTCTGTCTCCATTTAATCTGTCTTCTTTTTGAATACCATATTATCAGGTTAAGATAGTCCATAGCAGCTATTAAACTTTTTTTTAATAATTTAAAAAAATTTTTTTAAAATAGGGAGTGAGGTTCAATTTCCTTTTTTTTGAAACAAAGTCTCAGTCTGTGGCCCTGGGTAGCGTGTGGTAGTGTCACCATAGCTTACTGCAACCTCAAACTCCTGGGCTCAAGGGATCCTCCTGTCTCAGCCTCCCAAGTAGGTGGGACTACAGGCACAGGCTGTGACACCCAGCCAATTTTTCTATTTTTAGTAGAGACGGGTTCTCACTCTTGTTCATGCTGGTCTCCGTACTCCTGGCCTAAAGCAATCCTCCCGTCTTGGCCTTCCAGACTGCTAGGATTACAGGCATGAACCACCACACTCAGCTGCAGCTATTAAATTTAACAATTTATTTGGTACTCAAATCTGTTCCGTGAGGTACCCATCCTCATATAGTTATTCGGTCTGTCTGAAAACTGACATAGGCAAAGATTCTTTTTTTCCTTTCTTTTTTTTTTAAAAAAAAAGGTATTATGGAATAATTTAAATATACACAAAAGTAGAGAGACTAACATCACCCAGCTAACTTATATGCCTACCACTTCCCTAGGCACCCTACCCCCAACTCCCAATGAATCCAATTATTTGAAAAGAAACCTGGGTATTTCTGTTTATTAAAAAGTCTAACTTTAATCTGCCCAAATTCTATCTCCTGTCGTATCAATTAATTCATCCAAACATTTTTTAAATAATTATTATGTTCCAGGCATTATATTAGACACTGAGAATAGAGATGTTTAAGACTGAGCACCTATCCTTAAGGATGTCACAGACTAATGCGAGTGACAAACCTAACTCAAAGGAAAGAGCAAGAGTTAGAAAGTAGCATCTGAGTTGCATTTTAAAGGATAATTAGGAGTTGGGCAGTGGGACAGATATCTGTGAGGTGGCAGAAATAGGAGGGGGTAGGAGAGGAGAGGGGGAGGGGGGAGAGAGAGAGAGACAGAGACAGAGAGAGAGACAGAAAACCTAAGAACAAAGAGATAGGAAATAAAAAATAGTCATTGGGCACATGGGGGAAAGTGATGTAGATGAGAACAGAGACTCATATAGGGGTTAAATCATGAAGGGTCTTACATGTTTTGCTAAGGAATTTGAACTGTCTTCTACAGGTGACGTGTGAGTCAATGAAGGACTTTAATCTGTCAATGACAAGATCACTTTGGAAAGAGCATACTGGGGTGTTTTGGAAGATAAATTAAAGGGAAAAAAGTAGAATTAAGATCAATAAAGCAGCTATTACAATAGTCTATGTAAGAAGCAATGAAAACTCTTAAATACAGTGACAGTGAAGGAAGAAATAGATTTGGTAATTAAGAAGGATGCCAGCCACATAAACCATATTTCCTCATATGCTATACCTATGCTGGCTAGTTCTGCTGTGCTGGAATTACGTTTACATATCAGTCACCTTCAAAGTGCAGGAACTGTTATTTCATTTACCTTTTTATCTCTAAAATGTAGCATTGTGCCTGGCTCCCAGTAAGTACTCAAACATTTGCTGAAAAAAATGAATAAATGCATGCTAGCTACGTGATTAGCTTACTTCAAATATATCACAACCAAGATGTTACATGAATCTTTATGATCTCAAAGAGCTAATCAAAGGTCTACCCTTTGCCAGGCAACTCAAGTGTCCTTTCTCTCTCACTACTATAGACCTCCTAAAACTGATCATTTTATCATCACTTGGATGATAAGAAAGACCTTCCCAGACAAATAAGGGTTATCAGATACACAGAGGTATCAGAATAGGAAGAGGAAAATCCTAACCTCTGTTAGGGAGAAAGAAAAAGAAAAAGGAAGGATTTCTACAGACAATAACATACAAAAGACAAAGGAAGGCCTAGGCAGATGACAGCATGGGCAAAGGCATGAAAGAGATGATATATTTGGGAAACATTAAGTTCTGTTTCAAAATTCAAAATTTCTAGCTGAAAAAATATAACTGATGCCCTAAAATAAATACCATATAGAGTCATAGATGTTTATACTTTTGATGACCAAAACTGATGATATGCATGTTCAGTAAATTAATTTTCTTCATTTTAAAACAATGTATAAACTTATAATTTTGTTAATAAAAAATAATTTGGCTTTGTAGTGAATCCATTTCATGCATTCACTGAACTTTTGTTTTTTTAATAAACAGATTGACAAACATGACCAAGATAGATTTGGCCTTTTTATAAGAGTTTTGCAATAAATACAATACACATACACTTTTCTAAAAATAGAAATATACTTTTTTCATCAGTTTCTAAAAAAATACATACCATAACAACTACTAGATGAAATGTAGCATCTTCACATGTGTAATTTCTTACCTGATAAGCACTTCTACTAAAGACCATGCTCCTTTCGTACAAGTTGGACACTGAAACAACTCTAAGTAATATTGTGACATGGCTGGGGACTTCCAAGGAGGATGCAGGTGAAGAAGAGCTGACAATATATGAAAATATCGACCAGAAAACGTATCTATGTTATCCTATTATGTAAAAAAAACAAACAAATAAAACACTATAGCTAAAAGTACAGTTTCACCAGCTAATTCAGTCTAAAGCTAGAATAATAATCCTAGCCTAACTTTCTTGTTAAATATATATGCTTGGACAAAGCAGATCAGGTGGAGATTAGCTAATTAAATACAGCAACTGAGAGAGAGGGGCACACTCTAAATATGTACAGTTGACCTTTGAGAAACATGGTTTGAACTACATGGTTCCACTTATACGTGGATTTTTTTTTCAATAAATGCAGTTGGCCCTTTGTATCCACAGGTTCAGCATCTGCATCCAAACATGGAAAGAAAACACAGTATTTGTGGGACACAAAACTTGTGGATGTGGAGGGCCGACTTTGCTTACAGATGCAGGTTCTGAAGGACCGACTGTGGGATTTAAGTAAGGGTGGATTTCAGTATCCACGGGGGTCCTGGAACCCATATCCCATGCTACTAAGGGACAACTGTATCTACACATTACGTAATCTGAGCTGTTAGCACTAGTTTATATAAAAAGTTCATTATCCTTTTCATGATTATAGTGAGATTAAGAGTTCCCAGATGTCATCTGAAAGGAATTTCTCATGCAAAATTAGTCTGACATGGCTTATACCTGCTATGTTTTCAAATTAGGACCTTGATGAAGAACATGATTAGAAAGTTACCTTTGAATAGCTGCTCCTACTGATTTTCACAGTTAAAAGAGTATGTTCATGCTCTATGTATGCTACAAATTAAAATGTTTATTATCAATGTGCTAAAGAATCAATTTATGAAATGGTATGCTAGATCACTGTAATTTGAATTTCATATTAGATACTTTACTGCCACGAAAAAAATTACTTTTTCCTAAGACAAAACTATCTTAGAAATCTTGAGAAAATAATAAGCTACAATACTCAGAGTAGTACCCAGTATATAGTTAAAAAAAGAAAAGTAGTAGTAACAAATAGGTACTGCATTTCCTGGTAAAATGAAAAAAAATAAACACTAAAAAGAGAAACTGTAAATATACAAAAAATGTTCACATTTTAACATTCTTTGAAAAAAGATTATAAACCCTTAAGACTGCTTTTACCTGTAGAACATTCTCTAGAAGAGCATGAAGAAGGCATACAGGAGGGATATATTGTGCTTGCAAAGAGGAAAGTTCCTCAATTGCTTCTTTAAAAAACTGTCCTTCTATGAGGCTTTCAATTAAATTTAATACACCTCTGGGAAATTCAGCATTTTTAACCTAAGAAAGAAAAGATTCTATGACTCAAAGAAAAGAAAGGTGAAATTCTGGTATCAAATCTTAAATTACTAAGGATTTATAATTTCCTCATCTGTAAAATGAAGATAACTCCTGCTCTCACTACTTGACAGTGTTGTTATATAGTTCAAAAAGGATGACATATATGAATTTTTTTTTAAACAATAAGTCACTGCAAAAATATAAATTATTATTATATTTATTATTTTCTGTTCCTTTAAATAGTAAGGGGAAATATTACCTCTAAAAGAAAACTTTGAGTAGAAATTTGCAGTTTGGTTGATAAAGAGAAGACTTCAGTTAGAGAGCTACAACTACATAGTTCTTTAAGTGCAAAATTATTTTTTGGTTTTATCTTAAACTTGAAGACAAACTATGTTTATTATGATTTCTTAAATATATTAAGATATCACAAAACACAATCAATATTTGGAAAAAGTAGCAATTGTTAGAGAATAACAAAATCATTCTGAGAATGCATATTTATACAACTGAGAGTTATATAAAATTTATTTAGTCAAAATATTTTTTAAGAATAAAAGTAACTACTTTCAACAAGCTGAGAATCAAAACTACTCTGAAAGATTACATGGAAGAAAAAAATCAATTTTAAGAGAATAATAATATAAAAGAAATAATATACTTTTGTAAATATTATACTAAAAAATTCTAATCTAAAAGTAGTAATGCAGAAAGTTGGAAATGTGAGAATAGGGATACATATTTCACCTGCATAAGCACAAGGTAAGTTTTTAATACTTGTGATCAGTTTTTACTACTGTATGGAAAACTTTTTTTTTTGTTTTGACAGAACATTTCTTTTTCCTTTTTGATTACAGAAACTATATTCCAAATTTTATAGGAAGCTTTCTTGTACAGATAACACATGCCTTTAAATAAAAATAACTAATAATAACAAAATACAAAGCTTCTTTTTTGCCCTGATTACCACCCTACTCCAAGCCCCTTACCTCTACATTGTATACTGGTTGTTTATCTATTCTAATGCAGTTATATCTGACAGCCTACAAAAAAGCAACCACATAATTAAAATTTAACATCATTAGGTTGAAAAATACATTTCAGCTTACAAAGCATAAGAAATATACAAAACAGAATCAGGAAAACATTAATAGCTATAATTAATCTGATACTCATGTTTGCTCAAAATAGTGACTTACACCATTTCAGGAAAATGGCACTCTCATGAATATGAACATTTTGTCTATTTTATTCTTCTAAATTAAGATAACTTAAGAGATAAAGTTATACTCACTTTGAAGATACGAAGAAGTCCATTGTCCTTAGTATTGTAATTATTAGAAATATAAATGGGGAGAACATTTTGTATAAGGGTACATGACAAAAAATGTCAGTGGTTATTTTATAAAATCCTATGTAAAATCTCCCTCTATTGTTTTAAAATACCTATAATTATTTAAAAAAATTATCCTGGAAAAATATCTGAAACGAATATAATAAAGAGATAATATCCTGGAAGAAGAGGGCTTCAAGAAGGCTCAATAGAGGTGCCCAGAACTCACCTCCTCCACAAAGAAGGACTAAAACAGCAAGCAGATAATCACAGATTGAACAGAGCATCTAAGAGAGAACACCAGAATTCAGCAGGGAGAGACAGGGTACCCGTGGGGCCTCAAAGGACAGGGAAGAGAAGCAGCTAGTCCAGCTGGGATCTGGAATTGGCTGGGAGCCAGGAGAAATTCCCCAAGGAAAAGTAAGCATTTCTTAGTTCTCTATGTTCCCACCTTGGACTCCTACAATCTAGCCACAGGAGGGCCCCTCCACCCTCACAGGCCCTGAGACTAGCTTAGGGTGCTGCCTGGAATCCACACAGTGGTATTATTCCAGAGAGGGAGTTTGCACTGAGTCCCAGCCAACCCTATGAGATCCAAGAGGCTACAGCATAGCATCGTTTTGAGAGCCCAGCCATCACTACTATGCAAACATACCATAGGGGAACCTGAGGATCAACCCATCCTGCCTGCTGCTCATGTACACCATCAGGAGGCCTGAGGAAACCCAATCCCCTCTGTCCACTACCGCTGCCACCAGCACCTGAATGCACTGCCAGGGCACATGGGTATTGCCCACACCTGCATGCCGCCCCTGGCACACAAACACACCATCACGAGGCCTGACAACAGGCCCACCGTTCCCACCACTGCAGGCACCCAAGCATGCCACCATCCAGGGAAGTCAGGATCAACCCACCCTGCCTGGCAACCGGGTGCCCATACACGTTGTCAGGGGGCCTGAGGATGGCCCACCATGTCATGTCCACTGCCACAGCTGCTACTACCTCAGCATGCTGTCCAGGGACCTGGGGATCGACTTGCCCTGCAAACAACATCCATAAAAGCACAGGGGCCTTAGGATGGTAACAATGAGCCAATTGCTGCTGACAACCACCCACATGTGCCACCTGGGGGCATGAGGACTGGCTGGCCTGGCTTGTCGCTGCTATCACTGATACCTGAGCTTGCCCCTTGATGGCCTGAGGATTGACCTGCTGCTTCTATTTCCACTGCTAATGCTATGCACACTTCCCCAGGTACCTAAGGACGCATCTAGCCTATTGCTGCTACTGCCAGCATATAAACAAGGTGCCGGAAGTGCCACCTGAACCCACTACTACTGGTGTCAGCATATGCCGCCCAGGGATCTATGGACTGACACGTCCAACCTGCTGCCATCACCACTACTGCCTGAGAAGTACTCACCTGTCATCCACATCCTTAGCAAAATCTTGCCATCACGTCCACTAACACTCGCAGCCTAAGCCACTGACGAACTCACTGACAATACTGACGCTGACTAAAGTCAAAGAAATGGAAATTACACTACTATTTACTTTTTTAAACAGAATCAAAGCCAAAGTGCCATACCCAACTAACATTATAGATACAACTGTACAAAAAAGTCTCTCCTATGGAACAAATTCATAAAACTGGAAGAAGTGACTGTTAGACCAGATACACAGATATGAACATAAGAATATAGGAAACATGAAATAGCAAGGAAGTGTGACACCTCCAAAAAACACGATAATTCTCTAGCGACAGATGCCAAAGAAAAAACCTACGAAATGCCTAAAAAAGAGTTCAAAAGGATTATTTGAAAAAAACTGTGAGATACAAGATGAAGAATCCAAAGGGGGGGAAAAAAATTCATGATCTCAATGAAAAATTCAACAAAGAATTATCATTAAAAAGAACCAAACAGAAATCCTGGAACTGAAGATTCAATAAATGAAATAAAAAATATAACCGAGACATTCAAGAATAGACTAAATACAGCAGAAGAAAGAATTTCTGAACTTGAAGACAGGTCTTTTGATATAACTCAGTCAGATAAAAAAAAAAAAACAACTTGAAAAGAATAAAAAAAGAGAAAAACTAAGTGACATATGGGATACCATAAAGTGACTAAATATTCAAATTCTCAGTGTTTCACAAGGAAAAGAGATAGGCAAAGGCATAGCAAACCTAATTAATGAAATAAAAAATATAACCGAGACATTCAAGAATAGACTAAATACAGCAGAAGAAAGAATTTCTGAACTTGAAGACAGGTCTTTTGATATAACTCAGTCAGATAAAAAAAAAAAAAACAACTTGAAAAGAATAAAAAAAGAGAAAAACTAAGTGACATATGGGATACCATAAAGTGACTAAATATTCATATTTATAGAGTTCCAGATGGAGAAAAGATGGGCAAAGGCACACAAAACATATTTAACAAAACAATACCTGAAAAATTACCAACTCTTGTAAGAGATATTTCTGAATAGATTCAATCCAAAAAGGTCGTCTTAAAGGCACAATATACTAAAATGGTCAAAAGTCCATGATAAAGAGAGAATTCTAAAAACATCAGGAGAAAAGTGTCATGTCACACATAAGGGTATCCCCTCATCAGACAACAGTGGATTTCTCAGCAGAAATCTTAGAGTCCAGGAGGGAATAAGAAGATTTATTCAAAGTGCCAAAAGAAAGAAAGAAAGAAAGAAAGAAAAGTAGCCAAAAACACTACGCAGAGCAAAGCTATCCTTCAAAAATAAAGGAAAAATGAAGTCTTGCCCAGTTAAGTAAAAATGGAGGGAATTAACCACCACCAGACTGGCCACACAAAAAAATACTTATGCAGTCTTACAAGTGGAAGTGAAATGACAGTATCAATCATCATGAAAACACGAGTAAGTCTAAAACTCATTGGTAGAGTAAAAACACAAATGAGAAGGAGGAAGGAGTCAAATGGTACCATTACAGAAAACTACCAAACTGCAATGATAAAACAATGAGAAAGAAAGGAATAAACGATATATAAAAGAACCACAAAACAATTAACAAAATAACAGGAATAAGTCCTCATCTATAAATAATAAACTTGAATGTAAAAGTATTAAATTTCCTACTTAAAAGATACACATTGGATGAATGAATTAAAAAACATGATGCATGATATACTGCCTAAAAGAAACTCACATCACCTGTAAAGGCACATAAAGACTGAAAGTAACGCAAATGGATAAAAAAGTGAGCAGGACTAGCCACACTGATATCAGATAAAACAGATTTTTTAGTCAAAAACTGTAAAAAAGAGACAAGAAGGTCATTATATAGCAGTTAAGTGATCAATTCAGCAAGAAGATAAAAAATTTCTAAATATATATGCATCCAATACCAGAGTATCTAGATATATAAAGCAAACATGAGATCTAAAGGGAGAGAGACACATTCCAATACAATAATAGTTGGAGACTTCAACACCCGACTGTAGGCACTGGACAGATCATTTAGACAGAAAAATCAACAATATTGGATTTAAACTCTATATTAGACCAAATGGTCCCAAGAGTATTTACAGAATATTTTACCCAACAGCTGCAGAAGACACATTCTTTTTGTCAGCACATGGAACATTCTCTGGGAGAGACATTACATTAGGACATAAAACAAGGCTCCATCAAATTTAAAAATAATCAAAATTGTATCAATTATTTTCTCAGACCACACTGGAATAAAACTAGGAATCAGAAACAAGAGAAGCTTTGAAAACTGTACAAATACATAGAAATGAAAACAACAGCTCCTGAATGACCACTGAGTCAACAACGAAATTAAGAAGAAAATAAAAACCACTCTAAGCAAGTAAAAACTGAAACACAACATACCAAAACCTATAGGATACAGCAAAAGCAGTGCTAAGAGGGAAGTTTATAGCAGTAAATGCCTGCCTCCATTAAAAGAGTAGAAAGAGGCCGGGTGCGGTGGCTCACGCCTATAATCCTAGCACTCTGGGAGGCCGAGGCAGGCGGATTGTTTGAGCTCAGGAGTTCGAAACCAGCCTGAGCAAGAGCCCCCAAAAAAAAAAAAAAAAAAAAAAAAAAAAGAATAGAAAGATTTCAAATAAACAATCCAATGATGTACCTCAAAAAATCTAACCAGTAAGAACTAAATCCAAAATTAGAAGAAAGAGAGAATAAAGATCTGAGCAGAGCTAAACTAAATAGAGACTAATATAAAAGATCAACAAAATGAGAAGTTGGTTTTGTGAAAAAAAAAATAAACGAAATCAATAAACCACTAGTCAGACTAACCAAGACAAAAAAGACCCGAATAAAATCAAAAACGAAAAAGGAAACATTACAACTGATATCACAGAAATACAAAGCATCATTAGAGATTATTATTATCAACTATATGCTAACAAATTGGTAAACCTAGAGGAAACAGAATATTTCTTGGATACATACAACCTACCGAGATTCAACCAGAAAGAAACAGAAAACCTGCACAGACCAATAATTAGTAATGAGATTGAATCAGTAATAAAAAGTCTCCCAACAACAAAAAAGCCTACGACTGGATGGCTTTATTGCAGAATTCAAACTTATAAAGAAAAACTAACACTAATTCTTGTCAAATCATTTCAAAAAACTTTAGAAAATTTTTTCTAACTCATTCTATGAGGCGAGTATCACCCTTATAGCAAAATTCAACAAGGACGCAACAAAAAACCAAAAACTACATACAGGCCAGTATTCCTGATGAACGTAGGTACAAAAATCCTCAACAAAATACTAGCAAACTGAATCTAACAACATGTCAAAAAGATAACGCATTGTAATCAAGTGGGATTTATCCCAAAGATGCAAGGGTGGTTCATTACATGCAAATCAATAAGTGTAATACATCACATCAACAGAATAAAGGACAAAACCCACATGATTATCTCAATAGATGCAGAAAAAGTATTTAATAAAATTCCACAGCCCTTCATGATAACAACTCTCAACAAATTAAGCATAGAAGGAATATACCTCAACATTAGAAACACCACATACAACAAACCCAGAGCTAACATCATATGGAATGGGGAAAACCTGACACTTTCCTCTAAGAACTAGAACATGACAAGGATGCCCATTTTATGCCCATTTTACCAGTTTTATTTAACATGGTACTGGAAGTTGTCCCAGACAGAGCACTCAGGCAAGAGAAAGAAATAAAAGGCATCCAAACTGGAAAAGAAAAGAGGAAGGCAAACTGTCCTTCTCTGCAGATGACATGATCTTATAAATAGAAAAATCTAAAGATTCAATCAAAAAACTCTTAGAACTGATAAACAAATTCAGTAAAGTTGCAGGATACAAAATCAACATACAAAAATCAGTAGGGTTTCTGTACACCAATCATCAACTAGCTGTAAATAAATCAAGAAAGCAATCCCATTCACAATATATATATATAGGGAGAGAGAGAGAGAAAACCGCAAGGTATAAATTTAACCAAGGAAGTGAAAGTTCTCTGCAAGGAAACTATAAAACACTGATAAAAGAAAGAAAACAAGACACAAACAAATGGAAAGACATCCCATGCTCATGGATTGGAAGAATTAATATTGTTAAAATGACCATATTACCCAAAGCAATCCACATATTCAATGCAATCCCTACCAAAACACAAATGACATTCTTTACAGAAACAGAAAAAACAATCCTAAAATTCGTATGGAAAAACAAAAGATCCTGGACAGCCAAAGCAATCCCAAAGAAAAAAAGAACAAAGCTGGAGGTATCACAGTACTGACCTCAAAAAATACTACAAAAAATACAGCAACAAAAACTGTATGGTACTGGCATAAAAACAGATATATTAACCGGTGGAATAGAATAGAGAAGCCAGAAGTAAATCCACATATTTACAGCCAACTGATTTTCAGTAAAGGTGCCAAGAACATATATTAGGGAAAGGACACCCTTTTCAATAAATGATGCTGGGAAAACTGGATATCCACATGCAGAAGAATCAAACTGGACTCCTATCTCTCACCTTATACAAAAATCAACTCAAAATGAATTAACGAGTTGAACATAAGACCAGAAACTATAAGACTACTAGAAGAAAACACTGGGGAAACACTTCAGGACACTGGTCTAGGCAAAGATTTTATGGCCAAGACTTCAAAAGCACAAAACAAAAATAGACAAATAGCCCTAGATTAAACTAAAAAACCTTTTGCACAGCAAAGGAAATAAGCAACAGAATGAAGAGACAACCTGTAGAATGAAAGAAAACACATTCTATTCATCCAACAAGAGAGTAATATCCAAATATATACAGAACTTAACAGCAAACCAACCATTCCACTGAAAAAGTGAGTGAAAGATCTCAATCGATGTTTCACAAAAGAAGACATACAAATGGCCAACGTGTGTATGAAAAAGTGCTCAATACCAATAACCATGAGGGAAATGCAAATCAAAACCACAATGAAATATCATCTCAACCCAGTTAAGATGGCTATTATCAAAAAGACAAAATAACAAATGCTGGTGAGGATGGGGAGAAAAGGGAACTCTTATACACTGTTTGTAATGTAAACTAGTAAGGCCATTATGGAAAACAGTATGAAGGTTTCTCAAAACAGTAAAAATAGAATTACTATACCATCAATCCCATTACAGGGCATTTATTGAAAGGAAAAAAACAATTAGTATATCAAAGGGATACCTGAACCCCCATGTGTAATGCAGCACTATTCACAATAGGCAAGATATGGAATCAAGCTAAGTTTCCCCAATAGATCAATGGATAAAGAAACTGTGGCTAGAGTGCTGTGGCGTCAGCCTAGCTCACAGCAACCTCAAACTCCTGGCCTCAAGCAATCCTCCTGCCTCAGGCTCTCAGAGTGCTAGGATTACAGGCATGAGCCACTGCACCCAGCCATAATAACATTCTTTATATTAAAACAAAGAGATAATATCTTGATCATATAAAGAGTTCTAAAAACAAAGATATAAAATAAGCAATCCAATGGAAAAACAGGAAAAGAATATAAATAGGGAATTGGCAGAGGAAGAAATGCACAAATGGCAAGTGAAGGGAAAGAATATGCTCAAACTTGCTACTAACAGAAGAAATACAAATTAAAACAATGATAAATCTTTGGTTTCCACTTTGGATGTAGAAAGCTGGAAAGAGAAGTGTTCCCATTTTAAAAAGAAAAAGCTAGGTTATCTATCAAACTATAATTTTTCTTAAACTCACCAGAAAGCAGATGTCATAGTGCAATCAACTAGACTGAAATATATAGAAAGACAGATCCTCCAAGGACTTGGAATATGAGCAGTGGTTTATCTGAGGCACGATGTGGGAGGAAAAGGAGGCCTCCATGAAAGACGGTAAGAAAATTTCAGCTAAAATCTTTTGTCACTTACTAAAGGTCAGGTGCAGGCTTGCATGAGAGCACAGAACCCTTGAGAATCAAAGACACAAGTGGAGTTTGCACCCTGTGGCAGGATTTCCTCTTCAAACCTCACTGGGTGCTCATGCTAAAGAAAGCCTACCTCAAGGGCAGGCCTAGGGGAGGTGAACAATGGTTTTCTGGGAAAAGCAGCAAACCCTGTTACCCCCAGGCAGTAGGTGAAAAAAATAGGTGGGGCAAGGAAACAGGAAAAAAACCCCAAAACAACCAATACCTTTACTCCTAAAGAGGGAACACAAGGCCTGCCTACGACTGAGGCTGAACCATGACAATAGAAAAAGATCTTCCGGCCCTCATCCTTCAATATCAGGCTAGCAAATGTCCAGCAAAAAGTTATAGCAGACGTTAACACATAATTTTATCTGCTACATTATTGAAGTACAAATGGCACAGACTTCAGCATATTTAATAAATGTCCAAATAACATTACTACATAATAGACTAATAAACTAAGAAAATTATTTGAAGACATATTAAACACACTAATGAATTACGATATGTATACATGATGTATATGTGTATACATATGTGTATATATAAAATCAAGTTACACCAGAGAAGGAAATTACATAAAATTTTTAGTGTGCCAAGTTTTACCTGAGCTCTATATATGTGCTTCCTTAAGGCATCTTTTATTTCAATAATATCCACATCTGTCCTGATATCCTTGGTTTTTGATTCTTTGGTATAATCAGCAAAAACAGAGTTCTTCACTTCTTTCTGCATACACCAAAGTAAAAAAAATTCAGAAAATGTATGAAAGATAGTGTCAACACAGATGATATCACAAAGGGACAATACAATACAAGAAGAACACATCCAAACAGTGTTAACCACAGCAAAGATCCATCCTTACAATCATATATCGAGATTATATAATGAAATAAAAAGTTTAAAGAGAAAAAATTTCAGTTTGTAAAGTTTTAACTGATATTTATATATCTACTTTCTTAAGGTACTTTTCATTTTAACCTGTTCCAAATCTTTCCTGGAACCTCTTTCCTTTTGTTGTTGCCATGTTCACATAAAACTACATTCATTACTTATTTACCTTCATCATTTTTCTGAAGGTCCTTCTGAGCATATGTATATAAACATACTGTGGTTTAGACTGTAAAATGAAGTTATACTCTAGGAAATATTTATCCAAGAAGAATCCCATTTAAAAGACAAGCGATCTTATAAAAAATGGCCTGAATTATACCAAGGAAGAGTAAGACAGAAAATAAAATTTACATTAGAATATATTACCCAAACTACACACATATGTAGTTTTAAGGCTTTTTCATTTGAAGAAATACAGCCTCTTTTTCAGAACCTTTGTTTCTTTTTCTTGTTACATTCAGGCAAGACAAAATTCATTCAAGTATCTTGATTATTAACTCAAATTTTTTTGTGTATTCATGTAAAAATACTTCCACTGTGACCCAAAGCTAATTATAACATTAACTATGAATATCACGCCAGATCAACTCAAGAGTTTTTTTATAAGACATGAAGGTTATATTTAACACAGCAAGTAATCACAAGAATCAGTTTATATATCTACATTATATTAGAGAACAGACAAAAACAATTAAAACTGCAGCTTAGATTACAAAAAGTTTTACCTGATCTTTATAATATATATGCTTTCTTAAGGTACTTTTAATTTTGTCATGTTCGACGTTTTTCTTGTAATTGCTTTCTTTTTCTTTTTTGTGTTTTTTCCTCAAAGTATACCTCCTTTGAACATCTTCATCTTTTTTCTTAATTTCCTTCTATGTGTATTTAGACCAGAATTAAACAAATCTCAACATGAATGATATATGCTACAAAATCCAAATAAACTCAAGAAGAGTGACTTACACACAAGTATACTAAATTAAAAAATAAAGAGTTACATACAACAGGAATCTCATCTACTGTTGGGAGTGGGCGTACATTAGTAAAACATTCTGAAAAACAGGTGGGCATTACCTAGTACAGTTGAACATGCACAGTCCTCATGACCCAGCAACTCTATTCCTAACAATATATCCTATGCCACAGAAATTCCTGAACATGTGTACCAAGAGTTACACAAGATAATGTTCACACTGTTCGTAGCAGAATTGCAAAAACCAACCAATTAATCAAACACACGAACCAACAAAAAGGAACCCAAATGCTTATCAATAGTACAATGGATAAAAGATATAATTTTGGCATAGTCAAACAGTGAAACACATATACACCAGCAAAAATAGTCTATAAATAACATGAACTACAAAGTAATCATTAACAGACAAAACTAAACAATATATAGTTAGAGATACAAACATAGCTATTAAAGCTATAATGAAAAGCAAGAAAATAGTTAATACAAATTCTAAGATAAAGGTAACTTCTGAATTAGAGGCAGAAAAAGGGATGCAATTAGGAAATGACAAACCAGGGCCTTAACGATTGGTAAGGCTCTATATCTTAACCTATCTGTTGAGTACATAGCATTCATTTTTATATTCTTTTTAAAACTATACATGAATGTTTTATAAACACTTTTGTGCATGTACTTCAGAAGAAATGTGATAAATGACAAACTTAGAAAATTTAGAAAAAAGGTATAAAATATAAAGAAATTATTTTTAATTTGGCAAGTTTTACCTGATTTCCATATATACGTCTTCCTAAGGTATTTCTCATTTTAACGAATTTCAAATCTTTTCTGGAGCCTTCAAATTTTTCTTTTTTGTGATGTTCAGTCAAAACAGAACTAATATTAACATCTTCACCACAATTTTGCATTTCTTTCTGCATGTTTTTAAAAATAATTTAGTTAGACTGTGGATTAAATATAGCCTCAACACAACCAATGCAAGTCACAAAAGAAAAACCCACCCAGTAACATAGGTTTTTTAAAATATACATATGATATTAAATACAGTAAAGAGCCCTGTGAATTACGTTATCTCTTAGTTGCACCAAGATAAAGCAGCAGAAAATAAATGTCTTAGTTCACAAAGCTTTATAGTATGCTTACATACACACAATTTAGTTTGCCTAGCTTACGTATGTTTAATTCAAAGTAGTATTACGAACCATATTTTTTATTAAACTAAGAAATTGATTTAAAGAAAGAAATTTCTACCTCAATTTTATATATAAGCTCTTGAATTCTAAAAGAAACCAAATTCCCTCTAGAAGAAACTCAAAAGGTTGTATGCAAGTCATGTGCCTCTTAGCAATGGGATATGTTCTGAGAAACGCATCATTAGGCGATTTCATCATCATGCAATCATCATAGAGTATACTGACACAAGCCTAAATGGTATAGCTTACTACATACCTGGACTATCTGATGTATAGCTTTTTGCTCCTATGCTACAAACCTGTATAGCATATTACTGTACTGAATACTGTAGGCAACTACAACATAACACTGAGAATTTGTGTATATAAACATATCTAAACATAAAAAAGCTGCAGTAAAAATACAGCATCATAATCTTATGAGACCACTGGCATATCGGCGGTCCATCATTGACAGAAACATCATTATGCTGCACATGACTGTAGATGTATTTTAATAATTTCTGTACCTTTTATAGTCTCTATTATTTTTCCCACGTTTATTCAAAACCAAATCTGTTATTTATTTATTTATTATTAGTTTTTGAGACAGGATCTTGCTCTGTCACCCAGGCTGGTGAGCAGTGGCTACTCACAGCTCACTGCAGCCTTGAACTCCTGGGCTCAAGGGATCCTCCTGTCTCAGACTGAGTAGCTGGGACTACAGCCACATACCACTATGCCTGGCTAATTTTTTTATAGAGACAGGTCTTGCTATGTTGTTCAGGCTGGTCTTGAACTCCTGGTCTCAAGTGATCCTCCCCCGCCTCGGCCTCCCAAAGTGCTGCAATTACAGGCATGAGCCATCACATCCAGCCCAAATTTATTTAATCTCCATCATTATTTTACATTCCTTTCTTTATGTAAAAATATACTGTGGTTTATGATGCAAAGTTCAACAGGCACATCAACTCAAAAAGACTCTTATTAAAACACGCTCATGGGCCAGGCATGGAGGCTCACACTTGTAATCCTTGCACTCTGGGAGGCCGAGGCAGGAGGATCGCTTGAGGTCAGGCGTTCAAGACGAGCCTGAGCAAGAGCAAGACCTGTCTCTACTAAAAAAAAAAAAAAAGAAAGAAAAAATTAGCAAGGTGTGGTGGTGCATGCCTGTAGTCCCAGCTACTCAAGAGGCTGAGGCAGGAGTTTCGCTTGAGCCTAGGAGTTTGAGGTTGCTATGAGCTAGGCTGATGCCACGGCACTCTAACCCAGGCAACAGAGCAAGACTGTCTCAAAAAAAATAAAATAAAACAAAATAAAATAAAATAATAAAAAACACAACAAAACAAACAAAACAAAAAAATGCTTATGCAGTTAATTAGAGAAAGTAGTCTTACAAGTCACATAAATATCAATTACACTTTGGAAAAGCTAGGAAAAACTATAAAAATATTTTAAGATTAGAAAGTTTGAGCTAACCTTGCCATAAATGATTTCTTGAGGAACTAGTTAAGTTCCAAATTGTTCCCAGAATTATCTTTCAAAAATATTTGACAGATACAGTAGAAACAACTTATTTTGAATTTCTTCCCAGTTACACATAAAAATATTTTAGTTTAGACTAATAATTACTAAGTTAATGATAATTTGATAAATTAACCAGACTGTTTTATAAAACATGATATGAAATTGAACATAATTGAACATTAGCTCTTTTAGACTAGAACTAATAATGCCTTTTTGGTTGCTGCTGCCGTTTGAAAAATTGTACTTAAAGAGCAACATATATGCTTTCTTGAGATATCTTTCACTGTTCCAAGTTCAAAGTCCTTCCTGTTTTTTTGTTTTCCATGTTATTCAAAATAGAATTCGTTTGTGTTTTTTTGAATTTTGTTCTAAATGCATGTAATTACCTGAGTTTAGAAGATGAATTATGAATATACATAGTGCTAACAGGTAAGAAAAATGCTTTATAAGACACACACATTACATTAAACATACAGAAGAATTTTAAGTAATTACCATGTGTTGAGAATATACTACGTATGAGGAACACTGTGTTTCTATATGCATATATGCATTATTTCAATAAGAGTCCCAAAACAGAGACATAGGGCAATGTCCTAATATGGTCAAGTCATAGACGGACTATAAACACATGGTTCAAACACCAGCTTTCTGATATCAAAATCCATGTTATTTCCACTATATTTTGTCTCTCAAACAATTCTGCAAGAAATACCAGAAATTTATGTTTTCCAGCCTATAAATTTTACCTTTGTTTTACATGTGGTCTCTCTTGAGGCACCTTTCATTTCAAGAAATCCCGTATCTTTCCCGAAATCTTTGTTTTTTTCTTGATTATGTTTGGTCCAAACAGAATTGGTTTGGGAATCTTCACCATTCTGAATTTCTTTCTGTATATATGTAAAAATGATTTAGGCAATCAACCAAGTATAATTTCAACATTATGTACCTTTTATGGTTTTCAACTTTATAATTGCATATATGTTGCACTTTGACCATTTCTTTTCATAGAAAAGGGAAAATTCTCACACCTTTACCAATCTAGTTAAGAATGACTTTCATTCTGTTTACACTTAATACTAAATTTAAACTATTTAGAGAGGCCTATCAGAGAGGATGCTTTTGGCTGCAAACAACAGAAAACCAACTCAAACTAATTTAAATATTATGGAAATGTATTACCTCACAGAATAGCAATGCAGTCCAATGCTAGGACAGGTTTCAGCGTTGGTTAATCTAGCAAATAAAGGGTGCAGATTCTATCTCTACATTCTGCAATCTACAGGGCTGGTTTCATCCTATGGCTAGTTCTCCTATAGGTCAAAGAATGTCTTCTAGTAGTAATTCAGGTTACATTCTTCCGTGTTCACATCTAGCAGGAGGCATCCCACCAGTGGCTCTCTTTTCAGAGTCAGGAAGAAACTTCCTAGCAGCCCTTACATACTTCTCTTCATGTCCCATTGATCAGAATTGGTACACATGCTCCTTCCTACACTAATCATTGTCAAGGACAATGAGATTATCCATATTCCAAGCAGATCCATTCCTTGTACTAGGTCAAATATCCAATCTACACTGCTGCTACTCATTATGGAAAGGTAATTATACAACGATATATTACATCTATTTTTGGAAGACTCAAAGGTCTTTCATAAATAATCTATTAACCTAACAAATATTAAATGAGAACCCATGTGCAGGCTCTACGCAAAGTGATTGTGATGTAACTATGAGAATGATAGACATGACCTCTGATGACAAGGAGCATTTGGTTTAGATAGGAAAATAGATATTAATTGAAAAAATCAGCCAATTATTTAACTGTAATTGTAGTGAGTACTATGAAGCAAAAATAATTCTATGAGCACACATTATACATGAACCTAACTTAATAAGCGGATCAGGGAGGCTTTCTCAAACAGCAACATTATAACAGGAACCTGAATAATGAGCAGAAGGCAGGAAGGCACAGGGAATGAAGGAGTAGTGGAGAAGACCTTTTAAGGCAGAGAAAGTATCTTTTGAGAAGACACTAAGGTAGGAAGCATCCTAGCTAAGAAAGTGGAAGAAGTCAGTTTTGATATATTAATTGAATAGCATAGGGAGCATAGAAAGGGAAGCAGAATACAGCTGAAAGGTAGCAGTGACAGGAATCCTGTAGGAACTTGTAAGCCATATTAGAAATTAAGAACTTTATCCTAAGGACAATGGGAAACCACTGAAAGGTTTTAAGCAGGAGAGTGACAGGATCAGAATTGTTTTAGAAAGAGCATTTTGATTATTCTTTCTGGATGAACAAGCATATACTAGAGAAGGACAAGGTAAGAGTCACTATGAAAAGGTACAGTAACAGGATGAGTAATTAGGAGTCTATTCCAGGAAAAAGAGGAAAGACAATAACCTCAGTATGATGTTAGTACAGAAGGAGAAAAGCTGTTTGATTCAAGAGATATTTGAGATAAAATCAATAGGATTTGGTAGTTGAGAAGATATGAGGAATAAGGGAAAGAAGATTTCAAGGGTGATTCTCCAGTCTCTGACATAAAGTATTAGATAAAACATGATGGTATCTATTGAGATGGGAAACACTAAATGAGATGACTTTTTCCTAGCTCAAGGTTGTTTTTGGTGATACTGAGCTTTCTCTTCTACCTTGAGTGCTTTTCTTATAAATTCTTTGCCTGTCTCCCAGAGGGTTTCTTCTAGGGTTTGATTCCCATACAAACAACTTGAGGAATGGTATTTGTATCAAGTTAGGAGAGGGAGGTAGGGGAATAGGACAGAAAAGTATTTCTAAGCCCTTATAAATAGCTCTCTTTTCCAAAGGGAAAATAATCCAAAAATTTTGATGTGGTACAATATAATACGATATAGTCCACTGCTATTTTATTTATACCGACATTCAAATGCTTAAAATTATTTCATAGTCTATATCACAGAATCATTGAAAACAGAAAGTACAGACTTACGACAAATTTTAAACTTAACAAGGATCTTTCAAAACTGTAAGTATTCTTGAATATTTAAGTAACTGAGAGCAACTGCCTTGAAAAGTATGTCATTTAAATTACCTCTAATCATATATTTTAGAACTCTAGAACATAATTTTAATATATATTTTACTACACTGGAATTTTATATAACAAACATTTTAAAATGTTTATTTTACTTACCTCTAAAAGAAAGTCCCCTAGATATTGAATTGGATAAAATGGAGCCTTAAAGTTATCTTTTTCTTTCTCAGCCTTGATTCTTGCATTACTGGCAATCACATGAGTTATTCCACTTGGTGAACTTTTTGGTAAAATAACATTTGCCTTTCCAGCCTCCAAAACTCTAAATAAAAATGTAAATGGTATGGAAAGTATTAGAAAAATTAAGTATATTCAGTCAAATTATCTAAATCAATTACTTCCTAGGAGTAGGAGTAGAATTTTCTGGAAGGAACCAATTTCTTTGGGGATCACGGAGAATAATTACTACAGTAATTTCTTAAATTATAAGTTGTTCAGAACAGATGTTTAAGAAATCATACTACTCTTTCAACCTATCCATTTATTGATATAAGAAAGGCTTTTTACAAACTACGAATATTATTAATAAAGTATTCCCCAAGGAAAAGTCACATCAATAAGCCAAAAGAACAATGAAGGAAGTCTAAGGAAGCAGCTACCCTGGAAGGCAAATACCTCCAACAAAATCATTCTGGACCACAAAAAATGGAACTAGTTGCCAACCCTCCAGCAAAAAGTTAGCTTTTAAAAAATTTTAGCCTTGATCTACATTAAGAAATACATTCAACATTTAGACTCAGAAGACATACACACTGACACATACATCCTAAAAGTTTCATGCAGTTCTGTTTCTGCTTAGGCTTGTCTCAAGTGAACACTGCCACCACCTAACAAAAAGGAAAAGGTAAACAATCTACAAAATCATTTTTGTTCCCTGACAAGAAATACTAACAACAAAAAAAACATAACTTTTATTGAGTCCATCAGAAAACCAATTAACAACAAGTCAATCAAATAAGCTGATTTCTTAAGAGTGATAAGCACCTTTGTGAAGAGATTGGACATTCATACTACTTCATGTTGGTAGAGCACAGGAGAGAAGTGGCTTCCATACAAGTGTATAAGAATCAGGTAAAATTTAAAAAATTTAAGGGTCGAATATAGCTAGCTTGATAGTTTAGAAAACTGGAAGTCCCCGACATAGGGAAGCCTGTCCTCACTTGCGAGCTCTTTGCCCCAGGTCTCCATTAATGGTTCATGAAAAAGACTGGGGACAGATCAGAAGAAAAAGAGGGAGCCCCACTTAGTAGCATAGGTGGGTGGGAAAGACAAAAAACTAGGCCTACTTCCCTGAACCTTTCTCTCATATTAAGCAAAAGCCTTAAGTCATTTGGGTAGGAATAAGAACATATTCTGCCCTGCAAGAAGAACTGGTGCAAAATCCTGCAAGGCCCAGGATCTTGCACCAATATATAGCACAGTTCTAATACTAAGGGAGAGGCCGGAAACTCACTCTTGCCCAATATCCTGCCCACAAAGACAAGGCAGAATTTAGCTGCAATGGGAGGTTAAGACACAAATGCTGAGAAAGCCCTAACCCCAGGGACCAGTAGAATGGAGAATGCTTAAGATTAAAGCTTGTCTAGCAGAACTGAGAATATACCACCCACAACCTTGGCCTAGAAATGAGTAGCAAGAGAGAAGGAATACCAAGAAGGAGAGTCCTTCTGTGATGTAGCAGTGCAGGGATTGGTGAAAGATGAGGGTAGAGCAAGAACACTGATTAAAAACTCTCCAGTGCCCCAGCACAAACAAACGGAAGTCCATTGCTGTTGGGTGAAGTGATGACTATAGCATTAACAAAACCCAAGTCCACCTGTCTTACTTGTTTTTTGCTGTTATAACAGAATACTGAAGACATGGTAATTCACAAAGAAACTCAAAACTCAACTGAAAGAAAACAAATAACCTGATTAAAAAATGGGCAAAGGACCTAAATAGACATCTCTCAAAAGAAGTACAAATGGCTAGCAGATGAATTAAAAAATACTCAACATCACTAATTGTTATGGAAATGAAATTTAAATCTCATATCTGTCAAAATGGCTATTATCAAAAAAATGAAAGATGATTATTGGCAAGGATGTGGAGAAAAGGGTACCCTAGTACACTGTTGCTGGGAATGTAAATTAACACAGCCATTATGGAAAACAGTACGGAAGCTCCTCAAAAAACTAAAAAACTTACCATATGATCCAGCAATGTCACTTCTGGGTATATATCCAAAATATCTGCAATCAGTATATTAAACAGATATCTGTACCCCTTTTTATTATAGCATTATTCACAACAGCCAAGTTATGGAATTAATCTAAGTGTCCATCAACAGATGACTAGATAAAGAAAATGTGGTATATATACACAATGGAATATTATTTAGCCTTTAAAAAGAAGGAAATTGTGTCATTTATGACAACATGGATGAA
>NW_012147189.1:9340324-9360488 GCF_000956105.1 Propithecus coquereli | reverse complement strand
TAACATACCAATATATGACGTACCTAGGAATAAATTTAACAAAATATGTACTAGACTTATGTAACAAAAACTATTAAACATTAGTGACAAAAATTAAAGAACTAGAGAGATAACAGAGTACATGGATAGAAGACTCAATATTGTTAACATATCAATTCTCCCTAATTGACCTATACATAAAAACATAATCCCAATCAAAATCCCAGCTTGCATTTTTATAAAAATTAACAAGCTGATTCTAAAATGTATATGGAAATACAAAGGATCCAAAAATCACCAAAACAATTTTGAAAAAGGCTAAGTTGGAAGACTCTTACTACCTGATTTCAAGACTCAATATAAAAATACAGTAATTAAAATAGTTGGTGTTGATATAAGGTAGACATATAGATGACTGGAACAAAACAAGGAAACCTAGAAATAGATCACACAATCAACTAATTTTCAACAATAATGCCAAAGTTACTGCAGGAAACTGGAACTCTCATACACTGCTATTGGAAATGTAAAATAATACTACTTAGAAAAATAGTTTGGCATTTTCTTATACTGTTACATACACAATTGCTATCTGAGCAAGTAATTTCATTCCTAGATATTTCCCAAGAGAAACGTAAACATGTCTATACGAATATTTGTCCTTGAAAGTTCATTGCAGCTTAATTCATATTAGCAAAGACAAAAACATCCCAAATGTCCACCAATACATGAATAAACACATTGTGATATATCCATAGAGTGAAATACTACACAGCGACAAAAAGGAATGAAATGCTGACACATGCATCATGAATTTCAAAAATACTATGATAGGCAAATGATGCTACATCAAAGGAGTATTTTCAGAATAATCCTATTCATATAAAACTCTAAAAAATGACAAATCTATTCAACAGTGATAAAAAGGCAATCAGTAGTTGCCTGGTATTGGTGGTACAGAATTAAATGTTCAAGGACACAAGGGAACATTATATGATGATGTAAATATTACAGATTTTGATTACAGTGAAAGTGCGTATATAAATTTGTCCAAATTCATCAACATATACACTTAATATGGGTGCATTTTATTGTCTACAAATTATATTTAAGTAAAGGAGATAAAAACTTCCCCTAAAAAAAAGGAATGACAGTCTTAGAATACAGCTTACCCAACAAGGCTTCTAAAAATATATAAAGGACAAAATGAAATGAAATCATGATGGAAACAGTATGAACCATGAAGAGTGTCCTATATAAATACAGAAGAAGGCCTTTGTGATAAAGCAGTACTTTACAGCAAAAACCTAAAAGTACTTCAAAACTAAAAAATAAAATCTCCTAATTACTGTTTTCTTTTTTATTTTGCTCGAGTTGGCCAAAAGAAGTAACATGGAAAGTAAAATAGACATATCCAGAATAATCTAAAGCAATACCATAAAGTAGATTTTGTTCTATTAGAGACACACAAATGAGCAGTATGGCTTACCTAGGAGATCAAGGAGTAAATCACCATAGCTCATTTGGACTAAGTTAATAATTGCAATAAAATACAAAAAATTATTCATACAAACCAAAATTGTTTTATCTTTCATGGCTTTAGCTTTTATGTGATTACATCCTACCTTACAAGAGAATCACTTCGTTTATCAGCTCTGACGAGGAGGACAACTTTCCATCTATGGAAGGCTCCTGGGGCACCAGTGCGTTTCAGTTCTTCACGCCATCTTTTGGGCGCAGATTGCATTTGAGGTGAATAATGGGAGTCTTTTTCAATTTTATATCCCCATTCATAAGTTGTTTCATCAAGCCATCTGCCACTTTTGGCACTATGAATTATGTAGTCCTTAGTTAATACCCACTTTCCTAGAAAGCAAATAAACTGTCAGTCAAAAAAGAATTTTGGTTCTGACAAGTGATAAGCAATAAAGACCAAATATCAAATAAAAGTCAACTTTTTTCAACATGGGACTCTTAAGCGACACTGCCAACATTACCTTTAACTATTTTTTTTTTTTGATAGTGAGAGGCCTACAATATCACTGAACATTGTATATAATCTTTTCCATGACGAATAATTATAATTCTAAATGTTACTAAATAAAACATAAATCTAAGGTGTTAAAATTCAAAATAAAATGTGGTATTACTTAAATTATTATTACTATCGTTATTCATTATTTTAGGTTAGGTTTATATTCTCCCCCCCATGCTAAAAGCTTTTTCAATAATGTTCACAGCACTATTACACTTTGTAAAACAAATTTATTAAGTTAGAAAATTTTTCAGGGCATTTATTAACAGTTTCTTTGGGCATCAGTGATCTTTTTAAATAGCATGGACAATGTATGTTTTCATTGGTAGAGTTAATAAGAAATCCAAGGGTTTTTCTGATAAGTTAAGCTATAAAACAATACATGACCTGAGTTACATACACTTTTGTGTTTTGAGCAGTCAGTAGACTAATGATATGCCAGATAAATCACAGTAAACTATAAAAGGAGTATCAATGGTGACAAAGGGAAAGAGAAGACCAAGTCCTAATTTATGTTTATAGAATTTAATATCTTAGTAAAATAAAACAGGACCACCATTGCTTCATAACATGGATAGGAGGGGAAGCAGCAGAAAGAGAACAAAAACACTATTTCCAGTGATTGATCAAAGAAAAGAAACTTGACTGAGAACAGCTGAGGCTTCAACAAAAGCTTTCGGTTTTGATATTTTGTGCCAATCTTTTTGTTAAAACATCTTTTTCTTAAATAAAGAACTTATACTAAGTTTTTGGTGAAGTAAATATTTCTGCCCATTTAAAACATTTTTCGTGTGTTACCAAATTTTACTTGGAAGAGTAATAACGCAAAAAATATATCAAATATTTTCAGAAAAATATCAGAAAAACATATTTATATTTGATATAATAAACATGCTATCTTTCCAGAGACTAAGATACTTTTTTTTTTTTTTAACATGAAAATTTTATTCAAAGTTTAGGGGAAGGCAGTTAACTTACCTGCTGCACAAGCTGCTAAAAATTTCTCACTCTTACACAGGCGCTCAGCTATAAGATGTGTACAATTTTTGTATTTCTGGAGAGAAAAATCCACATGAAGAAATGTTACTAAGATTTCCTTTATAACACATCCATTTTATTTGTACAATATCAAAGGGGGATTTTATCATCTTAGGCCAGTATTTTTTAATTCTAGTTATTTTTCAATTATATCTTGAAAATTTTGTTAAGTTTCTGTACTCACCTCACTCTTAATAAACGTGCAATCTAGTTTTAAAAGCAATTTGCCTAGAGCTTCTTTTTCTTCCATCTTAAATCCTGTCATTTGGATGATATGCTTTGGGGTACCATCTTCCATCTAACATAAATACACATACGGAAGACAACATATGTTAAAGATATTCACAGGATTGATATTATTATTTTTCTTAACTATGAGTGCTAAAATAAAAACTAAAATCATTAAACACATAAGGCTTAATTGTAAATGCCAATGTTAAAATTACATATGATAGAAACTAGTTTTAAAAGTTATTTTCTCAAAATGTGACCTTAGAGATTTTTTTTCTGGTTTGAACATTAAAAGTCAGCATTACTACATTACTTGCCACCAAATCACACTGATGAATTAATATAATTCTTTAGAAAAGGATAGAAACTTTATAAACAATGTAATAACAGTAGCTTCATTTTAAAACTACTGTTGTTAATGGTTTTTGAAACAAGTAGGCTTGTGGACAATGAAACAATAGGATTTTATATTGATTTTTAAGGTGTGGACAGATACTGAAGAACATGTATAAGTCATTGGAGAAGTTAATATTAAACAGAACTCATGATCCCACAGCATTTACACACAATAATTTAGCACAGTATGTAAACATAGTGATCCTGGATCCTATTCCCAATTTCAACTTTGCATTATATATTAATTTCATCACTTACAAGACAGACTGAAAATCACATGGTTTTTACAAATTTATTTTTATAGGGCCCTTAATCCATACTTCAGTGTAGTTCACAAAGTACTTTGTGTTTAGGGGGTACATAACTCACATAATTTCTAACTAGAATACAATTTTGTTTACATGAGGTTAGAACTGTAGAAATGAGAGAGCATCTTAGATAAAAATCTCTTTACAGATGAGGGAAGCAGGGACTAGAGAAATCAGGGCAATTTTTCATGTCTCTAACAATTTTGACACCATAGCTATGGATTAATATTTAACTAATGCTATAGGCAGAGCACCAGCAGTGGCTATTTTCAACAACCAAAGAAACAATGGTTTCTTTCAACACAATTAAAAGTAAACTTCAAACACTGTTAACTATTTGAGCCCAGGACTAATAGCACACAACTGATTAAATATAAAATGTTCTTTATAGAAATTCTATTTTCAAAGACTAAAATATTTAGACCTATATTAAATATATATACATGCATACATATTTATTTAAAGGTTGAGATTCATTTAGAAAAAAAATTGAAAGAAAGTCTCACTAAATAATTTAAAGCATTATTCAGAGTTAGGAGTGAACCTTTGTTTCCCCTTGCTTAGAGTTTGTAAGAGGAACTCAGCTAGGGTAACAGTACTCCTGGTTTCTCTCTCCCTTCATCACTCCTCTCTTTAGGAGCACAAGCTCCTTGAGAGAACTAAATGGATATGCTTTACTCAGTATATCTGCATATTTGCAAAGAAGGTTCATATGAATGCTTTTTGACATGTCCCAAGGAGCTGTCAATAGTAGTCCTGCAATGCTGTGTGGATAAGTCAATTCAGACGTTATGCACCAAGAAGCAGAGCGAACCCATCTCCTTCCAACCAATTTTTATTCAGTAAAAAAGCTGATATCTAGACCTCGATAGACCTGATTTTCTTTCTCAATTGACTCCAAAAGAGGCAAAGGCATATAATACATTAACCTTCTAAAATCCTAAAATTCAGATACAGAACATAAGGAAATACCTTTAAGGATAAGGCTCTTCAATGAAACAAATGCTTTGAAAAAATTATTACAAGGATTTGGCCTGGTCAGAAAATTATAAAGTGTACATAATAGGGGTTGGTCTCTTACGAAAAAGTAATCAAACATGTAAAATACTATCATCAGTAAATAAAATGTAAATAGCTTCTTGCATAAGGAACTGTTTACCATACTAATCATCCAATTTTTTAAATTAAACATCTATGTAGGTTAAATAACATAGTTCTTTATTGTTAATACTCATTAATATAGGCTGAAAATATATAAAAACTTTACAAAGAATACACTCTGTTGCTAGAAATAATGATTTAGTCTGATGAAGAGTACATATGAACACATATTGATAAAGCCACCTGTGGATTATAAAGTGTATGTCCTTAACTGGGGAAAAATGCTGCTTTCATTATTTCTAGACAATCATTTTAAAAAATCCTTTAAGCAAATTTCCTTTACAAAATAATAGGTCTTTCCAGAAATACTAGACAAATTAAATTCAATATATCTGTGAATATCATCTTGGTATGCAAACAAAAATTTTTATAGTTCTTCAAAGCCACTGTTGTCAGAGGAATACAAGAGTTTTAAACATAAAAACTTTTCCTACTACTTACATTTTATTTATGTATTTAAGAGTTTCAAAAGCTATTTAGTAGGCTATTTCAAAATATGTTAACAAAGAAGGGGAGTTTGAGTGATTTGAAAATCTTAAATCTTGTCTATCTGGCTATTCTAAAATATTGATGTATAAAACCAACGTTAAATAATCAGAATATGCAGAAAGCAATGAAAAAATAAAAATTGCTGTAATGCTGTCACCCAAAAAGTTTAAAGCTTGTACTTTAAATTTTATTATTCTGCTTCCTGAGAATTAAATCTTATATAGAAATACAATAAAATTATCTACTTGAAGCTAGAGTTTACATTTAGCAATGATTTTTAATACTGCATGATATGACAAACTAACGGCCTAGAATAAAGTGGAGAATCTGTGGCTTTAGGGTCACATAGGAAAAATACTATCATACCATGTTCCTCTTAATAGTTAATAATAGTTATTTTCCAGCGTGACTATTAACAAGGTGACATTTTAACATATTTTGGTTTCATGTAAAAACTATTAAATTATTTGGACTTACTAGAGTCAGTGTGTAAAGCGAAGTTTTCATCTTAAACATATTGTCTTTACAATGAAATACATATGATGGAAATAATTCACTTTGCATATTTAATGGCATTTTCTGTCAAATCAAGAGCCCAAGACAGTCGAAAATAGGATAAACTGTGCATAACAGCAGAAATCAGGAAAGCCTTTTTAAAGCAATTTCTTTCCTCTGAAAATGATTAAATATGAAACTGAAATCAAACATGTAGAGGAAAGGGAAGAAACAAAGGTGAAATAACAGGATATCCTGATTCAAACATCATGCAAATATGGATTTGTTTAAAAACAAAACAGAATACAGGACACTTATTCACAAGTTTATCAAAACAATTGGGCCATTAGGTAAACTTTCACAGAATCAGGAATCCCAGTGATGGCACAAAATAACCAGCACAGTTTTTGAAAGAATTCCATTAACTTAATCTAATAATAGTTTTATATAATAAAATTATCTACTTGAAGCAAGACTTTACATTTAGCAATGATTTTTAATACTGCCTGATATGACAAACTAATGGCCTAGAATGGGGTGGGGAACCTGTGGCCTTGGGGTCACAGGTGGCCCTTCCGATGCCCAAGTGGGGCTCCTCGACTGAATCCAAACTTCACAGAACAAATCCCTTTATTGAAAGGATTTGTTCCATAAATTTGGATTCAGCCAGAAGGCTGCACTCAAGGATCCAGAAGGCTACATGTGGCCCAAAAGCGTCAGGTTCCGTCGGGTTCCCCACCGGACCCCAGCAAGGGTCAAGAAACACACAAAAGCCCGATATGCCAATGAACCCAAAGAGAGCACTGTAAAAATTGGTTTAATACATAACAATAACCCAGACAATTAAAAATCCCTAAAAGTATGGCCAAATTTTATGTTGGTGATATGTTCTGAGGTATGGAAGATCAAGCACTAACTTCTAGAAGTCTTCCAGCACAAGAAAGAAAGTAAATATACCATAATTGTACCAGTGGTATTTCAAGGAAAATTATAGATATTTCTAGAACTTATGGGGGTGTTCCTTAAAGCATTCACACAAAGATTCTATCCTAACAAAAAAAGGAGGAAAAAAAGCAAAACAGAGCATTATTTTTTGACAGTTAAATGTTTTATTCTGTCAAAAATTAAAAACACTACATTTTTAGTTATAAGAAAATGTTCTTCTGTAGTAATATTTTAAAATTTTGCACTAATTAAAAATATTAGTTACTTACCTTAAACCATGTAATACAACTAAAGAGATAATGATTGTGAACAGAGCTGGCCTTTATGAACAGCAAGCAACTGTCTCTGTGGTATGGACTTTCCCAAAATATCTCCCACATGGGCCCATCCCTGATGCCTGAAATTCCTTTGCAGTTGGTGCCAGTCTGAAATGCAAATAACCCTATAGCACTCATCATCTTAATTGAGAACATTTTATTATAAACTAGCTTTTTAGGTCCTTTGAATTCTTTACAATGTAACACATAGCTAGAACATGTTTGAAGAATATGACAGCACAGCTAGAATATGTTGAAAATGGAACTCAGAAAAGTAGAGGCAGGAATACTGATATGAACACAAAGATCTGGTTTGGGAGGCGAGATGAAAGAGCAGGCTACAACCCTTGAGAGAAAGAGGAAAGTGCTATAAAAAAAAATAGAGGCAGGGATGCTTAAAGAGACTTTTGCAGGAAATAAGGATAAACCTTTCCTATTCTGCATTACAATTTCTTTTATAACCCATTCCATATATAAAAGAACTTTGAGAATATAGGGTATCTTAGAAATAAATTATGTGTTATCATTAACTAAAATAAATAAGGGACTTACTAAAAAAGTTTAACTATATATTTGTCTTTAAAAACTAAAGGTTTTTCCCCAAACAAGCTTTACAGATTTTTGTCTTTTAATTTCAATTAACACATTCTTATTACATAAAATTTGAAAAATACTACAAAGTGTATAAAAAGATTAAAATCATCTCTAATTCCTTCAGCCTGTAATACCGCTGTTAACATTTGAGAGGGTTGACTTTCAGGTTTTACGTGTGTGTGTGAAAAAATATTTATATAAACAAAATTTAGATATTATATAGTTCTGTACCTTAATTTTCTCATAAAATTATATCATCCTTTTTCTTCTTTCTTTTCTTTTTTAGAGACAGGGTATGCTTTGTCACCCAGGCTGGAAAGCAGTGGCCCAATCACAGCTTACTGCAGCCTCGCACGCCTGGGCTCAAGTGATCCTGCCTCAGCTTCCTGAGTAGCTGGACTACAGGCATGTCAGGCATGTAACATCACATCCAACTAATTTTTTAATTTTTTGTAGAGATGGGTATCTCATTCTGTTGCCCAGGCTGGTCTTGAACTCCTGGCCTCAAGCCATCCTCTGATCCTGCCTCTGCAGTGCTGGGATTACAAGCATCAGGGACCATGCATGGCCTCATTATCATTTTTCCATGCCCCTTAGTATTCTTCATGGTTTTAAGGCCACATGAAGAAAACTAGTGGTTTCTCAATTTTGTTATTTCTGTCAACTATTTTTATTGGAAACCTACTTCTACCGTAAACTAAGGAAAATCACTTGAAACTCCCCTCTTCTGTAAAGCATATACCAAGCACTGAATGCAATTAATATCGTTGCTTTGAATTAACGAGTTTGAAAGATATTCAAGATTTCTCTTACCTAAAAAACATTTAACTGGGAAAGTAAACGAAGAAGTGCTAAAACTGAAAAGGATCAACGTGTTGGATCTCTGTTTTAAACAATGCTGCAAAATGCAGATACATGGCACTGTACTTATACTGCATATGTGAAATACTGTTTGGCTATGAACACTATAACTTTAGGTGGAGTTTAGGAATTCTGGCCCCTCTAGGCCTAGGAGCCAAATTAGGCCCCTGGTTTCATTTCATTCAGCTGGCCTTTGGAATTTTCTTTTTTTAAAGATATAGTGTTTATTTCCTGCCCCATCCTTCAAAGATATTATACATAAACATTAATTATTTGACAGAGGTCTCCAGTAACGAGACTTGAGAGATGTTCTTACTTCCATAGCATTTCTTGGGAAAGGAGCAGTCATTAGTCTCTTTCATGGTAAATTTAGCAGTAGAGGGAGGATATGGAGAACTAGCTAGTAAAGTGACTGTGATGAGAAATAAATGAGAGGCTGAGGGGGCAAATAGGGATGTCCAATCTATCCAATACTCCACAAGGCAGAGGCTAGACAGGAGATGTTAGTGTAGGGATAAAGGGGTTCTTAAGGAAGCAAGCTGGACAAAAGAGACAAGGTTCAGAGAAAAAAGAATGGACGGACAGTAGTTATTGGTTAGCCATGGGGATAAAAATTCAAACCTGCTTGGGTATCCTAGGAATTTTGGAATATAAGTTTAAGGTTAAAAAGCAGGATTTAGTTCTTATTGAGGATCTGCTGTGGTCTATACAATTCATATGTTAGCTCATTTCTGTCTTCGCAAATGCTGTTTATCCTTCTTAGACAGATGAGGATGCTGGGAAATGAGTAATTAAGAAACTAGCTCAAGGGTACACAGCTAGCAAATGGTAAAACCAGATTCAAAGATATGTCTGTTTCTGCAAAAACGACATGCCTCCTGTACAATACCAACCTGACTTAAATTTCAGAATTTAATCTATTATACTTTTAACCACATTATAATTTTGCAAACCAATCTATTTTCAGCTAGTACAAAAGAAAAATGCATTACGTGAAAAGGAACCTATGACAGTACACAATATGAGAGTAGGAAGACATTTAGATCAACAATATTACCAAAGACATTTAAATATAAATAAATTATTTTCAGAAAAATAACACCAATATCTAAAATTCCAAAGCATTTCTAGGAACAATCTAAAAAGTGCCATTTTTTTTCTTAGGAAAAACAGAAAGTTTTCATTATTTTCCTCTCAAAATGGATTTGGTATCAATAAATCATTAGAGTAATTCCTATAGGCTTTCTTCCTCATCAAAAGTAAGAGTTTAATTTCAAAGTAATTTTGATACAAAGTATAAATTAAGTGACCTTAAAAGTTCCAGGGTTATTTTACTTTGAAGCAATAATATGTCCTTACAAGGTTACGATTAGTACATAGTACATTTTACAACATATATTTACTATTATTATATTGAAAAAGAGTTAATTACAAGAGTAACAGATAATGTTCCATTTTAGTTGCATTTTTGAGAAAGAACATTCTTCACTTTGTTTAGGTTTTATCATTCAAAGCCTACATACAATTGGTTTTATTTTTTAAAAATGTTAAATGGTGAAAACTTTATTTTAGAGTAATATAATCAAGATACATATAAGGAAAGTAGCATCTAATTAATAAAATTATGCTACAGATTTCCCCAAAACTGATGTTTTTAGACATCAGTGGAAATTGTGGATGCCTAGTATGAAATCTTAATGAGTTCTGTATTTTGATTATGAAAAATAACCACATTTTACCACCTTTCAAAGACTTTCACATGATCTATGCTTTCTAGTTTGTGGAAGCAAGAAAATGTTAGACCATATAATTGAACTTCACTTAAGTCAATAAGGCATAAGAAAATCTGGATTTAGAAAACAGACCTAATAGGGGTTTATTTGTATTACTGAAGGTTGTCTTTATAATAAAATTTATTTAAACATTCAAGTATTTCAACATCCTAGTTCCTTTAACACTCTTTAACTTAGAAATAATCAAATTTATTCCCTTATATAAATCCACCTGAAACTAACAATTTATGTATTGAACACCTGCAACACAGGTTAGTCAAACTTTCCAATAACAGGAACATCTTGCACATCAATAGTATTTCTAGGAATTGAGGCGTATGTAATAATATAAACCAAAAAGTCCATAAAGCACATTGTCTGTGACACGTATACTGTAAATTCAGTTTAAATGTTATCAACGTCTGAACAAATTTTTTTTTCTCTGTATAGGATGGTCATTCGTCAAAAAACAACTTGTAGCCTCCAAAATCAAGCTCCATCTAACTCCTAAGTCAAACACTGATACATAGTATCCAAGGCAGATCAATTTTTGTCAATATTTAATCAGAGGCTTTGGAAGTGGAAGAAATCTCAGGATAACCACTTAAGTCTTGCTCTCAGCCTTCGGGCAGCTGAGATATAATCCCTAGGAACACAGACCCTTCCTTTAGGGAAAGGTATCTGTGTATGTTTGTGTTTAAAGGCCTATAGTAGCCATAGAGATATGATCATAGCCGTTTCGATAAGTAAAAAAAAAATTCTACTAGGAAGAAAAGAATGACACAATTTTCCTCGTCACAGGAAGGTGGGCCTGGGGGATCCCTGCCACCTTCACTGATGCTAAATTATGGAAAGCAGCCAAGGATCTGGAATAGGGCGAGGCTTCCCAGTCGGTTCTATGGAAACGAGAGACGCAGGTGGCCTAGCACTTTCCAGGCGGGGGACCGAGCTGCTGAGCTGCTGCGCAAGAGGAAGGCGGAGGTAGCGGCTCAGCCCTGCACTGCAGAGAGGCTCTGGGCGGTCGTCCCCGCCGCTGTACGGGCGTAACGGAGCGGGGTCTGCGGCCGCAGCCCACCAACTCGGTGGCCAAGCGCAGCGAGTCAGAGTGGGAACGAACGGCGGCTGCGGAAAGCGCGAGAGCCAGGCACTGCCGCCGTTCACCCCAGCCCCTTCCCAGCCTCACAGCTGGGAGCGGCAGAAACTTCGGGGGCACGGCCGGGGAAGAAACATCCCCACAGAGTCAGGGTACACTGTGTCTTCCGAGCTGAGCCCCTTTACCTTCCCGGCCGGAGTGTCTGGGCTGCTTTCCTCGGGTGGCGAAGGCGGCAGAGGCGACGACTACCGCTGCAGCACTCGCTGCTTCACTAATCCGGGCTCTGGGAAATAATTTCCCGCCGCGCGCTAGGAGGCCCCGGAAGTGATAGCACCATTTCCGGGTGGTTGTCAGTGACGCTCTGGAGCCGTCGCCAGGGTGGCTTTAGTTGATGCTGGGTTTGAGTCTGGTCTGCGGGTCAGGCTCCTCCTAGATCAGCGCCGGAGATGTAAGACTGGTAAGTGATTTTACTGGGTTATCTCGTGGGCCTAATATTTCCAGCCAGCTGGGGTTCCACGACGCATCTTGGCTGGACCGAGGAGTGGGCAAGGGTTGAACTAGGAATCCCCATCCAGCCCCGCAGCGCGTGACCCTCTGTGCTGCTGAATAAGGCCCCTGGCATCCCGGCATACCGTCTTCTCCACTCTCAATAACTGTCTCCAATTTGGAACTCGACCTTGGGTCTCCAAGTGTCCCTGGGAGAGGCCCAAGACACCGTGTACCGTGACTCGGCTTAGTGCTGAGTTTCTCTGCAAACAATCGAGGAGTGTCCTTACTATCTCCCATCGGCAAGGTTTGGTCACCCTCGATTCTCAGAGCTACTTTACCACTCTTTTCCTGAGTACTATTTCCGTAGTTCTGGGGTGCAGTGTCCGGGAAGCAGGCAGTCGGCTGGAAAGGATACCTTTTACAAACATTTGGGAAGTGGAATGAGGGGGTCGTTCCTCATTGGGAGTTAATTCCGGCTGCAGTTCGAATTGGGTGAGAATGGCCTTTGTTTTCCTGGCTGCTATGAACTAGTGAGATGTGAGAACAAACTTATAATTTCATGCGTGGGCTTTGGATGTACGTTTGACGTTCTGGAAACCAGTGATCAGTAAATAAGTGTGCTTTCAGTAAGGAATACTCGTGCTCTGTCTCAGGCTTCGTCGATAATGAAAGGATTCAGGAGAATTTTGGATGGAGGTCTAAGGTAGCCAGAATAGTTGTAAAGAGAAATTGCTTCCGACAAAGGGATAATATGAGGAAAGGTACTCATTTGTTTGAAAATTTGAAAGATGTGATATAATGAACCTTGGTGACTTCTCTCTTGAGTAATGCTTCAGTTAAGTAGTTTTCACTCACTACCTTACATTTAGATAGTCACCTTTCTTTCCCATAAAAGCAGCTGATTAATTTTTTTCAAAACATCCAGTTCCCAAAGAGTTCTAGGTACTACTGCATTATGCTCCCATTTTTCTTCTCATAAAGAAAAATGCACATGTTCAATTCAAGGACCCTGATGCATCAGGCCAGTACCTTGTTACCTTTTGAGAGCAATGCAACTACAGTTAGGGCAGCACATTGATCTTCAAACCTCCTTGTTGGTTAATAATTCAACAAATTTATAATCTCCTCATTGATCCCCATTTTGCCAATTATTAAATCTTGTGTTTTTTCTTTATCTCTCCGGTTGAAAGTTTTGTAAATTATTTCAGGGAGATTACATATTGTTTCTATATAGCAACTAGTTTTTAGATAGGCAGTGATTTTTTTTTTTTTTAAATCATTGCTCTTGATTTGTGATTTCTCCATTCAAATTAATGTAGCCAACCACTAATACTTACTTGAGTAGCTGCTGTTTGCCAGGCAGTTTGCATTTATTACTTTATTTAATGCTTAATAGGAAAAAAAAAATCACAAAAATTATAATCCCTATTTGGCAAACATTTTATACTGAGACTCAAAGAGGTTGTGATTTCCAACAAATTATACAATTAAATGGCACAACTGAGATTTGAATCCAGTCTACCTGACTCTAAATTTTGGCTCTTTTTACTGTGCTTTATACTTCCTCTCATAAATAAACATAATGGAATCATTTATTTTCACTTTCAGGCAAAATTGGGTAGATAGTATGTCACATTTAGAAGTCAAATGGATCACAAAACTTGAAGATAAGGGATTTAAGGAATAAATTCATCCCTATAAGGTAATTTTAACATGTGAACAATGCAGTTTCTTTGCTGCCTTGATCCATGGCCAGTTTTATCATCCGAATTCAAACAAATGCCAGTTCTGTACACTGGCATAATACTTGGGACAAATACAGGAGATCTAGAGACCATCAGCATATTGGTGACTCTAAGTCCAGAGTGTCAGCTAACCATCTCTTTAGGCAGCTTTTCACACACATGTGTGTACATGGATATTTGTTTGTGGGGGTATAGGGAGAAAGAGAATGAGTGAATGAGCACAAATTCATAAAATTGAACTTTGTAACGCTTTGTAAGGAATTATTAATATTTATTAGCAAAACTGTTCTGTTATATGCATAATTAAACTTGCCCATTTGAATATCCTGTTTTATTATATATAGAGAAATAACAAATAGCCTAATTGTCAGGGAACTTACTAAAATCTAATTGACATGACCATATATTCGTGACCATCATATTCTTTATGATTCTAAAGAATATATTTTATAGAAAGACAAAACTATGTGTACAGCTAGTCTCAAATACTAATGTGTGTTTGATTATGCTGCCTTGACTTAACTATGTGAAAGATATTTGCATTGCATATACCATAGACAGATCGCAGGGGTGTTTTGCTTTCTATCAAATTTTAGTGCTTATGTAGGTTGAGATTATATCTGTTTTGTTCAGTGCATCTAGCACTGTGCCTAGCATGGAGTAGCTCAATAAACTTTTATTGAGCGATTCCTTTTTAAAATGTTATTTATCCTCTGAGAAGTATTTGTATGTGTAATTTTTAAGAAGGCATTATCACATAAATAAATGAATGTTTGTTTATTGTTACTCACCTTGATCTTAAAATGTCATGTCCACTTCACATTCACTCATAAAAGGCAATGTATCCTGCAAAGAAGACTGGACTGTGAGATAGGAGATGAGAAAATATCTAATATTTATTCTGTGCTTGTTCTTTGCCATACAGTGTTAAATTAATCCTCACAGCACTATGGAACAAGTATTATCTTTTATAGATGAGAAAACTTAGGCAAATAAAAACTTTGTAAGTTGTCGTAGGTCACACACAGTCCTAGGTTACACAAGTGCCAGAACTGTGATTTGAACACACACATCTGACTCCAAAGGCCATACTCTTAACCACTTTGCTATACTGCCTCCAATTGGATTTTAATCCTGGCTCAGCTACTAAATGTGGAGGGAAATTTGTTTCTCTTCAGGTCATATTTCTCATCTATAATATAGAAGTTGGTTGGATTAGATGATCTGTAAGCTCCCTTCTACCTCTAACTTCTGACTTTAGTTGATTCCCAAGTATTATCTGAATATAGCAGTTCTGGTGTGCTAGAAAACCTTCCTCAGTTTTCATGTGTTTCATGTGGATTTTACATGTGTTTGTGTCTTCCACATTGGTAGACACACAGTCATGTTTTTATAAGAGAAAGAACAGATCAGAGTTTAAAAAAATTGCAGCCATGCTTTTTTACCAGCTATGACACTAGTAAGTCACTGAACCTTTGTGAGCTTATGTTTTCATATATAAAATGGATCCACAGGAGTGCTGTTAGGGTTAAGTGACATATAAAGCCTCAAACACATTGCCTGATACAGTTGCCATTAAATACATATTGATTCTTTTTCTCCCTAAATCTTGTGAGGATAAGAGATTGGTGTATATAAAAATGCTTTATAAATTAGACAAAGATGAAGAATCTTTTCACTTATATAGTCTACTAGGAGAGATGTTATATACACAATTATATAAGGGACACTTTACATACATTATTGAACACAAAACATGATGGGAATGTAGAGAAAAATTTTGCCTCCAGGAGGGCAGATGAGGAAAGACCTCATGATGAAGGGAATGTTCAATTAGAGCCTTATAGAATGATGAGGATTTTGGCAGGGGGATGAGAGGGAAGAGTGTTGTATTGAAAGATGCAAAAGTGTCAGAAAAGAGAATAGTGTCCAGTTCACTTTGGAAATGTGGGGTGGGTGAAGGCAAATAATAAAGTTAAAGTAAAAAATTGAGTTTAGGACAAGCTGTAGATAACAGTGTGGGCAAATTAGAGATATTAGACTTTTCACAATAAGCAACGATTAGTGTGTATAACCAGGAGGGTAAGTTAACATTTGTTTTCTTTGCTATGGAAAAGTGCTCATTTGTTACAGAAGTATTAAAGTATATCAGTAAGCCAAAAAAGAAAACGAAAAATTGCCCATAATCCCACCCTCAGAAATGACGACTCATTATTTTTCTCTGTATTATTAGATTTGTTTTTTTTTTTTTTTTTGAGACAGAGTCTCACTTTTTTGCCCGGGCTAGAGTGCCGTGGTGTCAGCCTAGCTCACAGCAACCTCAAACTCCTGGGCTCAAGCAATCCTTCTGCCTCAGCCTCCCGGGTAGCTGGGACTACAGGCATGTGTCACCATGCCCGGCTAATTTTTTCTATATATTTTTAGTTGTCCACGGGGTCTTGCTCTTGCTCAGGCTGGTTTCGAATTCCTGAGCTCAAACAATCCGCCCGCCTCAGCCTCCCAGAGTGCTAGGATTACAGGTGTGAGCCACCGCGCCCGGCCTAGATTTGTTTTTTAAATAAAAATGATATAATACTATACATATTGTCTTGTGACCTGCTTTTTCCCATGTGATATGTACCATGAATCTTCCTATGTCAATACACTTATATAATTTTTAGGGCCTGCACACTATTCAATTTTATGAGTATAACTTAAACTGACTTCCTACTGTTAAATAATGGTAAAATAAAAGTTTTACCAACAAACTAGAATATTTCCACTGGTAGAATATTTCCACATATATTTCCTTATTACAAATTGTAGAAGGAAAACTGGTAACCCATGGATCATAAACACATAATACTTCTGATGTGAATTTCCATGTCATATTTTTAATTTTTTTAATCAAGTGTATTTAAACTTGGTGTAAATTCAGAAGATAAAAAAGGGCATACAATGAGACATTAGCCTCACTCTCACTCCTTTGCACTCCTGAGTCACAGATAGCCCATACAGCACCTTGTAAGGATTAGAAAAAGGCATCCCCTTCTGGAGGATCCTTAACTTTTGGATATACACTGTTTGAGTAGCTGATGCTAATTTTGTGAGGCTTGGCAAAGGCATCCTTTTGTCTATGGCTATAGCCCTACAGGGTCTGGGTCACTAGAGTATGAGCTGGATTTCACCCCCCTAGTACTTTTATGCAGAGCACAATCTGCACAACCCATGAGGTAGCCCAGCCATAGTATTTCATTCTCCAGAGGCACCCACTATGACTAATTTCTTGTGAATCTTTTAAAAGACGAGGGACTGGCTTTTCATCAGATCTGTGGCTCCAGACAAGCATCGTACATCCCATCCTCATCTGTGTGGGTGCCGGGGTGTGTGTGTGGAGGGATGTGTTTAGGTAAGTTAAGATCTTGGGCAATATTGCTAACTGTCATGTCCCTATGGAGAGCACTGGAATGAAAAAAGGGGTGAATCAAACAAGATTATAAGGAATACGCAGCCAGATCCCCACTGCTACCCAACACACACAAACACAAACATGTTTTTCCACTCTGCCTCCAGCTCCCCTAGTACGTACAAGTGGGATGGATAGTCCATCCTGAAACGCTCACCTTCTAGCTTCTCTTACTCTTCTAAGCACTTCCTCATGCTGCCGGCAGCCCATATATGTACTCCACTTGGTAGTGAGGTGAAAGATGCAAATGAGTCCCAGGTGAGCATTCCATTGCTTCTGGGATCTGATACTCATTCTGACCTTAACACACTCATTGATCACACATGAGATTCTAGGAATGATGTTGAAGTAGTAATTTGAGTATTTACTTTGTAAAAGCTAATGCCAAAGCCAAATACAAACTTTGTTCAAATACAGAGGCCAGTCAAACTTTAGTGCATCCTTAGAAACACATACATCCCATAAAAAGTTTTAATAAATACAATAGAAGCTAAAAAAGAGATAATTTTCATTTTGATTAATTGGGCACTGCAGTATAATGTAAACAGCTGAATTCAGAGAGGACCTGGGTATGAGCCTAAACTCATGAACTTACATAATTATGATCTTGAATTAGTTACTTAAATTTTTTCACCTGCAATTTTTTATTTGTAAAGTGGTGATAATATCAACATTATGGATTTACTAGGATTAAATGTAATAATGTGTACAAGTATACAGGTATCAGAAAAAATTTATTAGGGGGTCTATCTCGTTTTTTAAATAAAGTGATTGTTTTGAAATAGGGTCTGTGGTTCCAACTGTGAAGTCAAACAGACTTGGGTTTGAATCCCAACTCTGTCACTAGTTGTATGACATTGGAAAATTACTTTTCTACTCTGTTTGTTTACTTATTTGTAAAATGGGAATAACGTATTCCTAGGGTTTTTGTGAAGATTAAATGAAATAATACATACATAGAGGTTAATATGGTTGCTGGTGCTGTAAGCACTTTGTTCAAATTCCCCTAGAAGGAGATGTCAACAGGGGATTAGATGTACAAGAGGTTTGTTGGGAAAACTGCCCATGAAGGGTAAAGAAGAGGGAGCAAGAGTAGGAGGGAAGTGCCTTTGGGCCTCAATGCAAGTCTCACAACCTATGAAGGAGGTAAAGAAGGAAGGAAGGAGAGTAGAGTAAGAAGAATCTCAAACTGCTACAGTGTTTTAAGAAGCTTCAACAAGGCCAATGGGGAATCCCAAAGCCAAAGTCATCAGTTAGAAGAATTTCATGTTGCCACAATACTCAATATGATGTTAGCTAGTAGCAAAAATGATCAACAGTTGTCACCTGCTAAAATTTATGTGTGTTTGAATTTCAGCTCTTTGAATTTTACTGCCTATCCCCACCTCCTGCCACGCTCAAGAAAAGTACAATCCCTACAAAAGTACAATGTTAAACCCTGACATTAACATTTGAGGCACATGTTCTTACACTATTATAACTTCTTTTATTTTCTAATACAGTTTTTTTCTTAGCCAGAAGAACAGTTAAGGAACCAAAAGATCTGTTCCAAATAACAGTTGAAAAATGCAAATATTCACTAAGCAACTGATTTTTGACATGAGCTAGTTAAACACAAACTGCTGTCTAAATTTCTGAATTCAGGTAGCCAATAAATATAAACATCAATCTTATACAGCTAAATAATGTTAATATCCATAGTTTGAATATTAGCCTAAAACTTGAATGTCTGTTTGCCTCCCTACCAAAGATATCTCTATGACTAAAAAGGTAAAAAATATTACAGTATTACAGATTTATAGGGTCCTCCTCCCTTCCCCCACCTTTTTTGTTGTTTTTAATAAGCAAATGTAAAAATCCATCAGTTCAATACTTTTCAGATGGCAGGTTCTAAGCCATCAATTTGGTAAGTAGTGACCTGCAGTTATCTTTCAGGTATTCGGGATATAAAATTTATTTGTTACTAGGAATCACAGTTGAATTTGAAGGCAGTTGATTTAGATTAACTTCCTTATCATACATGAGGAAATGAAGACTAAAGAGGTAATTTAACTTGTCCAGGTATCTTGGGAAACACGTGTCTTGAACCAGATGCTGGATCTTAAGAATCCAAATTTAGGGCTCTTTGTTTTGTATAATGCTTCCCAGAAAAAGCTTCTTGTTTGCCCTTCTTAGGGCACATGATTACTCCAGTTGGTTAATGTGATAGTACTTTTCTGACACTTTAGTTATTTGTTTGTTAAGATTTACTGAAAAGAGCCCTTCCCTGACTCTGGCTGTTGGGTATCAGGGAGGTTGTACAGCTGTAGTTGTTTGTAGCAGTCAGTAGCCATGCCATGTAATCTGAATTTACTGTCCATTTTCCCTCCAGGGAGCACAGCTGATTCAACAGTTTAAGTCTGGAGTTTACTTAATTAAAACTGAGGAGTGAAAGGAGCTTGTTTTGAGGAGCTCTATAGTGATGAGGTCAGAATTTTTAGTAACACTGATGAATATTATTTTGTGCTTCATTGTGTCATGACATTTCTTTAGCCATCTTTGTTGCCTTTTTAAACTTTAGCTCATCAAATATTTTTCACCTTTAAATTCCAAGTTTTGACTGGGTGTGGTGGCTCACGCCTGTAATCCTAGCACTCTGGGAGGCTGAGGCGGGCGGATTGTTTGAGCTCAGAAGTTCAAAACCAGCCTGAGCAAGAGCGAGACCCCGTCTCTACTAAAAATAGAAAGAAATTAATCGGACAACTAAAAATACATAGAAAAAATTAGCCAGG
>NW_012147189.1:9305377-9340154 GCF_000956105.1 Propithecus coquereli | reverse complement strand
TATATTCATGCTTGCCTTCAGAAATGTCCATGGGCAGTGTAATTCCTAAAAGGTGATCCAGCCTGTCATCTGCTATTCAGAGCGTTCACTGGGAAAGAGGTTAGGAGTGGGGCTGGTTCTAAGTGTAGTCCTTCTGGGCTCTGTTTCTATGTTGCCTTCTGTACTCTGGTTTTCTTAAGGCTGCCTATGCTTATTCTTTTGATTAACTTTACGTGGTCATTATCTTTCTGGAACTTTCTCATTTGTCTAACTCAGCAGTTATCAAACTTTAGTTTCAGGAGTCCTTTATACTCTTAAAAATTACTGTCCACTTGTAAAATCATTACTTCCACTGACAACACTTCTGGGCTTGGGCATCACCTATTACTCCAGCTCAAGTGAACCCCCTTTGAAGTTTCTAGTCCTAATGATCTTCTCCAATTTGGAAGAACCTGTGCACTGACTGAGTTGTGGTTGATGGTGATAAGAGTAGTCCCAAGCCAGAATGCAACGGAGTCAGTCCTCCTATTCTTACCTAAAGGTAAGCAGTTTTTCTAATATAAAAGCTTCCCAAATTTTCATATTCATATGATCAGTTTCTAAACTGAAATAGTTGTGTTTGTCTATATTGCCTAGCTCTATAGTTTCTTTTTGGGAAGGGTATTTGCTGATTTTGCTCACCATAGTTGGAGTCCTGTCTGGTCTTGTTTTATGTATGCAGTTTTTTCTTGACTCTCTTACGGTGATAGAAAATTAACATGTTCCATTAATTGGTTTGTTTTCTTTTGCATAAATTTTGTTTTATCTTGGTCTCCAATGTGAAAATATTTTTTCTTCAAATGTTGAGTGGTGCTTGGCTATGCATTCATATTAGAAAGGAACAAATCAAAAAGCTACATAGAGATTATATTAGGATGCCACAGATTTCACTGGTACAGTTTACTTTAGAGTGAGTAAGTGGGGAACCATTAGCATGCTAGAAGTCAACTAAAGGCCAGAATGAGGCAGACTTTTCTTTGGGGCACCCATACCCACAGTTTCTAGACAGTTAATTCATGTCTTTAGAAACACCATTTCTCCCATTTATTTATTTATTTTCTTTACCCATAGTCAGATATTTAACTACAGACAAGAATAAAATGAAGTAGTTGCTTGTACAAAAAGGCTTGGGAGGGAATATGCATTGTTTCTTGAACAAACCTTCAATTGATTGTGGGTTTTTTTTTTTTTTTTTGAGACAGTCTCACTCTGTTGCCCAGGCCAGAGTGCTGTGGTGTCAGCCTAGCTCACAGCAACCTCAAAGTCCTGGGCTTAAGCGATCCTACTGCCTCAGCCTCCCGAGTAGCTGGGACTACAGGCATGTGCCACCATGCCCGGCTAATTTTTTCTACATATTTTTAGTTGTCCAGCTAATTTCTTTCTATTTTTAGTAGAGACGGGATCTCGCTCTTGCTCAGGCTGGTCTCGAACTCCAGGGCTCAAAGGATCCGCCCGCCTCAGCCTCCCAGAGAGCTAGGATTACAGGCGTGAGCCACTGCGCTCAGCCTGATTGTGTTTTTTAGTTTCACTTCTTACTCTACACTTCTGCCAGAATTATTAGGTCATTCCTTTAATTGCAGCTCTCTCTGCTCACATTCTAGAGGTTAGCTTTTCTAACTGTATTTCTTCTTTGAATGTTCTTTCATCTGTCTTATATAAATTTGTAGTTATGGCTCTCTCTTCATTTTTGTGGGTTTATATCTCCCCTTCCCTAGCATAGATTTATTATCTTTTTAAAGGGATATCTAGAAGAACAGAGGAAAATATATGCTGTTTGAGCTTCCTAACCAAAAATTTGTGCACATATTTTTAAAATAGTTGCAATATAATGCGTATGTGTTCTCCTTAGTCCTGTTTTCACTTCTCATTTTAAGCATTTTCTACATTGTTATCCTTCTTCATAATTGTTGTTTGTAGTGGATTATGGACATATTTTTTGAGAAACTTATTATTATAATGGTTATTATTTTAGTTATTTCCTCCTTCTCTCTCTTTATCCTTTCCTCCATCCCAACATCACACACATTCACCTTTCCTCAGGTAACCAATGTTAACAACATTGACAATGTGTGGAACAGTAATTCTAATTTTTTCCTTTGGTCAAACTAATTAGCTGAAAGCTATCAAGAAGGGCAATTCACCCTAGAGCAGGCTGATGTCATCAAAAACGCAATTTCAGTTATTTATGAGTTTTCCAAGAAACCTTGTGATTTCAACTATGGAGTGTAGGTGATGTGCTGTACCTCAGTAATGGCTTCCTAGTGTTGGCATCTCCACCTTAGTTTGTAGATGGAACCGAACCATTTTCCTCATTATAATTTATGTTTCCTTTTTTATTCAAATTTACTTCCCAGAGTAGCTAAGTTGTTTATGAGAGTTTATATTTGTTTCTGATGAAATATCAACTAGAGTTCAGCTTGGGATAATGGATGGTAGTAACATTTAAGGACTTCTATATCAGACACCAAGGAAAGGAAGGAAATATGAGGACAATTAATAAATAAGAAACATATGAAACTTTATTCATATCAGTTTCCTAGACAACCTAGGCCTAACCAAGATATCATTTTGGCTGATCATAGATGACAAAATAGCTTTTTCTATTAATTAATGCATTTATTGTTTGACCTTTTTTCTTTTTCTTTTAGTAAGTCAAAATAAATGAAAAATATAGATTTTGGAGCTAAAGAAGTAAAACTCATTATGTGTGCATGATGTAAAACTACAGGAAAAAAGTAAGAGTTTAGCAAACATCTTGGATAAGCATATCAATATAGAAAAATTGTATGCATATATACATATATAAACAAAAAATGAAAAAGTTTTGCAAGAGGGTTTTTTTTTTTTTTTTTTTTTGAGACAAGGTCTTGCTCTGTTGCCCAGGCTAGAATACAGTGGTGTCATAGCCCATTGCAACCTCAAACTCCTGGGCTCAAGCAATCCTCCAGCCTCAGCCTCCTGAGTAGCTTGGACTACAGGTACACATCACTATGCTTGGCTAATTTTGTATTTTTTTGAGAAATGATGTCTCACTGTGTTGCTTAGGCTGGCCTTGAACTCCTGGCCTCAAGCGATCCTCCTGCTTCCCACCCCCAAGGTGCTAGAATTACAGGCATGAGCCACAGCACCCAGCTGAGATATTATTTTTTAATAACATTCAAAATATGAAGTGCCTAAGAATAAATCACACATAACTAGGGATGTGCAAAACTCCTATGGGGAAAATAAGAGAACATTATTTTGTGACAATATGTTCTCAATAAGTGAAATGATATACAATACACATGGCTTGCAAAACCCAGTGGTGTACAGTTGCCCAATTTGATCAAAGCAGTCTCAGTCAAATTCTTAACTTTGTTTTGGTGGGGAATGGGGAACATTTGACAAAAGATTCTAAAATTATATGGAAAGGTCAATAGCCAAGAATAACAACAGTATACCTTGGTGCAGGAAAAGACAAATAGATTGGTGAAAACTTATCAGTGAAATGTTGTTCCCTGGTCTCACAGCATTGGTGCCATTACCTGGGAACTTGTTAGAAATACAGAATCTCAATCAGAAGCCAAGCGGGGCTCAGTGGCTCATGACTATAGTCCTAGCACTCAGGGAGGATTGTTGGGCTCAGGGGTTTGAAACCAACCTGGGCAAGAGAGAGACCCCCTCTCTACTAAAAACAGAAAAATTAGCTGGGCATTTTTGCACATGCCTGTAGTCCAGCTACTGGGGATGCTGAGGCAGGAGGATTGCTTGGGCCCAGGAATTTGAGGTTGCAGTGACCTAATGATGACACCACTGCACTCTACCCCGGGCAGCAGAGTGAGACTCTGTCTCAAAATAAACAAACAAAAAAATCAGAATCCATTTGTAACAGGATCCCTGGGAATCTCTTTTTAACAAGATCACCCAGAAGAGTGGGGAAAAAATGGTTTTAGTCAACAGTCTGGGGCAACTAATAATGAAACAGAAAAACAATAATTGGGCTGAATAGCATTGCTTGTTTTATATGGTGCAACCATGCCTTATTCTCTTTGAGCAACATTTCTTTAGGAGTGATCAATTTTTAGTGAAAATAAAAGGAATGTTTTCAATATTCATTTTCCCAGGTTCTCCTGTTATCTATGTGCCTACAATCTATGGGCCATCTTGTTAATAAGCTTTTCTTAGGCACCCATCTTCAGAATGTCTTATGCATTTCCATCATCTCTTCTTCATGGCTCAAATCCATATGTCATAATTTAATGATAGTACTGTCACTACAATGTAGACAACTAATGTTGTGAATGTGCCCTCCCTCCTGCTGTGGCAGTGATAAAGCTTTGTCCAATTATTTTATAGGTACATTTTATAAATTTTGGAAAAAAACTGCCGAAGATACTAAAGAAGGGACAGTTCTTCTGACAACTTGTGAGGAAATAATTTTCTGCCTTAGGATTAGAAGACCAGCTCATTTTTAGAGTCTTCTGAAATAAAATTAGGTAAGAAATGTTTTTCTTCATATTTTGAATAATTTGTATTCTGCCTACACAGTTGCCTTGAAGGCTTCTATAATTCTATTCCTTTAGCCTCTAAGAGAATACAGTTAGCATCTTCCTTTAGGAAGTTAGTGTGCCAGCCAGCTGTCAGCCTTATGATGTACCTGATCTCCAACGTCAGGGGAAGCACAATTCAATTTTAAACCAAGTTTTCTGCACAACAGTGCAGCGGAGCTGCCAGCATTTCTCTTTATGTTCCTTTCTTTGAAATTCCCCCTTCTATCTAAACAGTATACTTTTATTTTTAAATTCCTTGTGTGAGATGAAACCACCGCTAACTGACTTTACTTGTCTTTAGTTAAAAATCGATGAATTGAATGAAATAATTCGTATTTCTGTTACTTTCTCATTTCTAGAAAATAAAATACCAATGCTTGTTTTACTTGTGACTGTCTAAACATGTTGAAAGTATTGACTATAAGGCATAACACTCAGAGTCTGAAAGGGAACTGTGACAAGTTCAGTCAAAAGGGAAAAGAGGAATAATTTATAAAAGGCACTGCAGATAATGATGCCAGCCAGTTATTTTAAAATGCATCCATCTCACCTTTTAATGAATTAGATTTGTCAACAGCAAATGTTTTATGCACTACTTCTAATAAAAGTGGCATGCTAGGAATGCAGTGCTTTGAGGTTGGCTTCTTCAAAGCTTTAGAGTATCTTCAATTCAAAGATATTTTTTAAATAATAGATATTAAAAAGTATATTTAAATAATATTAAGGTTGTGCCACAAACACCAAATGACAAAATTCAGGAGTTTCAAAGCAGAGGATGACATGCCATCACTATTTCACATAAATAACTTTTTTAAATTAGGAGTATAACAGACTGATTTGGGGATTGGTGTCAGTTTAACTTTAAATTCTCTTGTTGTTTTGGTTGGTGTCACAACCTTAATGTCACCTTTTCAAATAGGTTTCTACATTTCCTTTGGTTCAGGGTCATTAAAAACTGAATATGGTAAATCTAAGAGACATAAATAGGTCACACTGAAGTGGAATTCCTTGCTTCTCCAGAGATGAGAGATGGCTAATACCTGCCTTGTAAGTGGAAAAAGTTAGTTTAGGCATTTTCAGTAAATTTTTGTTTTTCAGGTGTTTGATTCAGAAAAAGGTAAACCAAAATAAAAAGACATGATGTTGGTATAATTCTGTTCATGCTCTTTTCTACTTGTACCTTTAATCCTAACGATTTGATCTTGTTAGTGTTATCATCTCTACAGATATTAAGAATCGTAAGTCCCACTGTTGATTTTTTTCTCAATAAAAGCATAAGTTTTATTTCACTTTAAGAATCATTATTTGATGTGGTTGAGTACAGGTAAACCTTGCCTTATAAACTTCCATCTGGCAGTCCTTTATATAAAGCATTTTTATGCAGGTTTTTAAAAATCTTATTTTTTTAAAGTCAACACTTACCATAGAAAATAAAATGTAAAGTAAAATTTGATGTGCTGTGCATTAAAAAAAAATTCTAATACCATGCCACACATCGAAGGAGCAGCCAGGAACATCCTTACCCCAGTATGCAGGGCAAAGGGGAGAGAGGAGAGAATAATCTGCTCACCCAAATCCCTCCCTTTTCCTTGATTCTTATCTGTCATGATCTTACATATTGCCTATGTTGAATCTAGTTTTAATTTAGAAAAATAACTGTAATAGAATTTGTTCCACAATTTTTTTTTATCACTTGTGTTAAAAAAATAGAAGATGAAAAGATAGGCAACTTATTTATTGACCTTTTAAGATACTCACCAACCAAAACATTTTATAGTTCTCTCTCATCTTCTCCTTGATTGAACCACCAGGTTTTACCCTTTCTGGTTTTTATCGATGACTGAGTGAACATTAATCTTTCTTTTCTAATGTACTACAGTCCTTCTGTGTCTTTATTTTTCAGCTGGTGTTGACTTTGATAAATTTCTTACAGTTTTCACTTGAGAAGGTGGCTGTGAAATTTTATCTTTATTTCTGGTCCTAACTTTACTTTTCCTACTCATTGGTCCCTCCCATTTGGCATCATTATTACATCATGACAATTCTGACAAATAATCATCTTTCTAAGCCCCAATTCTCAGCAACAAGAAGTAATTATGCTGTATTGTATAGTGGTTTGAAATGATATACCGTTGTCTTGGAAGGATTTGGTTAAATCCTCCAAACTCATTTAAACTTAGCAATGTGCTTCCTTAAACAATTCTTTTAAATCATTGTTATCATTTATACCGATACTAGTTCTGATATCTGTTTCATAGAATGAAATTTTTAAAACAAAAATGGCTTTTTCTAAATTCAGAAGAAGCTATTCAAATAAATGAATTGGAACTCAGTGTGTACCCATAATATAAAAAAATTTTCTGGCATAGAGACAAATTATGCTCTTTAAATATCATAAACCAAGCCAGCTTTATGCAAATTCATTTAGAGCAGTTTCAGATTTATGTATTTAATAAAAGCTGGGTGGTAGATCTAACTTATGTATTTAATGTCCTTCATTGCACGGTGATGTTCTAGTGACTGCCTGGAAAAGAATGATGACATTTTATTTAGTTCCTGCTAGATCAGTCAATTCTATAAATGGCTTTCTAATGGGACACAATATATGCTTTTAATATTTTTCAGTAATGCTAAGAGATAACATTTATTGAGTCCCTTCTATATGCCAGAGACTGTCCTAAGTACTATCTATGGATTATCCCATGTGATCCTGATAACAACCCTTTGATGATCTCACTGTTTCACAGAGGTGGCTGAGGTGTATGAGAAGGTTATACAACTAGTAAGTAATGAAGCTAGGATTTAAACACAGGCAGTGTAGCTTTAGAGCTCAGACTCTGAACCCTTGCTACTCAAAATATGATCCCCAAGTCAGCACTATCACTCTCACCTGGGAACTTGTTAGAAATGCAAATCTCACACCTACTGAAAATCTGCATTTTTAACAGTATTCCCAGGTGATTGGTACATTACAATTTGAGAAGCACAGCTCTAAACCACTATGTTATCCTGCCCTTATATACAGAATTAAGTATCTGTTAAAATAAATTTTCATTTTTCTACATGATACTGAATTCCCATTTTTATGCTAATTTGGGGATTCCTGTCATATTTCAAGTACATTATAATGAGATCTAGTATCATAACTAAACATGAGCAAGGATACAAGGTAGACCCAAGGTATCTTGAAAAAAAAATCTCAACACATAAACAGCAAGTATTTCTCTGTACAGAGGCAGTAATTGTTCCAATATCTAAGACTTTCTTAGCATCATAGTGTAGCAGACTGTCTCTGAGTATAGACTCTGGAGACTCTGAGGATACTTACATAACTCTGTACCTCAGCTTCGTCATCTGGGAAATGAGGTCTAAAGCCATACTCTACAGGATTGTAATAAGGATTAAATGAGTTAATGCATGTAAAGGATTTAGAAGAAGGCCTCCTATGAGGTAAGTAAATAAATGTCAACTATTGTTATTCTTAGCTATGATTCCCATCTTTGAATAGAATAGATTCACACTTCATACTTCATGGGTAGCTATTGGTAATAAGTTGAAAAATACTTTTTGTTAGCAGAGCTCACCACATAAAGGGATATCTTTGCTGTTAGAGTCCAAATCACAAACTTCAGTTTTTGTATTTTCTGAAAACCCTCTTTTCATTTTCTGCGTATGAGTTCTGCTAAATACCACCTGCTTATGATATTTAACCAGTTAAGTCCAATGCAGTTAGTTCAAAATAAAAATGTGTTAACTATGTGTTGTAATTTTAAATATATGTACTTCTGTAATGGATAAAAATAATGAGGATGTGAATCCATTTGGCCAAAGTCTGTAAGTAATACAGAAAAATTACATAGATAAAGAATATTTGTTTAAAGGCCAAATGCTCTGGAAGCTGGTTTGTTTCCTCCTTGGTGAACATAATTCTGAAATAATCATGAGAGTCTTTAGGGAAATAATGGTTTGTTGTACAAGTATTCACCTAACAACTTTTCAGAAATACATATAATGCATGAAGTGAGATTGTATGTTCCTGGAAAGGACCAGTTCGAAAGTTGATTTGTAAAAGGCATTAAGGTAAAAATGCATGGTGAAAAGAATGCTCTAGGAGACTTTTAAATGGCCAAGTCTAGGACCCACATCAGAGAGTTTAATTCACTAGGTCTAGGATGGGCCCCAGGTATCTGAATTTTTAACAACGTCTCTGGTACTTTGGCTTAATTTGTTTTGTTTTTTTTTTTTTGAGACAGAGTCTCACTGTGTTGCCCGGGCTAGAGTGCCGTGGCGTCAGCCTAGCTCACAGCAACCTCAAATTCCTGGGCTCAAGCAATCCCTCTGCCTTAGCCTCCCGAGTAGCTGGGACTACAGGCATGCGCCACCATGCCCGGCTAATTTTTTTTCTACATATTTTTAGTTATCCGATTAATTTCTTTCTATTTTTAGTAGAGACGGGGTCTCGCTCTTGCTCAGGCTGGTTTCGAACTCCTGAACTCAAACAATCCACCTGCCTCGGCCTCCCAGAGTGCTAGGATTACAGGCGTGAGCCACCACTCCCGGCCCTTAATTTGGTTTTGACTACACTTTGAGAAACACTGAAGTATAGACAAAAATGTATTGAAAATAGCTTTGTTGACTACTCACTCCTTTTTGCAACATTGTCTTCTTTTGTACTGTTTTTGTCCAATTTACAACCCCACTGTCTTTATCTTCTTTGGCTCTTTTCCTACCCTCTATTGTTAGTGGGCCCCAAACCAATCCTACATTTTCTGCTTTGCTCTTTTTTACCCTTTCTCAAAGAACATCCCTTCTGGATTTATCAGTCATATCTTTGCAGATGGTTCTATAAAATGATCATGAAAGTGTCTTTTTAATGTAAAAATCTCTAAGCCAAACTACAGGTGCTGAAATCAATTTAGAAGCTGTGGACAGCATTAAAAAGAAAAAAAGGAAAAAAGGTAAAATAGAGTAGAGTAGAAAATATAAGAACAGGTACTAAGGGTAAGTAATGTTTTGTGATGCTTTTCTTTAAGATATGTGTGTACACTCCTATATATTAGATTGCTGTGCTTTTTTAAACCAGTGGTTCATAGTCCAAAAAAGTTATCTTTTTTTAGAACAGTTTTTTGTTTTGATTATAATTAAAGTCTTGGTCATCTCATTTATTAGCTCTATAACTTATGTATTTAAATTAAAGAAATGTATTGGCCAACCATTATAATTTATAAATAGAAGGTGCCATTATTGAGTAAATAGATTCCTCTGTGAGCAGATGAGTCCCTTCTCTCACCAACTAATGAAGCAGCAATATAAGTTAGCTTAATTTTATTAGTACGTTTGTATTAGTCCATTTTCTGTTGCTTATAACAGAGCACGTAAAACCGGGTAATTTGTAAAGAAAAGGAATTTATTTCTTACTATTCTGGAGGCTGAGAGGTCCAAAGTCAAGGGGCCACCTCTGGTGAGAGCCTTCTTGCTGGCGCTGCACCCTAGAGTCCAGAGGCGGCACAGGATATCGCATGGCGAGGGTGCTGAGTGTGCTTGTTCAGGTTTCTCTTTCTCTTCTTACAAAGCCACCAGTCTACCTCCCAGGAGAACCCTTTAATACATTAACCCATTAATCTATTAACCATTAATTCATGAATGGATTAACCCTTTCATGACCCAGTCACCTCTTAAAGGCCTCACCTCTCTATATTGTCAAGTTAGGAATTAAATTTCAACCTGTTTTGGAGGGGACAAATATCCAAACCACAGTGACGTGATACACTGCTACAAATGCTAATTCTCTTATATACCCTGTGTTTATTTTGTGTATGTACATGAGTTTTTTTCCAGATAAAAATGATACTTTATCATTGTAGTCTGCATCTTAGTGTGGGAAGAGGAATGTGGCCATGAGAAAAGAAAATATAGCTTTGGAGATGACTTTCCAGGGTGTAAATAGATAACTGGGGCCACTGAATGAGGAAGACAATTATAGCTGAGTGAAAACCAGGCAGTTGTTACATTTTCAGGCATCAACATACTTGGGCTTTGGATCCAATTCATCAGAGAAACCAAACAAGACATGTGAAAATTATAAGGTCATGTTAAGAGGCAGAAAGCTTGTGGATTATGTAACTAGAAACTAACAAGTATAATGCCAGAACTACAGTGTGACATTCTGAGCACTATCCTTTCTCATGCATATCTCTTGTTTATCTTCTCCCTGTCTATTCTGGGCATTTCCATTTGTGTGGCCTACTCAGAATCATTATGTCTAACACTGAATTTTGCCATGCCTTCTTATCACTATTTTCCTCCTAAGTTTTTAAAATCTATTCATGTACTACCATTCTGTCATCCATATTAAAACTTCAGAATTTTGTTTGTAATAATTAAGCCCTTACTGCATAAACTTCCCTATAGACTTATCTCTCTACCCTGGCCTATCCTTGGGCCTTAGCCTACAAAAAACCGTATGAGCAACCATAGTAGTCACCCACTCCTCTGCCAGTTTCATGAAGGCTAGTATGTATATGCAAAGTGTGATATCTATGGCTGCCTTTAGCAAGACCATAAAAGCCTTTGATAACAAGTGGGCCCTGCCTGGATGATGCCCACCTCTTTATTTTAGTCACTACTGCTATAATTGGTCATTTCCCATGCTGATTTTTATTGCTCAGGAAGAGCCATACTCTGGCCTTACCCTTGTTAGTGTCTAGTGACATAATCCACAAGCTTTCTGCCTCTAAACATGACCTTATAATTTTCACATGTGTCCTCTTTGGTTTCTCTGGTAGATTGGGTCTAAAGCACAAGAATGTTGATGCTTGAATATTTAACAACTGCCTGGTTTTCTCTCTGCTGTAATTGTCTCACTCGGTGGCCTCAGCTTTCAATTCATACTCCGGAAAATCATTTCAAAAGCTGTATTTTCTTATCTCATGGCCACATCCTTTTCCTGTTCATCATCTCCTTCATCTGGATTAATTGACTATGCTCCTAATTGATTGCCCTCTCTGTTCTCTCACCCCACACCAAACTATCTTAACACCTTGTTTTATAGATGTTTGTCAAACACTAGTCATATACTACCTTTATTAAAAAACCTTTTGTGAATCCCTGTTGTGTACAGGATAAAGTCCAAATATCTTCCTCCTGGAGGAAAAAAAGGCCTTAAAATGTCTGGCTACAGCATACCTCTTCAATTTTATTTTTCACTATTTTCAACCATGAGTTTTATGCTCTGGCTTTCCAAAACAGTTCCATTTATGCTTCAGGGATGTTCTCATCACTTTAATTGCCAGAGCCCCCAGTTGGTGGTGGTGCATGAATCTGGAGCAGTTAGCTGTGACTGGGATTTAGGAGTGGGATCCCAGTACATAGAAAGAAACCTCAAGATAGGGACCTAATTGCATATTGGCAATATGCAAGTTAGTAAGAGTTCAGGTTGTGGAACAGGAGGGAAATAAGCAGACTAACTCATTATCTACTTCTCAAGTTACTATCTGGCTGAGGCTTCTTATGTCCTCCCTTTACTAGTTCTTGGATCATTCCCAAGATTGAAGATGCCTTGAACCTATTTATAGTGGGACATTAAATGTCTCCAACTGTGGGGCCTGTGGAGTTATGGATTTTGGAAGATCACTGGCTCCCACTTTTAGGAATGCCTTTATCTTCCTTTTTCTTGGGGGCTTGACTTCCCTATCTCCATCTGCCCACTGGAAACTCACTGCTGCAGGATTCCTAGATCATTTGTTACTGGTACCACTCAGTTGATACTACACTAGCTTATACCGTGTAATAGTTCTTGTAATTTTTTTTTGTTTATTTGTTTTTATTTACCAGGTGTCAGAAGCGAGACATGCTATTTATAAAAGTTCAAATAAAAATAGATTATAAAGAATAAAAATTCCCTTTCCTCTACCCCTTTTTAATTCCACCACCCACAGATTAGCACTGCTAATAGTTTGGTGTGTATCCTTCCTCATTTTGAGGGATGGTTAGTTTGTTTTTTCAAAAATATTATATTGTATCATGCTGTATATATACCTTTATAACTCACTTTTTAAAATTAAATAATATAGTATTCTGGAAATCTTTCCATGCCATATCACAAAGAGCTAGATTATCACTTTTAATGGCTCGCAGATTTTTCATTTTTGAATGAAGTATTATTTAATAGTTACATATAAATAAACCAGGATAGGTTTAGATAGACCTATACTTCTAAGTTCCAACATGGTCTCCTATGTGAAATGCCAATGCAATGAACAGAAGTCTCAATTAAACGTATGGTTAAATTGGCAATAACTAATTTTTCTTTTCTGGAAGTAATAGAAGCTAAAACATCTTTTTCAAGGACAGAATGTACAGTATTTACAGATAAAGTGAATGAACTCGGACATGACAGGTACAGCTAACCTCTTCAGGTCTTGGGTGACAGTGGTGACAGAAGTATTTGATGCTGCCACCCCTGCCAGCCATTTGATGTGCCAGCCAGTTATGCTGGGCCCATGCCAGTGGATTGGACATTTTCTAGTCTTTATTCAGTCTTGCCATAGAGTGAATATAGTTTGAACTCTTTTGCTACAGGGTTTTTGTTTATTTGTTTGCTTGTTTTTAGAGATCTCACTATTTTGCTGAGGCTAGAGTGTAGTGGCTATTCATAGACACGATCATAATGCACTACAGTCTTGAACTCCCAGGCTCAAGCCATTCTCCTGCCTCCGCCTACCAAGTAGCTGGAACAACAGGCACATGCCACTGTGCCTGGCCACTAGAGGGGTTTTATCATGTATGATATGGTATAAAACTATAACTACTTATTTATTTTATTGTTGGATAATATATTTTTAATTTGTAATAGCCCTTTTGGCAACAGTGATAACAAAACAAAACATCAGTGTACATATAACAGACAATTAGTACTGAATTTCCTTCATCTGCTGAAAAGAATTAATGTGTAATTCACACAAAATGTTTGTTGACATTTGCCATCCACCATGACCCTGTAATGATATCACTGACCACTTGAAAACAATAATTGAGTCTGCTGAAGAATCATCATCTACTGCATAGTCTTATTTTAAGACCATGCCTGAAAATATTACATTTTAATACTTAGCTGCATAAGGTACATTTGTGTACCACTCTGTAAAAGATGACTTTTCATTTAGATCAAATGGCTGGTCTAAATTAATTTCTTTCATTTTCAATCTAAAGTTTTCTTGTGCATGTATGAAAAGTGAAAAAATAGCTGTTAATATATTAGCTCCATTAAAAAAATTTTGTCAACAGTTAAATGATGCCAGTGGTACATTAGTATCATTGGATACTTCTAATTTAAAAAATCAATTAATTGAAATAATGGTTCAAGTTTCTTATCTAATTCATTAAATCAAAATAGGCATTTAGAAGTTCATTCTGTCAAAGTGGAAGAATTTGACATTATTATGAATACTATGGTAGTTTTTTGTTGTTGTTGTTGTTGTTGTTGTTGAGATAGGGTCTCACTCTGTTGTGTAGGCTAGAGTGTAGTGGCATCATTATAGCTTACCTCAGTCTCCAACTCCTGGGCTCAAGGGAGCCTTTTGTCTCAGCCTCCCGAGTAGCTAGGACTCCAGGTGCATGCCATCACACCTGGCTAATTTTTTGTAGAAACAGGGTATTGTTATGTTGCCCGGGATAGTCTCCAATTCTTGGTCTCAAGCAATCCTCCTGCCTTGGCCTCCTAAAGTTCTGGGATTACAAGTGTGAGCCACTACTCCCGGCCACTATTGTAAATTGAATTATAAACTGCAACGTAAATGATAAAATTATTTGCTTTTGTTGCTGTTAAAGAGATATTTTTGTGGAAGACATCATATAAATGTTTTCAATAACTTTAGAACCTATAGAGGAAACTATACTTGGAATATGTGGTGAAATACACAATAATTCATAATTACATCCAAAAAATAAGTAATATTCTACCAATCCAAATGGAAGATATAGTTGTCAAGTACACATATGTTTATACATACACAAAATAAAGAGCCTATAAGTTTTTATGATTAGACTGTAGTTGAATAAAACAAAAACAACCTAACCATGGCAGTATGTACTTTTTCTCTTTGGATTTTTGAAATGTTTGAGACTTTTAAGAATTACTTTGCAGACCAACTTAAATGTCCTATCATGCTGTTAATATTAAACATTTTTGTAAAAATTTGCTGTAAATTTTGGCTGCAGTTTCTTCAGAATCCATTAGAAATCTTTAATCAAAGCATTGAACAAATGGAGGGCAAAAACATTCAGTTTATGTGAAGCTTCTTAGGAATTTCGATTACTGAAAACAAAGTTTGCAAGCAGGAAGACATCAAAATCCCCATGAATTCAGAAGGGGGATTGGACAAATTAAATGATGAGAGCTCAAATGATATACAAGATTTAATTATAAAATTCCGTAATTGTGCTTTGAAATATCTAAACTTATGGGAAAGATCTTTTGATAACATTGATATTTTCTATGGGATAAATTTATAATATATTCTGGTCCAGAATAATGTTAAACCAAGCACTTAATTTAGCAAACCATTTAAAATAACCATAAATATTTGATGAGTCTTAAAACTATTGGTCAAGAAAGAAACTTAGCAGGGCAGGGTGGCTCCCACCTGTAATCCCAGTACTTTGGGAGGCTGAGGTGGGAGGATCACTTGAGGCCAGGAGTTTGAAAACAGCCTGGGCAACATAGTGAGACCCCATCTCTACAAAAAATAAAAAAATAAACTAGCCAGGTATAGTGGTACACCCCTATAGTCCTAGCTACTCAAGAGGCTGAGGCAGGAGGATTCCTTGAGCCCTGGAGTTTGAGGTTACAATGAGCCATGATTGCTCCATTGCATTCTAGCCTGGACAACAGAGTGAGACCCTGTCTCTTTCTAAAAAAAAGAAAAAGATACTCAGGCAAAATAAATAGTACCTGTAAAAATATTTGAACTAAAGTATTTATGTATTTCATTGCTAAAAATTAAAATTGGGAATATGTTCCATCTAGCAAAATTTGCTCTGAACTTAATATGTTTACCAGGTAGTTCAATATATTGTACTATATATGAAAGAGTCAATTGACAGTGTCAGCAATTTAAAATTTATTAACTATAAAATGCAAGTTGGAAAAATATAAAAATAATACAATCATATTTAAAAATACATTCTTCAAAAAATATCTGTGGGTGACAGATACAGCCAAGAAATTGATTAAAGTATATAAAAATATGTTAAAAATCATCTGTTTCTGTGTTTTTAATGTTCAAATAATATAAATATTTTTGCTTTAAAGAGCAAAATATAAGAATTTTTTGAAAGCGTTATTTTTAAAAACAATTTTTTATTATAACTATTGTATAGGTCTACAAATATATTAAAACCACCTAATTTGTTAGTAAATACACATTTCAAAAAATATTTTAATTTTAATTTAGTACCCACTTTTTAATCTCAAAAAAGTGTCCTGTCTCAATGATAAATTATATGGTCTTTTTATGTATGCATGCATCATCCTCTCCTTCGCCAATTCTGTTTCGCCTTTGCCAAGTGCTTGCTGGATATATTTCTTATGCTTCAAATTTATTATTCTAAAATAAACACACCACCTCAATGTCTATCAATAGATGAATGGATAAAGAAAATGTATATATACACAATGGGATACTCTTAAAAAAGAAAATTCTGTCATTTGCAACAACATGCATGAACTTGGAGGGCATTATGCTAAGTGAAATAAACTGAGCACAGAAAAATAGATACCCCTTGTTCTCACTTATATGTAGAATCTAAAGAAATTGAACTCATAGGAGTAAATAGTAGAATAGTGGTTACCAGAGGCTGAGGAGTGGGAAGAATGGGGAGATGTTTGCCAAACAGTGCAAAGTTTCACTTAGACAGGAAGAATAAATGATAAGTATTTTGGGTGATGGATAATGTTAATTAGCTTGATTTAATCATTCTACACTGTGTGTGTGTGTGTGTGTGTGTGTGTGTGTGTGTGTATCTGGGTATCTCATAACACTACTTTGTACCCCATAAATATAAGTGATTATAATTTATCATTTAAAAATAATTTTAAAAATAAAATAAACACACTATTCCTCCTACAAATTAACTCCTTTCTCTGATTTTTCTCTTTCTTTTAAGAGTATAACTTTATGCCCAGTCACTTAAGCTTAAATCTTGTTATAAATTCATTCCTCTCTGTGTTTTACAGCGGTCCCTACTTTTTGGCACGAGGGACTGATTTCATGGAAGACAATTTTTCCATAGACTGTGGCGGGGCGGGATGGGTGATAGGTGGGGGGATGGTTTCAGGATGATTCAAGCATGTTGCATTTATTGTGCACTTTATTTCAGTTAATATTACTTTATAATATATAATGAAATGATTAGACAACTCACCATAATGCAGAGTCAGTGGGAGCCCTGAGCTTGTTTTCCTGCAACTAGAAGATCCCATCTGCGGGGTAATGGGAGACAGTGAGTGACTGATTTGACAAGAGACTGAGCTCTGGCAGTGATGGGAGGTGATGGAGAGTGGCTGTAAATACAGATGAATGTTTGCTGGGCTCGCCCCCTGCTGCTCACCTCCTGCTGTGTGGCCCACCTACCCCTGACTATGGCCAGGGGTTTGGGGACCACAGTTTTACCAAGTTCTGGTAGATAGAGAATGAGTTAGAAGGTGATGATGCCTAAAATAAGGAGACTCTTTAGGAAATTGCTGCACAAATCCAGATGATGGAGTTTGAACCTACACAGGGGTTTTAAATTAAGGTTATCCTAAACCTGCCTCCTTATATATTTTAAGTCTTCCTAAAGGTTTCCCCATACATAGTGAACTGTAAACTAACTGGATATGTAAACAGACTGTAACCCACTCTTGTAATAGGTAGCCAAATCTCAGCCAATCACAGCAGCCAAGTTACAGCCAGTCATAGGCAGCCAACCGTTGAAACCTTGTTCAAATAAGGCAAATGGTGAGCTGTAACTAATCCAGCTGTTTCTGTACTTCACTTCCATTTTCTGTATATCACTTTCCTTTTTCTGTCCATAAATGTTATCCAACCCTGTGGCAGCCCCGGAGTCACTCTGGGCCTATTCTGTTTCTGAGGCCTGCCCAATTCTTGAATCTTTCTTTGCTCAGTTAAACTCTGTTTCATTTGTCTGAAGTTTTTCTTTCAACAGGAGCAATAGGAGGAGATGGATGGATATGAGAGATGTGGCTGTGGGGTTGGTGAGAGAATGTCAGAATGTGGGGGATAACTCCCAAATTTCTGGCGAGTACTTAGGTTGATATTAGAGCTATTAACTATCATACAGACCTCAGGAGAAGGAAGAAGTTTCAGAGAGAAGATAATAAGATTGTTTCAGGGCACAGGTACCATAAGGTACCTATGAGATATACAAGGGGGTTATCTAGTACGGAGTTGTACAGTCAGAACATGAGCTCCAACATACAAGTTGTAGCGGAAGACATGGATGTGAATGAAATCATCTAGTCAGAGGACCAAGGGGAATAGAAAGAAAAGGAGCTGATAAAAGCAACTGAGTTGTGGTATCCAAGATAGAGTTGGGAGAGAAACAGTACTCTAAAATTGGCCTTTGGCTAGAACTAGTGTCAAGCATAACAGGTTGGAGGGAAGACTAACATTAGACAATTGTGAGGTTCTACTAACTTAGGAGGAATTAAGGCCTACCTTTAAAAGGAAATGTCCCCAGAAATGTTTTACAGCTTGTAAGTTTTATATTTAAGTTTAATTTAGTATAGTTTTACACTGTAACTTTTATTCTAGTATTCCTATAAAAACTTGTTATCATTATTCATTTTTACTATAAATTTTTTTGAAGTTTTACATTGTGTGTATAAGAGCACATTGATTAGTATTGAGTGGACTTTTTGATACGTTGTCAAGAACAGCAGTTTTATGATAATCAACACATAGAACTTTTCTAGAAATCTGACTGTAAAGTTGAGTGAATCCAAAACAATTTTTAAAATCTGTTTAGATTTCATTTTTGGAAGCTGTTTCTCAATGGTGTCTATGGGTAAAATTTTAACTATTTTACGTTTTGACTTATTAGCTGATACTTTTCAAAATTACATCAAGAATGTATTCTGTATCTTTAGATTATTTGTTAATTAAAGCACTTAATTTAAGTAGTTTCCTCCCCTATAATCTATACCTACACACTATCTCTTACATGTTCATCTTGATCCCTTAGCTGTGGTATGTGATTCATCTCTTAGTAGATAAATGCTGGGTTCTTTTATCACAATTACAGTCATTGGTCTGATAATCCTGTGAGTCAATCTACACAAAACAAGAAGCTCATATCAAACTCCTGGCAGGTTTAGTTAAAATTAAAATGCCTGCCCAACTGTAGAGATTGTCAAGTGTGGAAATAATATTTGTCCAGCTGGACAGCTTTCTTTTGTAGTTGCTAAATGAAAGTTGAGATTCTGTCTGCTCCTTGAAAGCTTCTGTGTCATGAAGGTAATTTGGACTGTTTGTGGTTTGACAGGGATTATTAAAATCAGATGAAGTGAAGGGAAGCAAGTGTGAGAAAGCAAAATTGACACTGACACTCTCTATTATTTGCAGCTTGGATCATGATGACTATGTTGATATGATAGATTCACTGTTGAGATATGTAAAGCAGCAAATAAAGTAAAAAGCAAGTATAGTGATGGATTTTTAGATTTAATGTGAAGAAATCCAAAATTTACTTTTATTGATTGGTTTTTTTAAATAGATACTCAGGTTATTTCATATGAATTTGTTTTAACCACCAACAAATTATACTTCTATTGAACTATAGAATTAAAAAGTAAGTATACTGCAAAGGCTGTATGACAGAAGATTAAATATTAAAGAAGTAGGTCACATGATTAAAATCATAGAATTTTAAATCTAGAGAGACCTTAAAGATCATTTTTATTTGATTTCTTTTTTTTTTTGTAGATGGAAACTAGGACTTAAATCACATCACACTTAAATTAGATTTGATAGTTTCAATGTTAAATCCTGATTTTTCACCACAGGTATATTTTTTTACCTTTTCACATTTTTATTTTAAATGGTTTAAATTGTTAAAAAGTCATTCAAAAATTATTTAAGCCACATTTGTAGATAACTTTTTTCTGTTTAATAATAATACACAAATTAGGTTATTATAGTTATATGTTACCTTTAAATAGTATTATCTATATTGATAAAGTATTATAAATGTCTTCCATAAATATAATTTTCTAGTGAAAACATCCTTTGTATAAAGCAAGTTATAGCTAGGAGGCTACTTCAAGATACCAAGGAGAGTTATAGTAGAAAATATAATTATTTTTCTATGAAGATAAATTAAATATGGAGGACTATATATATAAAACAAGGTAAAAAGCCTGGAGTTTTGCTATGTATTTTGTATGTAAAAGCCTCAGTGTTATTTAAGCAGGGTAGTGAAATCACCAGATTTAGTTTGTAAAATGAGAATCCTAGTGCCCATATACAAGGCAGACACCAGCTGGATGTCCTACAATTCAATTTGATTCAATTCAATTCTGACATTAACTACCAGGAGTTAGCCCAGGCCTCCACAAGTTAAGGGGTCCATCCCACAAGACTGTCCTCACTTAAGATGACAGATGCAAGTGGATTCCTCAGGTGACCCACACTTCTGTCCCACCAACTACAAATGTGGAGATTCCCACAATCCCCCTTTCAGGTTTGATGATTCATTAAAATGACTCACAGAACTCAAGGAAGCACTGTACTTACCTTTACATTTTATTAGAAAGGATACGACTCAGGAACAGCCAAATGGAAGAGATGCACAGGACAAAGGAAAAAGGGGGTTGTGGGACAGAACTTCATGTACTCTCTGGGTATGCCATCCTCCCAAGTCATGAATGTTTTCACCAATTTAGAAGCTCCTTGAACTTCCTTGTTCATGAGTTTTGTTGAAGTTATGTAGGCATGATTGATTAAATCATTGGCCATAGGTGATTGGCCTCAGTTCAAAGTTCCTCTCCCCTGATTGTAGGTTGGGGTTGAGGGAGAGTAGAGCTGAAAGTTCCAACTCTCTAATCAGGCGGTTGGTTCCTCTGGTGACCAGCCCCCATCCTGAGGCTGTCTAAGGGCCCTCCAGAGGAACCTAATTAGCATAAACTGAAGTATGAATAACAAAAGACATTTCCATCACTCAGAAAATTCCAAAGTTTTTGGAGCTCTGTGCCAAGAAGGGGCAGGGGAGGAGAAACCTATATATATTATACCACAAGATGCGAGTCTTGGAAGCCAGATAGGAGGTTTTTCTATGTTTTTCTGTAAGAAATAATGTCTACATTTGGGACACTGATATCAGACAGAGGGAAAAGTCAAATATGAGAGCATTTGGTGACCATTTAAGGGAAAGAAAGGGCCAAATAATTTGGTGATCATTTAAGACAGGTGTCAGCAAACATTTTCTATTATAAAGGCCAGATAGTAAATATTTTAGGATTTGTGGACCACGTATAGCTTTTGTATTAATAGCATATTCTTTTTTGTTTTTTATTTTTATAACTCATTAGAAATGTAAAAACCATTCTGGCACTCCATAGAAAAACTGGCCATGCCATAGTTTGCTAATAGCTGATGTAAGATACTAGGGCAAGGAACAGAGAGATTAGGTGGGTGGCGATACTGTAATGTAGGAAGAGAAGCCAGTTTAAGGAAAGGATTTTGAGTTACATTTTGGACATGCCGAGTTTAAGGAAACTTTGAGTCAGCAAAGTGCAATTATCTTTTAAATGCTTGGAAATATATGTTGGGGTTTTGGAAGAAAGACTAGAGTTAGAGATATAGACCTTAAATCTTCAGCATAGAGATGATAATAAATGAGATTACCTAGTGAAAGCATGTAGAATAAGAAGAGGACTAAGAACTTCAGTATGAAATAAATAGGAAGAGAAGGAAGGGCCAGAGAAGGGGAATAAGGAAATTTGGCAATTCTACAAAATAAGAACCAGTAGGAAGAGATTTTTTTAGGTCTGAGCAGAAAATACGATGAATAAAAAACAAAATTTTAAAAAGTTCAAACACTTAAATCTACTCTGGTAAAATTACATAAAAAGAATCAGTTGAATTTCATGATGAATGCTCAAAGTGTTTAAAATGAGAAGCAGATGTTGGGGAGAAAAAGTAATATCTTTTCTTCACATCTTAGGTTCATGGTTGAGGCCTATAAACAAAAGACAGACTAACAAGAGAGAAGCATACAAATTTTTTTGATATAAGTTTTAGATGACATGGGAGCCTTCAGAAATGAAGACCTCCAAAAATAGGGAAACCTGTGTATTTTTATGGACAGTTGTGCAGAAGTATGATTAGAAGACAAAAGGCTATGATCTAATGGTAACAAACTTGGTGAAACTTAGCAAGGTCTGTTTGTTCAGAGTCTTCTCTGTGTCCCCGTCCTCAGAACATTCCTTTCCTCCAGGTATAGTGAAGGGAGGTATTGGGACCTACTTCAGAGGAAAGTCAGAGAATTCTTTTATGGCCTGCTTCAGGGGAGAAGGGAAGGAGGTCAATCAGAGAGACCTTCTTGCTTCTCTGTTTTCTCAATTGCCAAGGTGCCATACACTGGGGTAATGTGTCCTGAACCTTATCTTAGATGTAGAGAGAACCTGGTGGTCAATATCAATTATTAATGGCAGAAATGGGAAAGGAGCCAATTAAGATGTTTATTAATTTAATAAAAACTACTGTGATTAATTTAGCCCCTCCCCCCAATAGTGACCGTTGGGCAGTGGAGCGGGGGAGGATTTATTGTGTGTATCTCACAGAACCCAAAGAAAACTGTATGAGCAGTCAGTCAGAGAAGGGCAGGAACTGTGTTCCAGGGGCCTCAGCCCAAAACAATCCATACATATTCTCATAGGAGGCTGAAATTAACATGATTGGTATTTTATATTTTAAATACTTTAAATTCCCTTGGGATGCTGAAATTAGCTTGAATGGTTTACTACCACTGATTCCTTCTTGCCTCCACTCCAAATTTCAAAATTCATTTAGTATGTATCTGATGATCTAACTGTGAATCAGTTATGACTGGGAAAGTTAAGTCATATAAACACAGAAATGGACCCTCATTGTGTATCAGTATATTGTATAGCAGATTAAAAAAAAGAAATGTGAACTGGCTTGCTACCCAGAGTGGTGTCTCCTACCAGGAGCCTGGTGAACAAATAAATGGAATGAGAGACAAGATGACAACTAGGGAAGGCATAATATTTAGGAAGATTGTTAAGACAGGACACAATTTCAAGGAAGGAGCGGCCATTGGTAAAAATAGTGCAAAGAGGTTAAGTATGGTAGCAACTGAAAAATAATTTGTCAGTTTCAGTGTAAGGATAGAAGCAGCAAACAAATTGCTCTGGATTGAGGAGTAAATGAGAAGTGAGAACACAAGATTAAGAACTACAGACTGCTATTTTGAGAATTTGGGATGTGGGTAATAGGGGTAATAGGGCAGGTTTTGTTGGTTTCTGAAAAGCAAGAAGCTTGAATATGATTATAGTCAATTGAAATGGATGTCGATGATACAAGACTAGTGATAATGCATGGAGCAAAGCCCTGGAAGTCACAAAAGATTATTGCAATGGGTAGATTTTTTTAATCAAATTAATGTTAAGCTAAATAATAATATCACCAATATTTTAGGAGACCAGTTCCACATTGATATGACTGGCTAGTTAATACTATTAACAACATTTTAAGAGACAAGAAAGACTTTGGAACACACTTTAAGAACTCTTAATCCTTGGGAAGCACCCATTTTGGTACAAAGTACATGCTAAGGTCAAATCATTATTATCTAATTATTAAAAGAGAGTTCCTTAAAAATGTAATTGATATAAGCTATGTTTGTTATTACTCCCAGTTGATATAGAACTGCCTTTTTTAAGTGCTCATAACTTAAACTTTCTACTGATGCAAATGTAATTTTCTCCGAATTAATAATTCACTTCACTTGAAAATCTGTTAATCACTAATTCCATGACTTGACATTTAGTTTTAATCTCAAAATATATAATAATTTTATGACTTTGAAATCATGTGAAATGTATGAATACCATGTTTTAAAAGATTGCTAAAATTAAAATTCATTTTTATATTACCTTGGTTGCACTGGTCTATTAAAGCAAGAAATGGTTAGGATTGCATATTGAATATTATAAAGAGTTATTAAAATGAAAATATTTTCTAGAAAGATGGGCATTTAAAAATAAAGAAAGCAATGTCAGAATTGATGAGTAAATCATATGACAATTAATTCTGTTTGCTTGTCAAGCTACAGTAGTATATTCTGACTGATCCTGTCAATTTCTACTTCATACACACACATATATAAATCATTAATAGAAGAGTTACAATGAAGTATTTTATGTTTTAAGAAGGGGAATTTTAATAGCTGTAGTATGTAAATATGAATATGTACCAGATATATATTGATATTCTAGCTCATAAAATTATAAGAATCAGAACTTCCACAATTATTAGCAGAAAGCATGGCAGTTTATGGAGAAAAACCTAATATATAGATGAGAGTTGAGAAAATAAATTGAATGGAATAAAAAATTCTTTGTTTCCTAATATAAGAACTTCAATGTATAAGGTATCTTAAATGACTATCAACAAACTGAGATCCATTTTAATATTTAGGGGAAGCTAAAACATTAAATTTTCAACTCTGTAATTAATGAAAAGAAAGAAATTTCAGGCAACTCTAAAATCATGCAGGGAAAGTCTTGATTTTTAAAAAGTTGGGTTTTTTTTTTGCAGTTATGTAGATTTTGTAATGAAGGACATTTATAATGGTTCTACGGAAAGCTGTCAAATGTATATGGCAGAAAACAAATCACCATATATAAGAAGTAAATAATTTTTATGAAAGTATGAGTCTATACAGAGACAGTTTAATAGTAGGTTATCAATTATGAAATGTCCGATTTCCTTAAGTACTAAGTTTGACAGTTGATATCTCTGACATTTCACTTTGACACTCTTGTTTTATTTTTATTTGGAACTTACATCCTCAGTCTGTCAAATGCATGTCTTGGCTTGTGATTATCTTTCAGATTTTGTAGAGCAATTTTTGTGAGACCATAGATAAGTCAAAAATCCGTGTTATTTTCTATTATCAGTTCCCTCATGGAACCAATGCAGCGCAGACGGCTCGAAATATCAACAAAGTGTTTGGAAAGGATGTGGCTAAGGAACGCACAGTACTTCAGTGGTTTGAGAAGTTCCATTCTGGTGATTTTAAGCTTGAAAATGAGCCCCATGGGCGACCTGAGACCAAGGTAGATAATGATGAGCTGAAAACTGTAGTGGAAGCAAATCCATCTTAACCTAGGCATGAATTAGCAAGGTTTGGTGTTACTATTCCAACAATATTGGACCATTTGAAACAAATCAGGAAGGTGAAGAAACTGGGTAAATGGATTCTCCAGGAATTAAACGAGCTCAGAAGAGAAATCATCTCAAAGCTTGCATTTCTTTGCTGTCACAACATAAAGGCAAACCATTTCTGTACCGTATTGTGACATGTGATGAAAAATGAATTCTTTTTGACATTCACAAGTATTCAACACAATGATTGGATAAAGATGAAGTGCAGAAACACAGTCCAAAACTGAATATTCATCAAAAAAAGCTAATGGTGTCTGTTTGATGATCCAGCTCTGGTATTATCCACTATAGCTTCATGCAACCTGGTCAGTCGATTACAGTGGATGTCTACGGCAACCAGTTGGGTGAAATGATGAGGATGCCTGCTATTAAGCAGCCAAGATTGGTCAACAGAGACGGATCAATCCTTTTGCAAGCCAACATTCAACCACATGTCGCATAAACGTTGCTGCTCAAACTAAAGAAGCTGGACTTGGAAACTGTGTCATCCACTGTATTCACCAGACCTTGCACCAACTGACTACCACTACTTGTAGGCTTTGGACCACTGCTTGCACAGAAAATTATTCAATTCTCAACAAGCTGTGGAAAATGCCTTTCGTGATTTCATTGCCACTCGCACTTTGGGCATCCTCGCTGCTGTCATAAATAAACTATCTTTAAGATGGCAAAACTATGTCGATAAGATAGGTGCATACTTTGATTAAGTATACTGCTTCTTGTTTGAGATATAATAAACTACACTTTTTGTTTGAAATTGGACATTTTAATGCCATGGTGATTAAGGACAACCTTTGAAGCAGTCTGAATCCCAGCTTTGCCACTTCCTATCTAAGGAACCTTGGACAAGTGATCTTTCTGTGCCTCAGTTGTCATATCTTTAATATAGAGATTATAATAGTATCTATCCAATAGGATTATATTAAGAATTAAGTGAGTTCATATTTATAAAGTACTTAGAACAATGCCTGGCCCATATAAGTGCTACATAAGAATTGGCTATTATCATTAATATTATTATTTAGCCATTATAGCTTTAATCCATGTCTCAATGAGTTCACTGAATTACATAAAATTGTCAAGATTTAGTAAAAATTAAATTACATAATGTTGGAAGGATTTAGTAAATGATATATATAGGAAGACTACTTTTTGACTAAATATTGATGGAAAAGTAAAAATGAGCCAAGCTAGAATAAAAGGCTGGTCCAGGTTTAAGAATAATGATCTGGTCAAAATTTATTTTCATTTTACTTTATAATCAAACCAGCAACACACATCAAATCAACAAAACAAAAAATAATGCAAATAATATAAAGACTACAAAGAAGAATAGATCAAGGATAAATGTTGGCCTGTGAAGGTAGGATTCCCTGATGTCACCCTTTTAATTGTGGAGGCATACCACAAAGATGTGCGAGTTAGTCTTAGACATCTTTTGTTGAATGAGGAGTCTGCCAAGTTTGAGAAGCCCAGAAATACAGGCTAGCTGCTTCTTAGAATATTTTAGGAAGCTGAGAACTTGGGGGGTGGTTCAGGGGATCTGTCTATTACCATATAAGAATATCTTGCTGCCTCACATTTTATCTTTTCACATATTATTTCTTGCTAAGCTGTAGATTCTACTTCAGCTTTCCATGTAGCATGCCTAGGGAAGGGAAAAGGAAAGAGTTAAAAAGTTGTTCTGAGAGTCTAACAGACAGGAAAATGATGGTATCAATAAACAAAATGGGTCCATTGGAAGAACTGATTTGGGATGTTGAGAAATATATCTGTCTCCTACCGTTTCTTATAGAATACAACAAATTTTAGAGCTTAATAAATCTTTTTTTTTTTTTTTCCAAGACAGAGTCTCACTCTCTTGCCTGAGCTAGAGTGCCATGGTGTCAGCCTAGCTCACAGCAACCTCAAACTCCTGGGTTCAAGCGATCCTCCTGCCTCAGCCTCCCAGGTAGCTGGGACTACTGGCATGTGCCACCATGCCCGGATAATTTTTTTCTATTTTTAGTTGTTTGGCTAATTTCTTTCTATTTATAGTAGAGATGGGGTCTCGCTCTTGCTCAGTCAGGCTGGTCTCAAACTCCTGAGCTCAAGCAATCCTCCTGCCTCAGCCTCCCAGGGTGCTAGGATTACAGGCATGAGCCACTGCGCCTGGCTGTAGAGCCTAATAAATCTATTTGGCGCATTCCTTTTTAAAAATTTTTATATATTTTTAATTGATACATAATAATTTTACATATTTATGGGATACATGATGATGTTTCAATATATACAATATACAATGGTTAGGGCAATTAGCATATCCATCATCTCAAACATTTGTCAGTTATTTATGTTGGAAACATTCAATATCCTCTCTTCTAGCTATTCGAAAATATATAGTATTATTATTAACTATAGGCATCCTACTGTGCTATGGAACACTAGAACTTATTCTCCCTATCTAGCTATAATATCCTTCACCAAATTTTGTATCTCTTCCTATGCTTTGCTTCCTTCTACTTTTCCTATCTTCTAGTAACCTCGGTTCTACTCTTTACCTCTGAGATCAACTTTTTTAGCTACAGCATATATGACAACATTCAGTGTTTAACCTTCTGTTCCTGGCTTACTTAACATAATGTATTCCAGGCTCATCCATGTTGCTGTGAATGGCAGGATTTTATTCCTTCCTGTGGCTGCATAGTATTCTATTGTGTATATATACCACATTTTCTTTATACATTAATCTGTTGTTGGACACTTGGATTGATTCCACATCTGGGCTGTTGCGAATAGTGCTGTGATAATCATGGGGGTGCATACATCTATCTCTTCAGTATACTGATTTCCTTTCCTTTGGATAAATACCCGGTAAGTGGGATGGCTCGATCATATGGTGATTCAATTTTCAATTTTTCGAGGAACCTTTATACTGTTCTCTATAGTGGCCAGTTTACATTCCTACCAATAGCATATAAGAGTTACCTTTCTCCACATCCTTGCCAGCATTTGTTTTTTGTCCTTTTGATAATAGCAATTCTAGTGGGTAAGATAATCTCTTGATTTTGGTTTACATTTCCCTGATGCTTAATGATGTTGAGCATTTTTTTCATATACTTGTTGACCATTTATATGTCTTCTTTTGAGAAATGTCTGTTCAGATCCTTGGTCCGTTTTAAAAATTTGATTATTTGTTTTTTTGCTATTGAGATCTTTGAGTTCCTTGTATATTCTGGATATTAATTCCTTGTCAGATATAAGCTTGCAAATATTTTCTCCTACTCAGTAGGTTGTCTTTTTACTCTTTTGATTGTTTCCTTTCCTGTGCAGAAGCTTTTTAGATTCATATAATCCCTTTTGTTTATTTTTTCTTCTGTTGCCTGTGCTTTTGATGTCTCATTCACAAAATCTTGTCCCATTCCAATATGTTTTCTTCTAGTAGTTTTGTAGCTTTGGGTCTTACATTTAGGTCTTTAATCCATTTTGATTTGATTTTTGTATAGGGTGAGAGATAGGGCTCTAGTTTCATTCTTCGGCATATGGATATCCAGTTTTCACAATGCTATTGAGGGGACTTTCCTTTCCCCAATGAATGTTCTTGGTATTTTTTTCAAAACTCAGTTGGCTGTAGATACATAGATTAATTTCTGGGATCTCTATTTTGTTCCATTGGTCTGTATGTATGTTTTTATGCCTGTAGCAAGCTGTTTTGGTTGCCATAGCTTCATAGTGTATTTTGAAATCTAATAGTGTGTTATCTCCAGGTCTGTCCTTTTTGCTCAGTATTGCTTTAGTAATTCAGAGTCTTTGTGGTTCCATATGAATTTTAGAATGGTGATTTTTCTATTCCTGTGAAGAATATCATTGATATTTTTATAGGGGTTGCATTGAATCTGTACATTGTTTGGGGTAGAATGGTCATTTTAACAATATTAATTCTCTGATGCATGAACATGGGATGTCTTTGCATTTTCTTGTGTCTTCTCGAATTCTTTCATCAGTGTTTTATAATTTTCCTTGTAGAGATCTTTCAACTCTTTCATTAACTATATTTTTAACTATTTTATTTTTATTATAGCCGTTGTAAATGGGATTGCTTTCTTGATTTCTTTTTCAGCTAATTCATTATTCGTGTATAGAAACACTACTGATTTTTGTATGTTGATTTTGTATCCTGCAACTTTACTGAATTTGTTTATCAGTTCTAAGAGTGTTTTGATTGGGTCTTTAGGTGTTTCTATGTATAAGCTTGTGTTGACTGTGAAGGAGGACAATTTGACTTTCTCTTTCCAATTAGAATGACCTTTATTTCTTTCTCTCGCCTAATTGCTCTTAGGACTTCCAGTAGTATGTTGAATAAGAATGGTAAGAGTGGACATCCTTGTCTTGTTCCAGTCCTTAGAGGAACATTTGATATGATGTTAGCTGTGGGTTTGTCATATATGGCCTTTATTATATTCAGGTACTTTTTTTCTATAACTAATTTATTGATAGTTTTATTATTGGAGGGCTGCTACATTATATTACATGGTTTTTCTGTGTCTGTTGAGATGGTCTTATGTTTTTTTTGTCCTTCATTCTATTGATATGTTGTGTCACATTATTGATTTGCATGTATTGAACTATCCTTGTATTCTTGGAATAAATTCCACTTGATCATGGTGTATGATCTTTTTGATGTGCTGTTGAATTCAGTTTGCTCGTATTTTGTTGAGGATTTTTGTATCTATGTTCATAAGGAATATTGGTCTGTAGTTTGTTGTTGTTGTGTTCTTATCTGGTTTTGGTATTAGGGTTATGCTGGCCTTGAAGAATGAGTTTGGAAGAACTCATTACCGTTATATTTTTTGGAAGTTCGAGAGAATTCATATTCTTTAAAAGTTTGGTAGAATTTAGCACTAAATCCCTTTGGTCCAGAACTTTTATTTATTTGGAGACTTTTTATTACTGATTCCATGTTATCCCCCATTATTGGTCTGTACAGGTTTTATATTTGTTCTTGCTTCAACCTTGTTTATTGTAGGTTGTGCATGACCAGGAATATGTCCATTTCTTCTAGGTTTTGAAATTTGTTGGTATAAAATTGTTCATTATACTAATGTTGCTTCTATTTCTCTGATATCAGTTGTAATGTCTCCTTTTTTGTTTCTGATTTTATATATTTGTTTCTTCTCTCTTTTTTTCTTAGTTTGGCTAATGGCTTATCAATTTTGTTTATCTCAAAAAACATACTTTTTGCTTCATTGATCTTTTCTACTATTTTTTTCTCAATGTTGTTTTATTTCTGCTTTGATCTTTATTATTTCTTTCCTTCTTCTAATTTTGGTTTTGGTTTGGTTTCCTTTCTCTATTTCCTTAAGGTAAATTGTAAGGTTGTTTATTTGAAGTCTTTCTACTTTTTTGATATAGGCATTTATTGCTATCAATGTGCCTCTCATCACTGCTTTTGCTGTGTTCCATAGGTTTTGGTATGTTATGTTTCCATAATATTTTCGTTTCAAGGAATCTTACATTTCCTTCATAAAGTGTTCCTTCACCTATTGATTGTTCAGGAGTAAGTTTAATTTTCATGTATCTGTTTAGTTTCAAATGTTTCTCTTGTTAATGATTTCTAGTTTTGTTCCATTGTAGTCAAAAAGATACTTGATATTCTTGCTTTTATCTCTTGGTTCTTATAAAAAAAACATACTTGATATGATTTTGATTTTTTAAAATTTTTTGAGACTTGTTTTGTATTTTAACATATGGCCAATCTTGTAGAATGATTATATGCTGATGAGAAGAATGTATATTCTACAACTGTTGGGTGAAATATTCTGTAAATGTCTGTTAGGTCCATTTTTTTCTATGGTGCAGTTTAAATCCAATGTTTCTTTGTTGACTTTCTGTCTGGATGATCTGTCTAATGCTAGAGTGGGGTGTTGAACTATCATTGTATTGGAATCTATCTCTCCCTTTAGATATAATAATATTTGTTTTATATATCTGGGTGTTTTATTGTTGGGTGCATATATATTTAGAAATTTTGTGTACCCTTGCTTAACGGATCTCTTTATTATTACACAATGACCTCCTTTTTCTCTTTTTGTGATTTTGGCTTAAAGTATGTTTTATCTGATATAAGTATAGGTAGTCCTTTTTTGTTTGTTTGTTTTTATTTGGTTGAAATATTTTTTTCCATCCCTTCATTTTTAGTCTATGTGTGTCTTTAGAGGGGATCTGAGTTTCTTGTAGGCAGCATATAGTTGGGTCTTATTTTTTTATTTTATTCAGCCAGTCTGTATTTTTTAATTGGGGAATTCAATCTGTTTATATTCAAGGTTATTATTGATAAATGAGGACTTCTGTCTTCTTTATTAATTTTTTTGTTGTTGTTGTTTTGTATATCCTATGCTCCTTACTTCTTCTCTTATTTATCTTTACAGTTTGGTGGTTTTCTGTAGTGATAAGACTTGATTCCTTTCTCTTTGTTCTTTTTCTTTTAGCTCTACCAGTGAGTGCTATAATTTCACATATTTTCATGATGGTAGTTATTGTATTTTTGTTACCAGTTATAGGACTCCCTTATGCATTTCATGTAAGACCAATGTAGTGGTGATGAATTCCCTTAGGTTTTACGTGTATGGAAAAGAATTTATTTCTTCTTCATTTCTGAGTGATAGCTTGACTGGGTATGTTATTCTTACCCACCAGTATTTTTATTTTAGTACTTTGAATATATAATCTCATTGTCTCCTGACCTGTATAGATTCTGCTGAGAAATCTTCTGTTAGTCTAATGAGGAGTCCCTTATATGTGACTTCTTGCTTTTCTCTGGCTGTCTTTAGAATTCTATCTTTTTCTTTGACTTTTGACAATTTTACTATAATATACCTCAGAGAGGACTTGTTTGAGTTGAATCTATTTGGGAATTTTTGAGCTTCCTGGATCTGAATGTCCACTTTTCTCCCAAGACTTGGGAACTTTTTAGTTATTATTTCATTAGATTGGTTTTCTACAACTTTTCCCTTCTCTTTTCCTTTCTGGAAGTCTCATAATATGAAAATTTGTTCATTTGTTTGTGTCCCATAAATCCTATAGACTTTCTTTATTCTTTTTTATTTTGTTTTGTCTGCTGGAGTTATTTCAAAAGAACTGTCTTCAAGTTCAGGTATTCTTTCTTCTGCTTGGTCTACTGTGTTGCTGAAGCTCTGGATTATATTTTTTATTTCATTTAATTCTTCAGCTCTAAGAATTCTGTCTGGTTCTTTTTTATGATATCTATATCTGTGTTGAATTTTTCATTCAAATCATAAATTGTTTTCCTGATTACGTTGAATAGTCTATCTATATTTTCTTGTATCTCACTGAGTTTTCTTAAGATTATTGTTTTGAATTCTTTTTCTGGCATTTTGTATATTTCCTTATGATTGATGGCTATTATTGGAGAATTATTGTGTTTCTTTGGAGATAGCATATTTCCTTTCTTTTTCATGTTTTTTATGTCCCTATGTTGATTTCTTCACATCTGGTAGAACAGATGCCTTTTTCAATTTTATGGAGTAGGTCTCATAGGGAAGGATTTATTCTGATAGATCAGTTTTAGGGTGCTGGTTAGGGTGAGGTATGTTGGCTTTGGTTCTACTTGGGTGCGGTAGTGTTGTCTCTTTGCAGTTTTTTCAGTTGTAATCCATGCTAGTGTTTTTTGCAAGTGTCTCAGTGGCCTAGCCTGTGAGTGTGGTAGCAGTATTGTGGCTTTGCCAGGGGTGTGCTTGCTGGGCAGTTTCTCAGGCTAGAGCATGTGTGTGCACACAATGGTATGGCCAACTTGCATTCTGCCTTGCTGGGGTCAGGGCCATGAAGCTATTATTCTAGTCAGGGTTGCAGTGTGTGACAGCAGCTTGGGGACATATTTACCAGCAGTGGAACCTCCAGACTGTTTCTCTGCCCTGATACATGGGCACACGGCAGCTCAGCCAGCCAGAAGATGAGGCTCACTATGCTGTTTCTCTGGCCTGGGATGCATGATTGCTTGGGTGGCCTGAGAGCATGTGTTTTGGTGGTGGGCCCACTGAGCTCTTTCTTAGATCCTGGGCTCCAATGCTTGGCTGGCTCAGGGGCATACCAGATCCTAGGCGGTTGAGGGGCCTCTCTTGCTCAGGTGAGAGTGCATAGCAGTTTGGCCAGTTCAAGGATGGGTCCGTCTTGGACAGGGCCACCAGACTGTTTCTCTGGCTGGAAGTGCAGGTGGCAGGAGTTGATTTCCCTTATGTGTAGGACCAGAGTTACAGCTGATGCTGGGCCCAGGCTCTGTGCAGCTGTGGTCATTATGTTACTACCACCTGTGTGGGCTTGGTAGAATGAAGATGGAGCCCCAGAGCTGGAGATGTGCAATGGCTACTGGCCCCCAGGGTAGGGCACACCCCAGAAGTGGTTCTGGTCTTGAGATGGCATTGTGCTGTATGAACTTGGGTAATAGAGGATAGGTGAGATGTGTGTGGGGGTGCATACTTTGTGTTGCTAATCTGGAGTACTATAGCTGTGTGAATCATTAGCAATTCTCCAGATTGGGCTCAGGGTTTGTGAGGACTGTGGGATTATCCTGTAGTAAGGTCTGCAGGTGTTTGCAGTGACAGTGGCAGCTGGTGGGGTTTATCTGCTTACCTTTTCCCCACGACGGGAAATCCCTCCTGACTTTGGGCTCATCTGGGCAAGGAAGATGGGCCAGCAGAGGCAGGTGCCTTGTTCCCCTGTCCACACTGTTTTCCTGGGCTTCTGAGAGTACCACAGGAACCTTTCCACTCCCCTGCTGTAGTCCAGCACTCTCTTCAACACTCCAGTCAAATCTTAGATATTTATTCATTGCTTTAGTCCTTTCTTTTGGGTGCGAAAGAGCACCAGGCACTGCTAGTCAACCAACTTGCTGATGTCAGTCTTCCTGTCTGCTTCATTGTGTTAATGAGGAACATGAGCTCCCTCCCTCTAAAGGGATTGAGTGACTTACCCAAGGTCACATCAAAATTAGCAGAATCAGGATCAGGACTCAAATCTACTGGGTCTTGGTTCTATGACATTTTATAGTTAAATGTGTTTTATTATAGTGCAACATTTGAAACTTGTTCAGTTGTATAGAAAACATTGTTATTTATAATTAGAATATTCCACTTCCTTAGCATACTCATTAATCGTGTTTATTTGAGATTAGGCACTGATATTGAAAGGTAGAACTTCATGTCAGCCAGAGCCTTGTAGACACATTAATTCCACAGTCTGTCCACAGATCCGAGAAGGCATGGGAAACTCCTCACTGGGATTTTCTACAGAGGAGAAATCATATGATCCTCGTGTTCCTTCTTTTCTTGTTCAATTTCAGTATGGATTCCTTCCCAATGGCTTATTTTTCTATGTTCTTTCACTCCTTTTTAAACACGAATTGGTTTGTCATAAGAAGAATGGCACTCTGAAGTTTTACTGTTGAAGAGACAGAAGAAAGTAAAATAAGGATTCTAACCATTATATTAGTTTAAATAAAGAAAAAGAGACCCTAAGATAGAGAGGTATAATTTTAAAATATGGCAAAGGACAAGTGAGATTCCAAAATGATTTTTGTGGGCTTTCTTTTGATCACATATGATTTTTTTATTGCTTTATTGTAATATTTTCTGGCAGTGCTTATAATACAGTCATATTTTATTATCATCACTGTTCTTGGGAATTTATAACTCAACTTTTATAATTTGCCTAAAGCTGAAACTTGAATTATAGACATTTAGCTTAGATATAATACTTTAAGCATAA